>NC_069679.1:39096411-39399442 GCF_023699985.2 Odocoileus virginianus | reverse complement strand
ATAGAAAAGAATCTGAAAAACAATATATATGTAAACACACACACACATATATATATATCAGAATCACTTGGCTGTACAGAAGAAACTAACACAATATTGTAAATCAACTGAACTTCAATTAAAAAGTGCTTAGCCTATGTCTACACAGTTGTAAGGTGATTTCCTAGCCTTCTCCTCCACTCCATCACCTTTACTTCGGGTCTTGCCAGGTGTGATGGCTTTGAAGTCATCTCCCTATTCTCTAATATAATCCTCCTCTGGATTCCTGGAGCAGAAGGGTTTTCCAAAACTAGCTCTGACCATGACCTACTCTCACTTAAAGATTCTTCTGAGGCAGCAATAACTTAAAGATAAAGCCTAAACTTGGCATTTTTAATGCTTTGATTTGTATACCTCTTCCTCTTGACAAACTCCGCCCCCCCGCCACCTGCACCGCAGGAAGCATTTTCTTCATCCTGTCTTCTCTTTGGCTGCACCATGCAGGGCAAGCAGAACCTTAGTTCACCAACCCAGGATTGAACCTGTGCCCCCTGGGTTGGGAAAATGGAGTCTTAACCACTGAACCACCTGGGAAATCCCAACAAACTACTTTTCAACACTATTTTTAAGCAGCGATCATATTCCTCATGAAGCTGTCCCATTTCCCAGCATGAGTTAGACACTGCTTGCATTGTGTCACGATCGCTGGGGACCCAAGGCTACTGAAGCTCTCAGAACACCACGGGGTCACCGCTCGTGTGTCTGTCTGCTTCCTCTAATCTTCATAGTTCTAATTCTTCCTAGAAACCCCTGGTATTTTGGTCCTCAGTTCAGTTCTGTCTTATTTCTCTGGTTTGTATTTTCAAAGTCTTTTTCTCGCAATTAGATCATGAACTCATAGAGTTTCTATTACTTTTTTGCCTACCAGGTTCTTGGACTCAGAATAGTTGTTTATATTATGAGTCTGAAATGGAGTAAAACTTAGATGAGAAGAAATCTAACTCTAAAATGTGTATGTGTGTGTTTGTGTGTATGAGAGAAATTCTTATTTACCAATGTGTGGTCCTTAGAAATGTACATTATTTTCTGCAGACTGTACTGCAGCAGAAAAACAATTCATAAGAATGACAAGCTCTTTGAAGCACTGGGGAATAATCCCTTATCAAAGTAGCTCAATTACATTTCTTGCTACTGATTAAGATTAATCTAAACCTTTGTATGACCAAAAATTTGTTTGCTGGGATGGGATTTTATAGCTACATCACTATAAATTTATACCCATATAAAAATTGTCAATGTATATAATTAACTGCCAAAATATTCCCTGGGGTTAACTGTCAACTGAATTAACTAAGCAATACAGTTAGGTTTTAATTAGCCATTTTAGGGCCTGGAGAATTAGGTACAGAGAGCAGGGAGATAATTTCATATAAAAAAGCCTCTTCTCAACTTTTAATTTCACGTGAAATTATTAATACATAAACATCTACTTTCCAATGAAATCTTCCCTTCCTCCCTCCTTTCCTTCCTTTTTTGTAGTTTTCAACTTATTTTTTAACAGTAAAAAATGAACACTTTCTAGGTAACAATGTTTGTCACAGGGAGATTGCCAACTATTCCAAAGTCTGGGATTTATTTAGAAAATCGACCTTTTACAAATTTTCAAAATTATTTTTAAAAATATTCTTAGGAAAAAATCTCATGGCTATCTGTGATTAGAAGCAATCCTGGGACTTGCCTAGTGGTCCAGTGGTTAAGACTGTGTTCCAATGCAGGGGATGTGGGTTCGATCCCTGGTCAGGGGGCTAAGATTCCACTTGCCTCGTGGACAAAAAACCAAAACATAAACAACATCATAACAGATTCAATAAAGACTTTTAAAATGGTCCACATTTTAAAAAAAATCTTATGACTTCCCTGGTGGTTCAGTGGTAAAGAATCTGCTTGCCAGTGCAGGAGACAGGAATCTGATCCCTGATCCAGGAAGATCCCACATGCCGAGGGGCAGCTAAGCCCATGCGCCACAGCTATTGAGCCTGTGCTTGAGCCTCGAAGCTGCAACTGCTGAAGCCCTCATTCCCAAGGGCCTGTGCTCTCCAACAAGAGAAGCCACCACAATGAGAAACCCATGCACAGCAACTAGAGGAGCCCCCACTCTCTACAACTAGAGAAAAGCCCACATAGCAACAAAACCCAGCAGAGAAGTAAATAAATAAATACAATTATTTTTTAGGATATTAAACTAAAAAAAAAGTTTAAAAAGGAAAACTCAAATAATTATGCATTCATAAATTTGTGAAAGAATTGGCAGTGCTTGTTAAATAATGCCTAACTGCCTTACTAAAATGCTATTTATACATCTTTTGAAATCTTTGAGCATGGCTAATCTATTCACAAGTGTCTTATGCTTTACCCTACACACACACACTTGGACTGTACTAATAAATCAATAAGATACTACATACTTGGCTGTGCCTAGGATACATTTATAAGTGATAGAAGTTTCAATTATTTGATTGCACAGCACCTGGCACAGAGCTTCAGAATAAATTATGGAAGAGGCAGTTTATTTAAAAAGAATGAAGCTATTCTGACACTTTAAGTGATGGTTATTTGATGTACTCTCAAATAGTAATTGACTTGATACCAAGCCACTGGCCATCTGAACATTGAATAAGTTGAAAATAAAACGTGCAAGATGACAAAGAATACTAGACCATTTGCCAGCTCTCATTTTGAAATTCAATTCTGTTACCTGCCTTGAACATATACATTGATAAATAAACTGAAGAATGAATACTTTAAATAGCTCTCTTTTTGTGTGCTATGGAGCCAGTCAAAGAGATCTTGAAAATATTATCTCAAGTATTTGAAAAAACTGACATTTCTCTCTGCTTTCATTCCATTAAAAATATATTCAAGACTTCTGTGTTATGATTAGGAGAAGTTTTGTAACTAGGTAGTTCTTAAACTAGAGGACTTTCTTTTGTATGAGTCCATATCCCACCAAGGATTACTATTATTCTCTAAATTTTAGGTAGTAGCTGAGGACTTCAGGGACCAGGGTTTGACTTTTGTCTATGTGGTCTTAAATAAGTCACAATCTCTGTGGGCTTCATGTTCCATATTTATAGAAAGGATATAATATCCCCATCAATGGGGGCATTTGGAGGATAAAATACAGTAATATGTGAAAGTGCTTTACAAAATATTATACCATCCAATTGCAAAACCAGAAAAATTATATTATTATTGTGTTTCTACCAGATATTATTCCTCAAACCATTTTTCTTCTCAGTGCACACTGCTAACATAATGTGATATCTATCTAGGCTTATTAGAAGATGGAGATGTTATTCTCTCTGGGCCAACAGCTTTAGGTATTTACTTTTATAATAGCATTTAATACACATGATTTTCTTAACTTCAGTACTCTCTAAACTTTTTGATCAGTTATAAATGAAAATTTGGGGGGAGCATTCAACCTAGTATATTTATAGTTACAGTATGTTGATATAAATTTTATACATGTTTTAATATATTATAGAGATGCTAAAACATATCCAAACAATAGTAATTTTAAAAGGACTGAAGGGACTTTGGGTTTGTATACAGTGCCATAAAACCAGCACTTCTTTATTCTCTTCCTGGAAACTACTTAAAAGCAAGGAGGAAAATGAGAGAAGACAAACTTCACTTCTGACAAAACCAAGAAATAGCAAGAACCTCAAACTATAAGTGAAAGTACTGCCCAAAGTAGTGGAGATTACTCTGCAATACATGGGGAGAGAGGACCTGCAACACAGATCCTGGGAAAAGACAGAATACACCTTTCAAAGGTGAAGGTTTACCTTAATGTGGAAAACTGAAAACCTTATATGAAACAGTAGAAACAGGGTGCATAGGCTGGCAATAGGAGCACCCTTGTACATACTTTCATTTAAAGAAGGAAAAGAAGTGAGGCCAGAAGAAAAAAACCATAGAGATAAGTCATATTTGTAGGAAGCAGTCTATCTCTGTCAGAGGGGGAGAAAAGTCACCTTGCCTTAGAAATCCCTCATAGCTGCTAAATCCCATTGACTCAAGAAAAACAAGCATACACACAACACTCTGCAACATAAGAAAAGTTCCAGTTTGCCTTAGTGTGAACTTTTGCAAATACCTCATCAGGGAAAAACTCATATTACAAAGTTTAAAGATTAAAAAAAAAAAATCAGAAAATCAACAGAAACACAGGAAAAAAATGAGTGGCAGACAAGCACCAAGGAAATATTGCCCCAAGATAGACGAAATTTATGAGTAAACTTTCTGCCCCAAATTAAAAAATCTTGATGAAGCAATTGACTAGATGATGGAAGAGCACAAATTAGAAATGCAAGAACTCCAGAAAGACAACGTGAGGCAACAGAGGGAGAAGTGATGGGTGATCTGGCAGAGCTTAGGAAAAACATGGAAGGAAAAAATAAAACCATTATAGGAATTAAAGTGAAATAGGAAAAAGCACCAGGGAGACTCACTGCTGCCAAAAACACAACAGGGAACATAACAGATACAAATGGGAGGTGTGGGTGGAGGATGGAATGGGGGAAGACAAATGAAATCAAACAGAAAAAAGAATTAAAAGGATAAAAAGAAAGATGAGAGGCAGAGGATAGGCAAAAGAGATCAAACATGTGCATACCTGGGGTTGCTAAAGAAGAAAATATTGAATCCTAGTAGCTCAGCTGGTAAAAAATCTTCCCACAATGCAGGAGACCCCAGTTCAATTCCTGGGTCAGGAAGATCCACTGGAGAAGGAAAAGCTACCACTCCAGTATTCCAGCCTGGAGAATTCCATGGGCTATTAAGTCCATGGGGTCATAAAGAGTTGGACACGACTGAGTGACTTTCACTTTCAACCAGATATTTCAAGATATAATTCAAGAAAACTGCTCTGAAGTCAAAGAAAACTTGTATCTACATAAGAGCAAACCACATTCCAGGAAAACAGACTCAGAAGAGCTAACACTGAGACATATCCTAGTAAAGTTATCGGACTTCAAGACAACACCATGACAACAACAACTTTCTTTGGGCAACAAGGTGGAGTAATTCACAAAAGCAAAAGGGTGTGCTGGCCTCAGAATTCTCCACAGCAGCAATCCATGGAGAAGTTAGAGGAGTGACACCTACAATATCATCAAGGGAAGAATGTGTAACCTAAAGAGGTTATTGGGTATAAGAGCAACAGGCTAATACTTCTGAAGATGCAAGAATGCAGAGACTACTGTTCCCAAAGCCTTTTTTGGGGAACAGCCTAGAGGACTAACTTTTACTATCTTAATCAAGATCAGACAGTAACGGGATCAACATGAGCACTTAGTGTATTAGCACTGTGTGTACAGGTGTTCGAAGTCACTTCAGTCATTTCCGACTCTTTGCAATCCTATGGACTATAGCATGCCAGGGTCCTCTGTCCATGGGATTCTCCAGGCTGTCATGCCATCCTCCAGGGAATCTCACTGACCCAGGGATCAAAACTATTTCTCTGATATCTCCTGTACTGGCAGGAGAATTCTTTACCACTAACACCACCTGGGAAGCCCATAAGACTAAATAAATATGCAGTTTGGATTATGGAGCAGAAAGTAAATATTATATGTCCTAAAAATGCAGACATGATGGGACTGCCTGGTCATTCAGTGGTTAAGAATCCACCTTGCAATGTCAGGGATGTGGGTTTGATCCCTGGTCAGGGAACTAAGATCCCAAGCACTGTGGGGCAACTAAGCCTACTCACCACAACTACTGAGCCGCTGATCTGGAGTGCAGGCACACCTGGAAAGCCCACGCCACAACTCCTGAGCCTGCGCCCCACAACGAAAGACACTGCATGATGCAACAAAGATCCTGCATGCCGCAACTAGGACCCAAGGCAGACGAACAAATACATGTTTTACAATGCAGACATGATATAAAAATATAAGTTGGGAAGGTAAGAGTGAAAGCAGTAGAAAGTAAAGGCAAAGCAAATTCACAAGAAAAATCTGCAATGTGGCTTCATCTTTAAACAGCTGCTGGTTAAAGAATACCATCTTAATATTGACAAATAAATAAATATAGGTAAGCATATATATCTAGCAGTTGAAAAAAAGAATGCTAAGAAAGATGAAATAATCCACAAAAATTGCAAGGTGGAAAAGAGAATAGAGAAGAAAAAGAAATACATAGAATTCTTTATGTTCTGAAAAAGTAATGCATATTTCCTGAAGAAACTGAAGATTCACTATCATAAAAACTTAAAATTTCAGGGTAATCACTGTATAAAACCTAAAACTTTTTTATTTTGTTGAAAAGTGCAATTAACAGCGGTGATGGAAATACTGAAAGACATAGCAAGGGTGAAGCTTCCTTGAAGTGGATCCCCCAAACCCAGTCAAGCATTCTGATAACTGAAACCTGAGCTAACAGTTTGACTGTAATCTCAGAGATCCTAAGACAGAATCACCCAGCTAAGCTGCACTTGGATTCCTGATCCTTAAAAATCGTGTGAGATTTTTGAAAAATTATTGTTATTTAAAGTCACTAAGTTTTGGGGAAGGGAACAGCAACCCACTCCAGTATTCTTGCCTAGAGAATCCCATGGACAGAGAAGCCTGTCAGGCTACAGTCCATGGGATTGCAAAGAATCAGACATGACTGAATGACTATCACTTACAAGTTTTGGAGTGATTTCTTAAGCAGTAACCAATAACTAATAAAAAAGACAGTAATGAATGAACATAAAAGTGAAAGAAAGAAATTATCAAAGAGAAATTAACTAGAAAACAGAAAGTAGTATACCTAAATAAATTCAAAAGTTAATTTATTTTAAGGAAAAACTTAAACTAGATAAACTATTATCTACACTAATTCAGACAAAAGAGAAAAAGCAGAAATTTACAAGAAATGATAAAGCTGAAATAACTACAGATACCATGGAAATGAAAAGAATAATATGAGCCTACATTGCTCAATGTAGGCTCAATTTCAATTCCATGAAAAGAAATCTGAAAAATCAAATGAAATGAATAATTTTTTAGGAAAATATAATTTACCAAAATAAATTCAAAAGAGAAAATCTAAACAGCCAATTATCAATGAGGACATAAGAAAGTTGTAAAAATGTTATCCCTCCTGTGAAACATCAGGTTCAGGTGGTGTCACAAACGAGTTTTGCAAAATCTCCTAGAAACGCATACTTTCATTGCTCTTTAAATTCCAGATTTAAAATTTGAGGTATCAGAAAAGAAGCAAAGTGTCCAAATTATTTAATGAAAAAAAAACTAACAAAGATTAGTCACAAAAAGAAAACTACAAATGAATCTCACAAATATGAACATCAATGTAAAAATTCTAATATTAGCAAACATAATCCAATACTACATTTAAGGGAAATTGCAGGGCTTCCCTGGCAGTCCAATAGTTAGGAATTTGCCTGCCAATGCAGGAGACACAGGAACATCCCACATGCTGCGGGGCAACTAAGCCTGTGTGCCACAACTACTGAAGACCGTGCACCCTAGAGCCCATGCTCCGCAACAAGAGAAGCCACTGCAATAAGAAGCCCACCTACTGCAACTAGAGGAGCCCCTCCTCGCTGCAACTAGCAAAAAACTGTGTGCAGCAATGAAGACCCAGTGTAGCCAAAATTTTTTTTTTTAATTAAAGAAAATTATAGTATGACAGATTGGCATTATTGTAGAAATGTAAGGCTGATTCAATATTAATAAATCTAGTTATATGATAGTTGAAAGTGTTAGTTGCTCAGCTGTGTCTGACTCTGTGACATCATGGACTGTAGACCCCCCGGCTCCTCTTTCTGTAGAACTCTTCAGGTAAGAATACTGGAGTGGGTAGCCATTCCCTTCTCCAGGGGATCTTCCCCACCCAGGGATCAAACCCAAGGCAGATTCTTTACCACTAGCACCACCTAGGAAGCCAGCAGTCATGTAAAGTGTGAGTTGTTCAGTCGTGTCCAACTCTTTGTGATCCCATGGCTCCTCAGTCCATGGGACTCTCCAGGCAAGAATACTGGTGGGTTCCCTGGGTCAGGAAGTAGGGATGTTCCTGACTCAGAGATTTAACCCAGGTCTCCCCAACTGCAGGCAGATTCTTTACCATTTGAACCATCAGGGAAGCCCAGTCAATCATTTTAGTAGCTCCAAAGAGAACAATCATATGACCATATTTAAAGATGCTGAAAACATATTTGATAAAGCTCAACATTTATGCTAGATTTTTAAAAAACCTTCAATAAAGGAGAAATTGGTGGATAGTTCATTAACATGATAAGATGCTTCTACCTCAGCCCAAAAGCTGAGATTATACTTAATGGGCAAACCACTTCAGCATTCTTGCCTTGAGAACCCCATGAACAGTATGAAAAGGCAAAAAGATATGACACTGAAAGATGAACTCCCCAGGTTGGTAGGTGCCCAATATGCTACTAGAGAAGAGAGAAGAAATACCTTCAGAAGGAATGAAGAGGCTGAGTCAAAAGAGATACAACCAATGCCCAGTTGTGGATGTGTCTGGTGGTGAAAATAAAGTCTGATGCTGTAAAGAACAATATTGCATAGCCACCTGGAATGTTAGGTCCATGAGTCAAGGTAAATTGGAAGTGGTCAAACAGGAGATGGCAAGAGTGAACATCAACATTTTAGGAATCAGTGAATTAAAATGGACTGGAATGGGGGAATTTAATTCAGATGACAATTATATCTGCTACTGTGGGCAAGAATGCCTTAGAAATGGAGTAGCCCTCATAATCAACAAAAGAGCCTGAAATGTAGCATTTGGATGCCATCTCAAAAAGGAGAGAACAATTTCTGTTCTTTTCCAAGGCAGATCATACAATATCACAGTAATCCAAGTCTATGCCCCAACTGCTAATACCAAAGAAGCTGAAGTTGAAAGGTTCTAAGAAGACTTACAAGACCTTCAAGAACTAACACCAAAAAAAGATGTCCTTTTCATCCTAGGGAACTGGAATACCAAAGTAGGAACTCAAGAGATACAGGCAAGTTTGGCTTTGGAATACAAAATGAAGCAGGGTAAAGGCTAATAGAGTTTTGCCAAGAATAGTAGTAGTAATAGCAAACACCCTCTTCCAACAGCACAAGAGAAGACTCTACACATGGACATCATCAGATGGTCAATACTGAAATCAGACTGATTATATTCTTTGCAGCCAATAACAGAGATGCTCTATATAGTCAGAAAAAACAAGACCGGGAGCTGACTGTGGCTCAGATGATGAACTTCTTATTGCAAAATTCAGACTTAAATTGAAGAAAGTAGGGAAAACCAGGAGGCCAGTCTGGTATGACCTAAATCAAATCCCTTATGATTATACAGTAGAAGTGACAATAGATTCAAGGGATCAGATCTGATAGAGTGCCTGAAGAACTACGTACAAAGGGTCATAACATTGTAGAGGAGGCAGTGATCAAAATCACCTCTAGAAAAAGAAATGCAAAAAGGCAAATGATTGTCTGAAGAGGTCTTACAAATAGCTGAGAAAAGAAGAGAAGCAAAAGGCAAAGAAGAAAAGGAAAAATATATTCATCTGAATGCAGAGTTACAAAGAATAGCAAGGAGAGATAAGAAAGCTTTCTTAAGTGAACAATGCAGCAAAATAGAGGAAAACAATAGAATGGGAAAGACTAGAGATCTCTTCAAGAAAATTAGAGATCCCAAGGGAACATTTCATGCAAAGATGAGTTTAATAAAGGTCAGAAATGGTATGAACCTAACAGAAGCAGAAGGTATTAAGAAGAGGTGGCAAGGATACACAGAAGAACTATACAAAAAAGATCTTTATGACCCAGATACCACAATGGTGTGATCACTCACCTAGAGCCAGACATCCTGGAATGTGAAGTCAAGTGGGCCTTAGGAAGAAGCATCACTATGAACAAAGCTAGTGGAGGTGATGGAATTCCAGCTGAGCTATTTCAAGTCTAAAAGATGATGCTATGAAAGTGCTGCACTTAATATGCCAGCAAATTTGGAAAATTCAGCAGTGGCCACAAGACTGGAAAAGGTCAGTTTTCATTCCAATTCCAAAGAAGGACAATGCCAAAAAATTTTCAAACTACTGCACAATTGCACTCATTTTACATGCTAGCAAAGTCATGCTCAAAATTCTTCAAGCTAGGCTTCAACAGTACATGAACTGAGAACTTCCAGATGTTCAAGATGGATTTAGAAAAGGCAGAGGAATCAGAGATCAAATTGCCAATACCTGTTGGATCATAGAAAAGGCAAGAGAATTCCAGAAAAACATCTGCTTCTCCTTCGTTGACTACACTAAATCCTTTGACTATGTGTATCACAACAAACTGTGGAAAATTTTTAAAGAGATGGGAATATCAGGCCACCTTACCTACCTCCTGTGAAACCTATATGCTGGTCAAGAAACAACATTTATAACCGGACATGAAACAACAGATTGGTTCAAAATTGGGAAAGGAGTACATCAAGGCTGTACATTGTCATCCTGCTTATTTACCTTATATGCAGAGTACATCATGTGAAATACTGTGCTGGATGAAGCACAAGCTGGAATCAAGATTGTCTGGAGAAGTCTTAACCTCAGATATGCAAATAATACCACTCTTAGGACAGAAAGTGAAGAGGAACTAAAGAGCTTCTTGATAAAGTAAAAGTGGACAGTGAAAAAGCTGGCTCAAAATTCAACATTCAAAGAAACTAAGATCATGGCATTCAGTTCCATCACTTTATGGCAAATAGATGGGGAAACAATGAAAACAGTGACAGATTTTATTTTCATAGGTCCCAAATCACTGCAGATGGTGACTGCAGGCATGAAATTAACAGACACTTGCTCCTTGGAAGAAAAGGTACGACAAACTTAGCATATTAAAAAGCAGATACGTTACTTGGTCAACAAATGTCCATATAGTCAAAGTTATGGTTTTTCCTGTAGTCATGTATGGATGTGAAAGTTGGATCACAAAGAAGGGCTAAACACCAAAGAACTGATGCTTTTGCACGATGGTGCTGGATAAGGCTCTCAAGAGTCCCCTGGACAGCAAGGAGAAATACCCAGTCAACCCTAAAGGAAATCAGTCCTGATTATTCATTGGAAGGACTAATGCTGAAGATGAATCTCCAATACTTTGGCCTCCTGACGTGAAGAGCCAACTCATTGGAAAAGACCCTGATGCTGGGAAAGATTGAAGGCAGGAGGAGAAGGGGGTGACAGAGGATGAGACAGTTGGATGGCATCCCCTACTCAATGGACATGAGTTTGAGCAAGCTCCAGGAGATCGTGAAAGGACATGGAAGCTTGGCATGCTACAGTCCATTGGGTCGCAAAGAAATGGACACGACTGAGCGACTGAAAAACAACAAGAACAACACTTAGCGGAAAAGCAACAGAGAAATTCTCCCTGAAGTCAGGAATGAGTTAAGCATTACACTATCACCATTATTGTTTAATTTTTCAGAATGTATTGTCAAAATAATTACATAAGAGAAAGAAACTAGAGGCAGAAAACTGAAAAGGAAGAAATACAACCATGTTTGCAGTGATATGATATTTGAAATGATTGACTGAACTATTTGAAAAATCTAAAAAGATAATCTGAAAAACTAATAAAACCAAAGAGAATTCAGTATTGATAGACAAAAATTAGTTGCTTTTGTATATAAAAACATTCACCGGCCATCAGATAAAGGGAGAAAAAACTTTCATTTACAAGAGCAACAAAATACAAGATACTTGGAAATCAACTTTAAAAACGTGCAAAATACATATGAGGTAAACTAAAACATGCCTCAAGGATACAAAAAGATTAAGCAAATCAAAAGCCATGTGATCCTCTTAGACTTACTGTCATAAAGCTGTCAATTCTCACTGTTAGGCTATATATCTAACCTGATCCTAATAAATGTACCAATTGATTTATTCTGAAGTGAGACAAACTAACACTGTTGTGGAAAGAGATTAATTAGCAAGTTTAGCCAGGAAAAATCTGAACAAGCGGAGTAAGAAGAAGGAACCAGGCCAAAGAAATAATAAATATGTCTACTGAATAGAGAGAAACTGCACAGATTTGCAGAGAAGGCAATGGCCTCCCACTCCAGTGTTCTTGCCTGGAGAATCCCAGGGACGGGGGAGCCTGCTGGGCTGCCGTCTATGGGGTTGCACAGAGTCGGACACGACTGAAGTGACTCAGCAGCAGCACTGATTTGAAGGTCCAGGAATTGACATATATTTGGGTTTGTATGTAGTATACAACCAAACCTAATATATGATAAAAATGCTCTCTGGAATCAGTGTGGAAAAAAAAGCTTATTCAGTAAATGATTTGGTAATAGGAAAGCAACTTCCATTAGAATAAGTCCAAAATAGGTCAAATATCTAAATATAAAAAATAAAAGAATTCTAGAACAAGAAAATTACTTTATAACCTAACAGCAGGGAAGATCTTTAAGATTATGACACTAAACTCAGAAGCCATAAAATATTAGATTGTAGTAAAAAAAAATCTGAAAGTTAAATATTACTATAAGCAAAATCAAGACAAAACTGGTAAAATATGACAAAGACTGCCTTCCCTAATATAAGTTAGTTCCTCCAAATCAATAAGATAAAGAATAACATCTCAACAGAAAAAATTAATTCAGAATATGAATCAAGGAATAGATACAGCAGAAAGGAAAATACAAGTGGTCATAAATATCTGGAAAGGTTTTCAACATTGCTCTTAAGAAAAACGTAAAAACAAAACTACATTGCTATATTGAAAGGTCATTTTTTCCCTATAATTTGGCAAAGACCAGAAAATGCAGTAATGCACTATGTTGACAAAGCTAAAGGAAAAGAGATGTTTTCTTACACTGCTGGCAATACTGCAATCTCTCCTGTGAGAAATGTGCTAAATTTTATCAAAATGCATATATCTTTCACTGATTTTTCTTCTAATAACTTTAATAGCAAAGAATGGAAACAAAGGTCCATCAATAGAGACTGGTTAACACAGTGCATGCCTGGGAGTGGGATTTCTGGATCATATGGTAGTTCTATTTTTAGTTTTTTAAGGAGTCTCCACACTGTACTCTAGAGCAGCTGCACCAATTGACGTTTCCCACCAACAGTGTAGGAGAGTTTCCTTTTCTCCACATCCCCTCCAGCATTTATTGTTTGTAGATTTTTTGATGATGGCCATTCTGACCAGTGTAAAGTGGTACCTCACTGTAGTTTTGATCTGCATTTCTCTAATAATTAGTGATGTTGAATATATTTTCATGGGCCTTCTGGCCATCTATATGTCATACAAAATTAAAAAAAAAAATTAAGAGGAGTGGAGAGGGAAAAAGGATAATTTCCAATCCCTCATTAGTTCTCATTCATATCCAGTCAAGAAGAGACAGAGATCAGGCCATACACAAGGTTGACTCCGCACATAAAAAACATCTGAACAGCAACAAAAAACACACTCTGACTTCATGTCTACCAGCATATAAGCAAATGAAGAAATTACTAAATCTGAACCCTTCAAATCAAATTAAATGAGTACAGACTAAATCCAGCACTTGAATTATCTCTGAGTTCTCAGTTGGTATCATATATGCATTTAAAAAGTTTAAATAAAGTTTTGCACTTTAGGCTTTCAAAGTGCAAGCGCTGGGGGCTGGATATATACATATACATATGTGTGGGTATATAAGTACCCTGCTGCTTTATATGGTGCTTCCCCGGTGGCTCAGAGGTAAAAGAATCTGCTTGTAATGCAGGAGACTCAGGTTTGATTCCTGGGTCAGGAAGATCCCCTGGAGGAGGGAATGGCAATCCACTCCAGTATTCTTGCCTGGAGAATCCCATGGATAGAGGAGCCTGGTGGGCCCTAGTCTATAGAGTCGCAAAGAGTCGAACACAACTGAAGTGACTTAGCATGCAGCAAGCATGTATATATGTTTATATATATAAAGTACCCTGCAGCTTTATATGCTTCCATGTGTCTCTTTTGCCCTCCTTGTCTGCAGTGATTTTAGAAAATCTATTCTATTCATTCTCTAATCCAGTTGTCCTCAATTGGGGGCAATATGCCCTCCCCCTCCAAGGACACGTGGCAATGTTGTGGAATGTTTTGGGTTGGCACAGATGGGGTGAGGAATGCGACTGGCATTCAGTAGGGGGAGGCCATAAATACTTCTAAACATTACTTCTAAACATCTTACAGGGTATAGGACAATCTCTCACAACAATTATTCTGACACAAAATGTCAATAAGTTTGAGATAAAGAAACTTTGCTCTGGGACTTCCCTGGTGGTCCAGTGGTTAAGAATCCATTTGCAATGCAGGGGACACAGGTTCGATCCCTGGTCAGGGAAGATTCCACATGCTACGGGGCAACTAAGCCCATGTACCACAATTTCTGAGCCCATGACTGCAACTACTGAAGCCTGCACTCTGGAGTCCATGCACTGCAGCTGAGAAGCCACTGCAATGAGAAGACCATGCACCACAACAAGGAGTAACCCCCCATCACCACAGTTAGAGAAAGCCTATGCAGCAATGAACACCCAGCACATCCATAAACAAATCCATACATTCTCTTTTTTTTAGGGAAATAAACTTTGCTTTAATCTGAAAGAGATGTCATGTTTGGTTCAAGTCAATTTTCTCTTTGGCAGTATCCTTCTAGAGGTGAGCTGAGCCTGCAGGTTAAGAAGTGACCTTCATTCTCAAACAGTCTCCAATTACTACATATATTCATTCCCTCACACACTCACTCACTCATTCAATCCTCGTAGCTTTACTAGGAAAAAAAAGCACAGCATGAGAAAAACATATTTACTGTCCAAACTGGGACACTATTGAGGGTTGTAAATAATTATGCTGGACAGTAGGAGTAAATCAAGAAGGTCCTGGGTAAATCAGATCATCTTGCCACCTTAATAAACTGGCAGCATGCAGTGTTCAAAATGATAGATAAGACATGGAGGCATTCCTAATGGCAACCAGTTGGGAGGACAGTGTCTCAGCAATAGGACCGAATATCAAAGCTGAAGCTAAAGATTATTCCTGGTTCTATTGTTGATGAGATCATGACAAAAAGTACAGTGTGAAATCATAACCACTACAACAGAATTAGATTTTGGAAGGGAAAAAATAACATAAAACTCAGAACATACAAAGAATATAAACCCTGCTAGAGGCATTATCAGTTCAGTCACTAGTCGTGTCCAATGCTTTGCCACTCCATGGACTGCAGCATGCCAGGCCTTCCTGTCCATCA
The DNA here is from genome assembly GCF_023699985.2 of Odocoileus virginianus. Classification (NCBI taxonomy): domain Eukaryota; kingdom Metazoa; phylum Chordata; class Mammalia; order Artiodactyla; family Cervidae; genus Odocoileus; species Odocoileus virginianus. The sequence goes on along the minus strand of NC_069679.1, from coordinate 39,384,169 downwards.
CCAATTCCCGGAGTTTACTCAAACTCATGTCCATTGAGTTGGGGATGCCACCCAACTATCTCATCCTTGGTCATCCCCTTCTCCTCCTGCCTTCAATCTTTCCCAGCATTAGGGTCTTTCCAAATGAGTTAGCTCTTCGCATCAGGTGGCCAAAGTACTGGAGTTTCAGCTTCAGCATCAGTCCTTCCAATGAATATTCAGGACTGAACTTCCTTTAGGATGGACTGGTTGGATCTCCTTGCAGTCCAAGGGACTCTCAAGAATCTTCTCCAAAACCACAGTTCAAAAGCCTCAATTCTTCTGCACTCAGCTTTCTTTATACTCCAACTCTCACATCCACATATGACTACTGGAAAAACCATAGCTTTGACTAGTCAGATCTTTGTTGGCAAAGTAATGTCTCTGCTTTTTAATATGCCTAGGTTGGTCATAACTTATCTTCGAAGGAGCAAGCGTCGTTTAATTTCATGGTTGCAGTCACTATCTGCAATGATTTTAGAGCCCCCAAAAGTCAAGTCTGTCACTGTTTCCATTGTTTCCCCATCTATTTGCCATGTAGTGATGGGACCAGATGCCATGATCTTAGTTTTCTGAATGTTGAGCTTTAAGCCAACTTTTTCACTCTCCTCTCACTTTCATCAAGAGGCTCTTTAGTTCCTCTTCACTTTCTGCCATAAGGGTGGTGTCATCTGCATATCTGAGGTTATTGACATTTCTCCTGGCAATCTTAATTTCAGCTTGAGCTTCATCCAGCCCAGCATTTCTCATGATGTACTCTGCATATAAGTTAAGCAGGGTGACAATATACAGCCTTGATGTACGCCTTTCCCAATTTGGAACAAGTCTGTGGTTCTGTGTCCAATTCTAACTGTTGCTTCCTGACCTGCATACAGATTTCTCAGGAGGCAGGTCAGGTGGTGGGTATTCCCATCTCTTTAAGAATTTTCCACTGAGGCATTATAAAGGATATTAAAAACAAACAAAAAAAAAAACCCCTGAATTTTGCTCTCACATAGTAGGTATTTCACAAACATCAGCTGAAGAATAAGTCCACATGGCCTTATCTGCCATGTGGAAACCTTTCTCCATTCCAATTGTTATTTTAATTCATGTGATTTCCTAAACTTACATCTAAGACGCAGAAAACAGGGCTACCACTCCTTCTGTGCTGCAATAAAAAAATTACAAATTTTGGATTTGTCAAAACACAACAAAACCACTGAGATGAGATAAATAATTATAAATGCCAGTGAAGTCTCTTTCTTGTTTTCCTTTTGATCTGTAAGGTTACTAGTGGATGAGATAATCTTTTATTTATACTGCATGTGGTAAAATTTCGAAACAGGATTTTTGCGTCCATCACATTCTCCCTCCATAATTAAGCCTGTAGGGCTGGCTGGCTGATATTTTTTAATGCGGAGCTTGTCAATTTCTGTTAACACTAATTTAGAGTTCATCGCTCCATATAGCATGGAAAAATGAGGGCAAAACAATTTATATAAAAAATATTTTGAGAGGAGTTGAACAAATGGAAAATCCTTTATTCACTGACTTCTGAGCACTTCTGTTCTGCTGACAGCACTGGTTTATTCAGTGGTGCGCACAAGCTCACCTTCCACGTTTGATTTTCCCAGGTTCCTTGCTCCGCCCTCCTCTTCCTTTCATACATGCCCTCCTGCTATAAATAAACGCTCCCTCCCACTTTGCGAAGTGTTGTCTTTTTAATTATACCCCAAACTCCAATCGAGTCAGTCCAGGTCTTGTTTTGCCACTAACTTGGCAAGAAAAGAGGCTGCCTCCTGCATTTCACAGGAAACATTACAAGGGCAGACCAAGGCTTTCATCTTGTTCCACCTTCAGCAGACAGAACAATAGGCAGCTATAATCTTGTGACACCCACAACTAATTTATCCAACCAGAAGACAGGTAGCACTCTGCACTGCCGCTCCTGTCTGAAGAGATGCTGTAAATACTCAGCTTAATAGTAGCTTCTCCGGCAGGAGGGCAGCATATCACAGCATGGCGTTTTTATAATCTTCCTGGCATGCCGACAGCCAGGAGCACAGCCGTGCATCTCCCTCCTCAGTGGAGCTCAGGATGCATGTAACTGTTAGATGGTGACACATTGTGCCTTTAAGCAAGTTTAACTGTTTTATATCCCCTCTGATCTGCAGCTTTGTACATCTGTTAAGCTGCCTCTTAAACTTCTGTAGGCACATCTGTGGAGCCACTCCTTGAAGCTCAGCATACGTTGTAGGCCTGGTGCGGAGTTTCTTTGTGATTGTCTCTTGTTTATCTGTGAGGAGTCTCTCTGTTGCACTGCAAGGCCACAGCTAAATGCATAATCTTGGCCAGAGATAATAATAACCTTGTGACAGTCAAGAGCAATACACTTAGCCATGGCTGAACAAAAAGCTTGTCTGGAGAAGCTCTCATTTAAAAACAAATGCAAAAAAGCCACTCATTTTTTAAACATTAATTATTTCCCACATGACTGTGGGTCATTTGAGCCTCAGCTGATCTGATTCCAAAAGTTTATATTAGTCAGGATTCTCCGGAGAAGATATATGGATATATGAGAGAAGGATTATTAGAGGAATAGGCCCACGTGGTTATGGAGGCCAAGAAATCTCATGATAAGTTGTTGGCAAGCTGGAGAACTAGGAAAGCCCACGACACAACTCAGCCTGAATCCAAAGGCCTGAGAACCAAGAGCTTCAAAGACCGAGGGCGAGAGAAGACAGATGTCCCAGCTTAATAGGAGAGTAAATTCACCCTTCCTTCACCTTTATGTTTTAATTCAGGTTCTCAACAGATTGGATGATGCTCGTTTACATTGGGGAGGGCAGATTTCTGAATTCAATTTGCCAATTCAAACACTAATTTCTTTCAGAAACGTCCCTACATACACACCCAGAAATAACATTTTATCAGTTATCTGGGCATCCCTTTGCCTGGATAAGCTGACACATAAAATTAATCATCATGAAAATGTAAGTTGGGTCAAGGTCTGCTCCACATGTCTCATCATCCTTAAACAAATGGTACCCAAGGCATGTTCTTCCTATGATGGAATGCAACTTTGTTTCAAGTCTTGCATCTTTGGCTAACTTCCATTGGCCAAAGCAAATCATGTGGATGGTCAGGCACAAGTCAAGAGACAGGGTGATGCACTCTGCTTATCATGAGACTAAAGCAAGTTACAGGGCCAAGGTCAGCATCAAAGAGGCAGGGAGATAAATTCCTCCCAGGAAACTGGGAGTAGGGGAGGAAGTAAGTATTCGCTGAACAACAATCTAAGCTACAACACTATCTCCATCTATAAAACAAAGCACTGAGTCCTGCTGTTTGCCAGATACTGGGAATTTGCCTATACTGAGTCCATCAGTATGGGTTCTGTTTCTTAAAGACACCAAGGACACCATGAAAGGATGAACAACTGAAAGATCTTGAGGATCTGAGATCAAGATCAAGGGGTCACCTCTAGGACCTGTCTGGAGAAGGAAATGGCAACCCACTCCAGTATTCTTGCCTGGAAAATCCCATGGACTGAGGATCCTGGTGGGCTACAGTCCATGGGGTCACAAAGAGTCGGACACGACTGAGAGACTTCACTTCACTTCTAGGACCTGTCAGTCTGACTCACTAGGAGATTTTGAGAGCCTGGTTCTGGTTCTTCAAGTCTTGGTGAGATATGCCATGGTTTGAAAATTCAACTTTTAAGAAGAAAGGAAAAGAGGCACTGGCTGAGAAACTCAGCTTTTAAAATATTTACAGTTTTTCTTGATACTGTAAACTTTGTTCATTCTGCTCTTTTAGCACTTCTGGTGTCTAAATACTTGAAAAAAATAAATGTGTGCTAAGGTGTTTGGGGCTTCTATCAGGGATGATATTCATTTGCACACACCAGGATGGCACAAAGCTGGCATCCATTCCAACTGGCTGAGGACCACTTGCAAAGGATAGTACAATTACTTATATTTTGCATATCACCACTAGCTAAATATATTTACAGCTTTGTGATGCTGGGACTTTGTTAGGCATGTAAATTATGATTCTGGATTGACTTGTCCAACTCTTCTAAGGGAAACCTTCTTGCCCACAGCCTTTGCAGAAAACATTCATTTTTGGCTGAATTACAAAACTCCACATCCCAACCACCTCCCCATTCTGGCCACAACTGACTGGATACAACTGGATAGGCACCTGACCCAAAGACAGCCAACGACTACGCTCAGGTCTGTAAGGTAGTTTGTCACTGTGTTCCTCTTTAGATGTGTTGGATCAATTCAGTTTTCTATCTTAGGAAAATGAATTGGGAAGTCTGGAGTAAATTAGTTGTTATAACTGGAAGAATAAGATTAGCACTGTGTTTTAAAATCAGTTTGTTGAAGAACTTATGGTTGCCAGTGGGGGGTGGGGGGAGAATGGGAGGATGGGATAATTAGGGAGCTTGGGATGGACATGTTCACTCTGCTATATTTTAGATGGATAACCAATAAGGATCTGTTGTACAACACAGGGAACTCTGTTCAGTCTGGCCCCCTCAATGGGAGGGGAGTTTGGGGGAGAATATATACACGTATATGTATGGCTGAATCCCTTTGCTATACAACTGAAGCTATCACAACATTGTTAGTTGGCTATATTCCAATATAAAATAATAAAGTTTTGAAAAAATCAATTTGTTGGAGTCAATCTGTATTAGTTTTCTACTATAGAGTAACAAATCACCCTGAAATTTAGGACCTTTAAACAATAATACACTTTAATTTATCTCATAGTGTCCAGGCATAACTTATCTTAACCCCCTGTTTTAGGGTCTCTAATGAAGCTGCAATCAAGGTACTCTCAAGGCTCAGCTGGGGCAGGATCCACTCACATAGGGTTCAAATACCAGGGAAACAGGGATCACTGGGAACCACTTCATGAAGCTACCTCCCATAGTCACTATTTAATTTTACTTGCAAAATAACTTTTGCAAGGGCAAATGTCTTTAAAAGTATTCCCAATTCTAGAAAAATAATATGCACAACTATTTGTATATGTTGAATTAATTATAGTTAAATGAATGAGGTCTTGTTCAGTGGTTAATTACACAGGTTTGGTGAGCAAACATAGTTTGCAACTTTAAATGAATAAATCCAGTTCTGTACAACAAACATTTAATAATAAATGTGAGCTTTCACTAACAAATATTTATAGTCTTCAGGTTATAAGTCAGTGTTTCTCAGAACTACTAAAGCAAACCTCTGAAAATTACAAAGGAAAGTCCTTTGGTCTTCCTAATTTAAAAAAATACAGACTGAAACTTACTAGATGACAAAATACAGAAAGTAAGTATGGATTTACCTTAAATTTTATGAGTTAATACATAAATATTGATCAATTTTCTTCCTTGTCTTTTCAAACAAAAGACAATGGCTATCCTAGGATTTTGCATTCTCAAAATCTTTTGTGTCAACCCTATCTTCACTTAAAACCCATTAGTAAAGATCATTGAAAGCTACGGCAAATGGATTTTACTCTAGCTTTAACTGAAGCAGAATTGACGAAATTAGGGTTTATGATGATCTGCTTCCACAGTCTGGGAGTGCTGAAGGCTAGAGGGCCCTTCTGGACCAGGAAGGCTGAAAGGTACAAGTTACCTGAAGGCATGAATGAGCAGAAGCTTTGAGATGAAATAAACACTAGTGGAAAGGGGCTCCCACAATGTAAAGTGATATAGCCACTATGGAAAACAGTATGGAGATTCATGAAAACACTAGGAATAAAACCACCATCTGACCTAGCAATCCCACTACCAGGCATATACCCTGAGGAAACCAAAACTGAAAAAGACACATATACTCCAATGTTCACTGTAGCACTATTTAACAGCTAGGACATGGAAGCAACATAGGTGTCCATCCACAGATAAATGGATAAAAAAGCTGTGGTACATATATACTATGGAATATTACTCAGCCATAAAAGGAACACATTTGAGTCAGTTCTAACAAGGTGGATAAACTTAGAGCCTATTATACAGAGTGAAGTAAATCAGAAAGAGAAAAACAAATAATGTGTACTAACACATATATATGGAATCTAGAAAGATGGTACTGATGAAATTAGTTGCAGTGCGGCAATGCAGACACAGACACAGAGAACAGACTTATGGACATGAGGCGGGGGGAGGAAGGGGAAGGTAGAACGTATAGGGAGAGTAACGTGGAAACATACGTTACCATATGTAAAATAGACAGCCAAAGGGAAATTGCTGTATGGCTCAGGAAACTCAGACTGGGCTCTGTAACAGCGGTGGGATAGGGAGGGAGGTGGAGGGAGGTTCAAGGAGTGGGCATGTGTATACCTATGGCGGATTCATGTTGATGTTTGGCAGAAACCAACGCAGTACTATAAGGCAATTATCCTTCAGTTAAAAAGAAATAAGTTCTAAAAAGAGAGAGAGAAGGGGCTCCAACAAGCACACAAAGGGGAAATAGGAGGAGGACAGAGGGAAGGTCCCTGATTTCCCACCGCTGAGGCTGCTGTGGATTCATTTCCTGTCTCCACCAGTGTATGCTCAGATCGTTTCCATTCCTGGATTCCTCTCCTTAGCTCCTCACTACGTTACCCTCCTCCTTCCACCCCTCCCCTCATTCCATTGACATTACTTCCTTGAGTGAATATTCAGGAAAATTGATGTTTCACATGTATAAAATGGTACTTTTTTGGTTTAGTTCCAACTTAAATCACCTAAAGTTGAAGTTTTTACTGTGGTAAAATACATATAAAAATTTACCATTTTAAGCATTTTTCAGGGAACACCTGAGTGGCATTAAGTACATTCACATTGTTATATAAACATCACCTCTGTGTATCTCCAGGACTTTTTCTTCTTTTCCAAATGAAACTTGGTGCCAAAAAAACACTAACTGCCCCAACCCTGAGCAACCACTATTCTGCTTTCTCTCTGAACTTTACTGCTCTAGGTACCTCATATAAGTGGAATCATACAGTATTAGTCCTTCTGTGACTGGTCTGTTTCACCTAGCAAAATGTCTTTAAGGTTGTAGCATGTGTCAAATTTTCCTTCCTTTTGAAGACTGAGTAGCATTCCATTGTATGTGTATACCCCATTTTATTTATCCATTCACCTGTGAGTGGACACTTGGATTGCTTCCTCCTTCAGCCATTGTGAATAATGTTGTTACGAACACGGGTGTATGAGTGTCTCTTCCTTGATTTGACTTTTTTGCATTTACCTCCAGAAGCAGAATTGTTGTATCATACAGATGGTAATTCTACATTTAATTCTTTTGAGGAACTGCCATCCTGTTTTCCAGACTGGCTGTACCCTTTCATATTCCCACCTACCATGCACCAGGGTCCCAATTTCTCCACATCCTCACCAACACCTGTTATTTTCTAGTTTTTGGATAGTAGCCATCCTGGTGAGTGTGAGGTGGTCAAGGGAGTTCTGATAAAGAGATACTTTGATTTGGTATGGGAACCAGAACTAGAAAGATTCTTGGGGATCTGCTTGTGGCTGCCTTGTCATTTCTGCTTCTTTCTGAAGCCTTGCTTAGTTTTTCCCATTGTACTGACTGGCTTTGTCTGCTTGCTTGGGGCTTTTACCCCCTTATTGTTCTGGCTGGCATGAGGCCCCTCTTGGTTACTTCAATTCACTCTATATGCTGTGACTTGTTGAACATCATTTCAGCTTAAAACCCACTGACATTCACTTAAGACTTTTATCCCATACTGAAACGATGACAAAGGACTCTGATTATTCTGATTCATCATTTTGATCAGACTTGCCCAATAATGGGCTAACTTAGGGTTCAGTTAAGTCCAGTCACTCAGTCATGTCTGACTCTACATGATCCCTTGGACTGCAGCATGCCAGGCCTCCCTGTCCATCAGCAACTCCCAGAGATTACCCAAACTCATGTCCACTGAGTTGGTGATACCATCCAACCATCTCATCGTCTGTTATCCCCTTCTTGTCCTGCCCTCAATCTTTCCCAGCATCAGGGTCTTTTCAAATAAGTCAGCTCTTCGCATCAGGTGACCTAAGTACTGGAGTTTCAGCTTCAACATCAGTCCTTCCAATGAACACCCAGGACTGATCTCCCTTTAGGATGGACTGGTTGGATCTCCTTGCAGTCCAAGGGACATTTAAGAGTCTTCTCCAACACCACAGTTCAAAAGCATCAATTCTTCTGCACTCAACTCTCACATCCATACATGACCACTGGAAAAACCATAGCCTTGACTAGATGGACCTTTGTTGACAAAGTAATGTCTCTGCTTTTTAATATGCTGTCTAGGTTGGTCACAACTTTCCTTCCAAGGAGTAAGCATCTTTTAATTTCATGGCTGCAATCACCATTTGCAGTGATTTTGGAGCCCAAAAGAAGTCAGCCGCTGTTTCCACTGTTTCCCCATCTATTTGCCATGAAGTGACAGGACTGGATGCCAAGATATTAGTTTTCTGAATGTTGAGCTTTAAGCCAACTTTTTCACTCTCCTCTCACTTTCATCAAGAGGCTCTTTAGTCCTTCTTCACTTTCTTCCATAAGGGTGGTGTCATCTGCATATCTGAGGTTATTGATATTTCTCCCGGCAATCTTGATTCCAGCTTGTGCTTCATCCAGCCCAGCGTTTCTCAAGATGTACTCTGCATATAAGTTAAATAAGCAGGGTGACAATATACAGCCTTGACGTACTCCTTTTCCTATTTGGAACCAGTCTGTTGTTCCATGTCCAGTTCTAACTGTTAGGGGACCAGTTTTGGCCATGATCAGAAGGGTAGAGTCACTTTGAGAACTGTGACTAAGGCATTAAGGGCAGAAGGTAGGCCAGATCTCCTAAAAGGGTGTGTGTGTGTGTTAATAGGCAATGGTTGGCTATAATGAGTGCTGTCTGAATCAGATTTTCCATGATCAATCCATTTATCAATCAGTACATATTTACTCTATAGAGGTGTTGGATGTCTTATATCCCATGGGCTTGAATGGGACAGGCAAGTGGCAGGCTGCTCCTGGGTTGCCCTCACTTCCACCCAGTACTCTTTAAGAAACTATGTAATGCTGCTATTTCTATAGGCAGCTGGCTGGGGGCATAAGCTCTTGGCTCTGCCTAGAGAGACTACAACCCTGGTGAGACAAAGTAGGGAGAAATAGGCTGAAACATAGAGGGGAGAAAGGGTGCCTACTCTACTGTGCTACAGTCTTCCATGAACAAACCTCGTTTTTTGATTTGCTTAATATTCTCTGGTCAAGTAGCCACCCTACAGAAGACAAATGATAACAGGCAATCACTCTACAGACATTAGGTTTTCTGTTTGTTTTCAATTAATTTTTTTTAAACCATGAACTGTTGGTTTACTATAACAGTGTTGAAAAACAAATGGTTGCTTGAGCTATACTCTAATACTGAACAAGCACACTCATTTCTAATAACCCAAGTTTTAATTATTGCAGAGGGCTTAGGAAGTAACAACAACGCTTTAGCTAAAGCCACATCATGATACCATCAACAAGTCCTCTGTCGTGAAGTCAAAGTCACGCAGTCACGTGTGACTCTTCGCAACCCCATGGACTGTAACCTGCCAGGATCCTCTGTCCATGGAATTCTCCAGGCCAGAATACTGGAGTGGGTAGCCGTTTGCTTCTCCAGGGAATCTCCCCAGCCCAGGGATTGAACCCAGGTCTCCCACATCGTAGGTGGATTTTTTACTGTCTGAGCTACTGGGGAAGCCCAAGTCCTTGGCTAGGAAGGGCTTGATGTTGTCTTCACATTTGGTTACCTTCTTGCTCTCAATCCAGACTCTCAGAACATTTAGAATATAAATTTATGGCCTCTAAAAATGGGGGTTACTTAGTTCAAAAGCAAACAGGTCCTTCTCTGGTACCCAATCTTCACTTTTTCTCTGGCAGGCCCTGGGGAGGCACTTCCCAGGGGACTCATGTCAGAGCAGCTTTCAGAGAAAAGAATTTGAACTTGATCCCAAATAAGCCAAGGGAATGGGAAGGACAACAAGGCAGATGCACTTATTTATTTCACTGCCTTTACATAGTGATGAGGTCCTTATCCCTGCCTTCCTCTCAAGCCTTGTAAATCCCTACAAGGGGGCAATGGGATCAGACTATACATTTAAATGATTTTCAAAGATGTCAAGCAATTCCAACTTCCTTAATACAGGAGTGATAAATCTCTAAAATGAAGAGAAGCTTTCCTCTTTCAAATTTGAGCTGTGAAATACTGATTATGTATTTAAGCTTTGGAGCTGTGTAAAGCTTTGTTAGGCAAATCAGCAACCCATCTCTCCTAGCCCCAAATCACAGCTCCTATTTATCCATGATGCATTTTCTGGGGTTCTAAGAACAGATGTCTTAATATGGTCATCATAGGTCCTTTGCAGAACATCTGAGGAGCCAGAGACTTGGTTGAACTGACAGCAGACTTTTCACTTCAACAAGCCTCACCACTATAATGGAAATCCAAAGGCCTGGAAACAATGTACATAGCTTCCCTGACTAATTTTATTACGCAGACATACTTAATGGCTCCTGTTACAATCACATCCAGGGTGGGAACAGTACTGGATTGTGACGATCCCACTAAATCGACAAGGATTATCAGTCATTAAAAAGGAACCAAATTAGCATCAAGCAGTAATATTTTATACTTATCAAATCTTCTACTGGTCAAGGTCCATTACTGAGCGACACCATAAAGGCAGGAAACGTCAGCTCATTCTCCAGAACATTTAAATCTCTATTGTATTTGTGTAGGATATAATTTCTGGTAGCAATAAAGCCTAATAAAGGTTACACCCCGATGAATAAAGTGTTCATAAATTGACCCATGACATTTAAATGGATAATTATATTTGAGATAAAGGAAGAATCTCTCATTTCAGTGAAGAAGTGTTTCAAGTTGTGCCCAACCCAAGTGACCTACCAGCTACAGGGTGGTTTTACACGACTTTATAGTGGTATAAAATATTAATATTGCTGGTTACTATTGTATTAATTATTCATCAGGTCTTCCCAACAACTCCTGTCTATCAGAATCATCAAAACTAAATTTAAAATGTTCCCACATGATAAGCAATTGAATGGAAAAGAACTATTACCTGTATGTCTAAGCATGGCTGACATATGCTAGTATTTACTTTACCCTCAACCCCCACCCTGCCATAGCATGTCAGCCTGTCACTAGACTTTATCTTCACATAGAAGTATAGAGGCAGAGAAGGCAGAGAAGTGTAAAATAGAATCAGTAAATGATTAGGAGGAAACTGAAAGAGTTGTTACCGAATGTGATGTATTGAATCCAACTGGAACATTTCAACATATGTTATGTACTGATGCCTCTCAGTTCTCATTAGGACTGACAACCAACAAAACCTATCTAGGAAACAAAACAAAACAAAGCACAAACGCTGCAGGGGTTGTAAGCAAGGTTACCCTTCCGTCTCGGGGGTAAATCGTCTCCTACTTCCTGTACAGCATTTGACTTAGGAAAATAAGAAAAACTCAAGTGTAACACAACTAATGCCAACTTGTTTTATTAATCAACTAATACTTAATTTGTGCATTCAACAAACATTTATGCATTCATATTAGGAAGCTATTTGACTCTTTTGAGAGAATACTGGCCATATTATATTTTCTCAAATAAATTGAATAAATAAAATGTTACAAATTCTAAGAGGAAATCTCAGAGAACTCAGACAGCAAGACTATCATCACTTTTAAAGCTGGGACTGGGTTTTACTATTCTTTATATGCCAGGTGCTTAGCAATAAATCTTCCGTGGGTAAATAAATATAATTTATTTTTAAAGGAATTTCCTCTCCAACAACAGGATAGAGTAGAAACCCTAAACAGATTTCCCTGGACAAATTACAAAATCTCTCTTAGGAATGCAATATTGAGCTGGAAATAAAGTAAGGAGTCTTCTGATGCCAAAAATACAGTGAAAGGTGGGACTCCATTGAGCAATGAAGTCCTTTTATTCCAGAGAGCTTCTGATGAATTCTGGTGACTTTGAAGTTCCACTTTGACTATTGCATGGGAAAAGGGAGACAGACAGCAAAAGTTACAGTCCATCCAAGATGGAGAGCCTAATAAGAAACCCCGGCATAATTCTGGGATCCTAAAAATTTGTTATTAGAAACAATGAACCGAAATAAACATATCTGCAGAAGAGGACTAAAAGAAAATTGTCTTCTCTGACCTTGGCAATGGGAAGAGGGGAAACAAAGCCTTTCCTAACTACAGCTAAGCCTACATACAGATTTGCAACCCAAAGTACACTTTTAGAATATTTTGAGAAAGGTCAAGTCAAAACTTTAGTTTAATAGTTTAACGTGCCTGGATGTAGCCTTACTTTCTTTATAGAAGTTAAACTTGGTAAAGGAACAACCTTTAAACCAAGGCTTTCAAAATATTCATGAAATCTAAGTTCATTGTAAAAAAAAACATAGGCAGAATACTCTGACATAAATCACAGCAAGATCCTCTATGACCCACCTCCCAGAGTAATGGAAATTAAAACAAAAACAAATGGGACCTAATTAAACTTAAAAGCTTTTGCACAATGAAGGAAATTATTAGCAAGGTGAAAAGGCAGCCTTCAGAATGGGAGAAAATAATAGCAAATGAAAAAACTGACAAAGAACTAATTTCCAAAATATACAAGCAGCTCCTGCAGCTCAATACCAGAAAAACAAACCACCCAATCAGTAAGTGGGTGAAAGAATGTTTAAACAGACATTTCTCCAAAGAAGCCATACAGACGGCTAATAAACACATGAAAAGATACTCAATATCACTCATTATTCAGTTCAGTCGCTCAGTCGTGTCGGACTCTTTGCAACCCCATGAATCGCAGCACGCCAGGCCTCCCTGTCCATCACCAACTCCCGGAGTCTACCCAAACCCATGCCCATCAAGTCGGTGATGCCATCCAGCCATCTCATCCTCTGTCATCCCCTTCTCCTCCTGCCCCCAATCCCTCCCAGCATCAGGGTCATTTCCAATGAGTCAACTCTTCGCATAGGTGGCCAAAGTACTAGAGTTTCAGCTTCAGCATCAGTCCTTCCAATGAACACCCAGGACTGATCTCCTTTAGGATGGACTGGTTGGATCTCTTTGCAGTCCAAGGGACTCAAGAGTCTTCTCCAACACCACAGCTCAAAAGCATCAATTTTTCGGCACTCAGCTTTCTTCACAGTCCAACTCTCACACCCATACACGACCACTGGAAAAACCATAGCCTTGACCAGACGGACCTTTGTTGGCAAAGTAATGTCTCTGCTTTTTAATATACTATCTAGGTTGGTCATAACTTTCCTTCCAAGGAGTAAGCATCTTTTAATTTTGTGGCTGCAGTCATCATCTGCAGTGATTTTGGAGCCCAAAAAAATAAATTCTGACACTGTTTCCACTGTCTCCCCATCTATTCCCCATGAGGTGATGGGACCAGATGCCATGATCTTAGTTTTCTGAATGTTGAGCTTTAAGCCAACTTTTTCACTCTCCTCTTTCACTTTCATCAAGAGGCTTTTTAGTTGTTCTTCACTTTCTGCCATAAGGGTGGTGTCATCTGCATACCTGAGGTTGTTGATATTTCTCCTGGCAATCTTGATTCCAGCTTGTGCTTCATCCAGCCCAGAGTTTCTCATGATGTACTCTGCATATAAGTTAAATAAGCAGGGTGACAATGTATAGCCTTGATGTACTCCTTTTCCTATTTGGAACCAGTCTGTTGTTCCATGTCCAGTTCTAACTGTTGCTTCCTGACCTCAGCAGTGGCCACAGGACTGGAAAAGGTCAGTTTTCATTCCAATCCCTAAGAAAGGCAATGCCAAAGAATGCTCAAACTACCACACAATTGCACTCATCTCACACACTAGTAAAGTAATGCTCAAAATTCTCCAAGCCAGGCTTCAGCAACACGTGAACCATGAACTTCCAGATGTTCAAACTGGTTTTAGAAAAGGCAGAGGAACCAGAGATTAAATTGCCAATATCTGCTGGATTATCAAAAAAGCAAGAGAGTTCCAGAAAAACATCTACTTCTGCTTTATTGACTATGCCAAAGCCTTCGACTGTGTGGATCACTCATTACTAGCGAAATGCAAATCAAAACCACAATGAGGTATCATCTCATGCTGGTCAGAATAGCCACCATCAAAAAAGTCTACAAACAGTAAATGCTGGAGAGGGTGTGGAGAAAAGGGAACCCACTTATGCTGTTAATGGGAATGCAAACTAGTACAGCCACTATGGAGAACAGTGCGGAGATTCCTTAAAAAATTGCAAATAGAACTGCATATGATCCAGCAATCCCACAGCTGGGCATACACACCAAGGAACCCAGAATTGAAAGAGACACATGTACCCCAGTGTTCACAACAGCACTACAATAACTAGGACATGTAAGCAACCTAGATGTTCATCAGCAGATGAATGGATAAGGATATTAATGCATGTATATGGAATTTAGAAAGATGGTAATGACTATCCTATATGCAAGGCAGCAAAAGAGACACAGATGTAAAGGACAGACTTTTGGACTCTGTGGGAGAAGGCGAGGGTGGGATGATTTGAGAGAATAGCATTGAAACATGTATATTACCATTTGTAAAACAGATGACCAGTGAAAGTACGATGCATGAAGCAGGGCACTCAAAGCTGGTGCTCTGGCAATCTATAGATTCAATGCAACCCCTATTAAGCTACCAACGGTATTTTTCACAGAACTAGAACAAATAATTTCACAGTTTGTATGGAAATACAAAAAACTTTGAATAGCCAAAGCAATCTTGAGAAAGAAGAATGGAACTGGAGGAATCAACCTTCCTGACTTCAGCCTATACTACAAAGCTACAGTCATTAAGACAGTATGGTACTGGCACAAAGACAGAAATATAGATCAATGGAACAAAATAAAAAGCCCAGAGATAGATCCATGCACCTAAGGACACCTTATCTTCGACAAAGGAGGCAAGAATATACAATGGAGAAAAGACAATCTCTTTAACAAGTGGTGCTGGGAAAACTGGTCAACCACTTGTAAAAGAATGAAACTAGAACACTTTCTAACACCATACACAAAAATAAACTCAAAATGGATTAAAGATCTAAACTTAAGACCAGAAACTACAAAACTCCTAGAGGAAAACATAAGCAAACCACTCTCTGACATAAATCACAGAAAGATCCTCTATGACCCACCTCCCAGAGTAATGGAAATAAAAGCAAAAATAAACAAATGGGACCCAATTAAACTTAAAAGCTTTTGCACAAAGAAGGAAACCATAAGCAAGGTGAAAAGACAGCCTTCAGAATGGGAGTAAATAATAGCAAATGAAGCAACTGACAAAGAATTAATGTCAAAACTATACAAGCAGCTCATGCCACTCAATTCCAGAAAAATAAATGACCCAATCAAAAAATGGGCCAAACAACTAAACAGACATTTCTCCAAATAAGACATACAGATGGCTTAAAAACACATGAATGGTTGCTCAACATCACTCATTATCAGAGAAATAAAAATCAAAACCACAATGAGGTATCATCTCATGCCAGTCAGAATGGCTGCTATCAAAAAGTCTACAAATAGTAAGTTCTGGAGAAGGTGCAGAGAAAAGGGAACCCTCTCACACTGTTGGTGGGAATGCAAACTAGTACAGCCGCTAAGGAGAACACTGTGGTGATTCCTTTAAAAAACTGGAAATAAAACTGCCATACGACTCAGCAATCCCACTGCTGGCCATAAATACCGAGGAAACCAGAATTGAAAGAGACACATGTACCCCAGTGTTCATCGTAGCACTGTTTACAATAACTAGGACATGGAAACAACCTAGATGTCCATCGGCAGATGAACGGATAAGAAAACTGTGGTACACATACACAATGGAATAGTACTCAGCTATTAAAAAGAATGCACCTTGGAGAAGGAAATGGCAACCCACTCCAGTGTTCTTGCCTGGAGAATCCCAGGGACGGGGGAGCCTTGGTGGGCTGCCGTCTATGGGGTCGCACAGAGTCAGACCGGACTGAAGCGACTTAGCAGCAGCAGCAGCCTAGTCCTATGTCTATTTACTAAAACTGAACTAAGCAGGACTAGGCTTAATTTAGAGAGTAGCTGCTGTTATGTTTCAATTTTTGATTAGGCCTGTTGATACACACATAAATCTGAGAAATGTCTGAACATACCATGTAATCTATTTAATATTCATTTGCATTAGGAAGGCTAAGATTCTCGTTTTCTAAGTTATAAGTCCCATTATTTAGGTAAAGGTCAGACAAGCATCTTTCTCCTAAACCTTCACTGTATCACATCCATACAGTCAGGAATCTGTAATAAAGTCAATTGATTTAAGAATAAAAAGTGAACATGTAACTTTCTGAGAAATACAATCCCTGAAGTACTCACTAAAAATGGTCAATTATTATGACAATGATTAACAACAGGGGCACAATTCAAAAGCAAAAATGTTCTGTTAATGTGCAGTAAACTGAGCAACAGGGATGACCCCAGAGTGTCTTAGGGCCAGGGCATGCCCTGCAACTAAGACTCAGCCCAGTAAGAACAACTTAGAACATGCTTCTTGATTTAATGTGCTAACAGGTCAGGTTCTCAGCAGCAGTTCCAAAACTATTTCAATCAGGCTTTATTTTTAGTAAGTGAACCACCTATGACTGTCAGGCCTCTTCCTAAAAGCTTTATATTTTACAGAATTAAATAATAAAAAATTTATGACAAAACAAACAAACAAAAAAGAATGCACTTGAATCAGTTCTAATGAGGTAGATGAAACTGGAGCCTATTATACAGAGTGAAGTAAATCAGAAAGAAAAACACCAATATAGTATATTAACGCATATATATGGGATTTAGAAAGATGGTAATGATGACCCTATATGCGAGATAGCAAAAGAGACACAGATATAAAGAAGAGACTTTTGGACTCTGTGGGAGAAGGCGAGGGTGGGATGATTTGAGAGAATAGCATTGAAACATGTATATTACCATATGTGAGACAGATTGCTAGTCCAGGTTCAATGCATGAGACAGGGTACTTGGGGCCGGTGCACTGGCATGACCCTGAGGATGGGACGGGGGTTCAGGATGGGGGACACATGTACACCCATGGCTGATTCATGTCAATGTATGGCAAAAATCACTACAATATTGTAAAGTAATTAGCCCCCAATTAAAATAAATATATAAATTTAAAGGAAAAAACAGCTGTGGAAAAAAGACAGTTCCTCTGCAAAGGAATGTCACTTAGACTGACAGCCTGACAGCTAATTTCTCAACAGCCACAATATAATCCAGAAGACAATGTAATGATCTAATGTTTCAAGAGAAAAAAATAATTGTTAAATTAGAATTCTATGCCCAATAAAATTATCTTCCATGAACAGAGTGAAGAGACTTTTACATAAGCAAAAATGGAGTTTAAAATTAGTTTTCTCTTGCTGCCATGACAAATTACCACAAACTTAGCAACTTAAAACACAATTTCATTATCTCACAGTTTTATGGGTCTTAAGCTTTTGCACAACAAAGGAAACTATAAGCAAGGTGAAAAGACAGCCCTCAGATTGGGAGAAAATAATAGCAAATGAAGCAACAGACAAAGGATTAATCTCAAAAATATACAAGCAACTCCTGCAGCTCAATTCCAGAAAAATAAATGACCCAATCAAAAAAATGGGCCAAAGAACTAAACAGACATTTCTCCAAGGAAAACATACAGATGGCAAAAAAACACATGAAAAGATGCTCAACATCACTCATTATCAGAGAAATGCAAATCAAAACCACAATGAGGTACCATTACACGCCAGTCAGGATGGCTGCTATCCAAAAGTCTACAAGCAATAAATGCTGGAGAGGGTGTGGAGAAAAGGGAACCCTCTTACACTGTTGGTGGGAATGCAAATTAGTACAGCCACTATGGAGAACAGTGTGGAGATTTCTTTAAAAACTGGAAATAGAACTGCCATATGACCCAGCAATACCACTTCTAGGCATACACACTGAGGAAACCAGATCCGAAAGAGACACGTGCACCCCAATGTTCATCGCAGCACTGTTTATAATAGCCAGGACATGGAAGCAACCTAGATGCCCATCAGCAGACGAATGGATGAGGAAGCTGTGGTACATATACACCATGGAATCTTACTCAGCCATTAAAAAGAATTCATTTGAATCAGTTCTAATGAGATGGATGAAACTGGAGCCCATTATACAGAGCGAAGTAAGCCAGAAAGATAAAGACCATTACAGTATACTAACACATATATATGGAATTTAGAAAGATGGTAACGATAACCCTATATGCAAAAAAAAGAAAAAGAGACTCAGATGTATAGAACAGACTTGTGGACTCTGTGGGAGAAGGCGAGGGTGGGATGTTTCAAGAGAACAGCATCGAAACATGTATATCTAGGGTGAAACAGATCACCAGCCCAGGTTGGATGCATGAGACAAGTGCTCGGGCCTGGTGCACTGGGAAGACCCAGAGGGATGGGGTGGAGAGGGAGGTGGGAGGGGGGACCGGGATGGGGAATACATGTAAATCCATGGCTAATTCACTTCAATGTATGACAAAAACCACTGCAATGTTGTAAAGTAATTAGCCTCCAACTAATAAAAATAAATGGAAAAAAAAGAAAAAAGAAAAAGCATAAGGCACTACAATTTCTAATGCTGGTTGAGCTTTGAGATCTGGGATTCAAAGTGACTCTCTGTGGAGCCTAAGCAGGTCCAGTCAGTGCTAATGGATCCTAGACTCAATTTATAGGCAAGATTCTAACAGACACCCAACCTGTTTTACAATAAAAAGATGAAGTCATCCCAGAGTAAGTGATGCTAACAAAAACATCACTTTTAAGCAATTCCTGCAGCCGTTAAAAGTGCAAAGGATGAAATGTTGGAAGCTGACCCAAACTTGGAAAGAAGTATAACTATTCACCAAAGCACAGAAAAGACCCCAACTCCACGTCATAGGCTATATGATAACCAGAAGGGAAGCACTGTTCAAACTTTGTTGTTTTTTTTTAATTTCTACAATTAAAGACTTTAATTCTCAACATGTCTAATGTTTTAACTTACAAGGTACTAAATAATTATTAGTTTTACTATTTTTAAAACTTCTGCACACATTTATAAGCAACAGTTAAGATGAATTTTAAGATTTTGACAAAATTTTTTTTAAAGGTCATGAAACAACTGCAATTTCCCCCCATGGTTATTAAGATTTCTAGGGTTCCAGCTTGCTCAGTCATTTTTACACTTCTGCACTAACAGGGAAAGCCACGAGTGTCAGCAAAGTATGTTGATTTCATGTATGTGTTTGGCTGAATATGCATGAGGAAAAAAGCATTTTTAATACGGCTATCCTTCATTGGAGTTTCTATTCTTTAGGAGACAGTTTTGCCAAAGACAAGATGATAAGCGCTAAATAAGCTAATGAATATCTAAAAAGGTCTGTTAACAGTAGAAAAATAGTTCCTTTATTGAAGGGTTGTCCACAAGTCTAATTTATAAGCTTGTCAATTTCTGTGTGTGGGAACATCAATTTTGTATTAGTGATCAAGATGAAAAAGACTTGGGAGACCTACTAAAGTAAAATTTTTTGAGTACTTTTCAAAGGTAAACACATATATCACGTTAGTCTGCTGAGTGGGAAAGTTTGATTACCTACATCCAAAAATATGAAACTCTATTACAGATGTCATATGAGTGAAAACTGTACTCCAGAAACTTAATTTATAATATTAAACAGCATTGTGATGCCAGAAATGGCTAAAAATTACAAATACTAACAAAACTGAACAAACAAAACAGTGTTTTTAAACATGCATAGTATAAATGAGACCAACCATAATTCCCTTTGAAACAATTTACCTCAGATTGGGACTTGAAACCATGTGGTGGGACTCAAACCCAGCCAAAACCCAGTTTGGGACTTGAAACCACATGATCAGGACTTGAACCCAGCCAAAACCCTGCTTGGGACTTGAACCCTCACAGGTGGGACTCAAACCCTGCCAAAACCCTGTTTGGTACTTGAACCCACTGGCCTGGGACTCAACCAAGCCAAAACCCACGGTACCTGGCCTCAGGACCTAATGAAGCTCAGGTTCTTGATGTCTCATTACAGAAAGAATTCAGTGAGAGACAAAGTGATAGGTCAGAAGTGGATTTATTTAGATTTAGAGAGGAGCACACTCCACAGTGTGTGGGGCCATCATAGAGGCTGAGTGCAGCCTCGAAATGTGGTTGCTTTAATATGCTGGGCAACTTCACATGCTAGTGAGTGGGAGGATTATTCCATCTATTCTAGAGAAGGGGTGGAGATTTCCAGGAATTGGGCCACCGCCCAATCCTTGGTCTTTTGACAGTGCCTTGGAACTGTCATGGCACCTCTGGGTGTGCCATTTTGCTTGCTGATTGAGGATTAAACTTTAGTCTTGTCTGCCATCTTGGTCCCTTGCCCCCTTCCTGGAATAGTTACAGGGGCCAGAACTAGAGTATATGTCTGTCCTGGAAATGAAAAGAAGGATGGCTTGAGCCTACAGTGTGACAGAAACCATACTGTGTGTGTGTGGCTTCCTTCCAAGAGGGGTCCATAAAAGGAGGTTAAATGACCACAAGTTGGCCAAAAAAAGAACAGATGATCATAATGGAATGATGCAAAACTTAGGAGTTTGAAAGATGATAAAGAGCAAATTCCAGACCAAGATTCTAATGAAGGAATCTAGGCTATAGGACTCTGAAAGGTAATGATCCCATCTTTACTGTTCCTCTTCCCACGGTCAGGAAGCTAATTCTGTGGATGAACAGTTCTGGTTGTTAGAGTCCTTATACTGTTCCCCAAATCGACCTTGCTGTAGTTTCTATGCTGATACTGTGCAGGGCCCTGTGGGGCTCCTGGGCACAAGGACTTTCTGTGTCCCCCATTTCTTTGATTACAGGAAACAGCCTTCATTCAGCCTCTGTGACCTTCCCTGAGTTCCAATGGGCAGATTCAAGCAGTTTTTAAGTAGGGAAGGGAGAGGATGTGAGATCAGGGAGAAACAAATTATCAACAGCAGCCATGGGGCAAGATTCTGGATTCCCCGTCAACAGATTCTCACAACAATATCTTTGAACAATTCTGTATATACTGGAACCCATTCCAGGTGGGAGAAGTTAACAATTAATGATAGTATGCTGCCCACAAGCAAGTAGATCCCAGATGAGTTGGAGTTTGATGATGTTGACTCCTACTTATTTCACCAGCAACTCATCAGAAGAATGTCCATGAGCTGATTACACCCTTTTTGAACAACTACTACAAAACTCCTCACTATCTTCCCCAAAGGGGTACACATGGTTTTGAGGGTATGAGCCCACTGTGACCCCCTTTGCCCGGCAAAGCAACAAAGCTCTCCTTTTCTGGAATGAAGTGTTAGTCACTCAGTCATATCCGACTCTTTGCAAGCCTACGGACTGTAGTCCGCCGGCTCCTCTGTCCATGGGATTTCCAAGTAAGAATACTGGAGTGAGCTGCCATTTCCTTCTCCAGGGACTCATCCCAACCCAGGGATTGAACCCGGTTTCCTGCATTGCAGGCAGATTCTTTACCATCTGAAACACCAAGAAAGCCTAAAGAAAGTCAAAGTGTCACTCGCTCAGACATGCCAGACTCTTTGCAATCCCATGGACTAAAGCCTGCCAGGCTCCTCTGTCCATGGAATTCTCCAGGCAGCAATACTAGAGTGGGTAGCCATTCCCTTCTCCAGGGGATCTTCCTGACCCAAGGATTGAATCTGGGTTTCCCGCACTTCGGGCAGATTCTTTACAGTCTGAGCCAGTAGGGAAGGTCCTGTTCTACTTCACCCAAAACTGTCTCCGAGATTTGTACAGAGATTTGTACCTGTGTACAGAGACACTGAGCTTTCAGCATTACTTTGCGTCCAAATCCTATCTCCATGAACACTACAGAAGCAAAGCCATGGTTCCTGGACTGGTGAACACAGCTGATAGCATCCTTCCCACCTGTCTTTCAAGGTTTCCTCCCTACCCCACATGTATATTCACAACGAGAGGTGAACTCACTGTGGATCTATTAAAGCTCAGGTATCAGGGCCCCTCATTAGCCAAGCCCCAGAAGTGCTGAGAGTACAGAGGGTCCTAGGAGGGGCGGGGAAGCCAGGTTACCAATAGGAAGTATTTGTACTTACACAGTTTTGGTTAACTGTCTAAGAGCCCTCAGAAAAAGTGACTGGAATCTCCAAGGTTCCAGTAGTTTGTTGTGATCCATTTCTGCATTCAAAATAAACATTTAAATTCATATCCAACTTTGTGATGATAATTTTGTTTTACTCTTTTTCTTAAAGACCTTCTTCCCCACCCCTCCCCCAAGATGTACACACTTTAGGCCCAACAAAATCTGTATCTGCCATCACTGCTATCTCGACAATATAAAGGTCCATATAGTCAAAGCTATGGTTTTTCCAGTAGCCATGTATGGATATGAGAGTTGAACTATAAAGAAGGCTGAGCAACCAATTGATGCTTTCGGGTTTCAGTCCAGATTAGATGCAATTGCCCAGACTTTCTTGATCTATAATTTTAGTTTTTATATTCTGATAAGTGATGCTCAGAATTTCAAGTTTTGGAATTTGGAAAGACTGACTGTTATCAATTTTTAAGATCACCAGACTAGAGTTATAAAGTCTGAAGGCTGACCCAAACATTTCAAACAATGACATTTTGTTCATTTTTATTAGTTAAAAGAGAAGGGCCCTTTGTTAGCTACACTCAGAAACGGTAAACTCTTTTGCTAGACTGTCAACTCCTGGAGGACAGAGATGATGTTTGATTCAGCTCATGTTCCTACATCACCTTGCATAGTTCTTCACATATCAGGCTGCTTAGGAAATATTGGATATATAAATGAACGAGTGAATGAATGAATGAACTGATGAATAGATTCCTTTGGGGGTCAGCTTCCCCACTGTGTTTTGTTCCAGAGTCCCTTTGTCTTTAAAGATTTATCTGAGAATTTTGCTCCTTGACAAAACAGAGACCAATGATGTATAAGGTATCCCAGGTTTGGACCACGTACATATTTTTCAGAGCTAATCAGCAAAGCATTAGCAACTGAGCTGGGCCTGGGCAAGACACTAGACTCAGAGTTCAGAGTCCCGGGTTTGAAACTTAGGAACTGCTTTACCTTTGAATCTTAAGTTTGCTCATCTGCAAAATGGGGATGGTAATATGTTCTCTGTCTTCTTTTCAAAGTTGTAGTGAGGATCAAATAAAACAGAGTACAAAAGTACTCTGAAAATGATGAAATATCCATAAAAAACTGGAGGTATTAGTTCTCCTAATTCTGTAACTAAGTGGCTATGAGTCTTAGGTCATACCCCTTCGTCCTTCTCAATCTTGATTTCTTCATCTTGAAATCAAGAGGGCTGGACTAGATGGTCTCTAGTGAGTGTTCAGCCCTCACGTTATGTACACACAGCTGGGTCGCTCAGCTCTGGTGAGAAGGAGGAGGAGGAGGGATGGATCAAATTCTTTGCTGAACAGACTTAGGCGATTTAAGACTTTCCCGATGGCTCAGTGGTAAAGAATCTGCCTGTGATGCAAGAGACCAGGGTTCTATCCCTGGGTCAGAAAGATCCTCTAGAGAAGGGAATGGCAATCCACTCCAGAATGTTGCCTGCAGAATGCCATGGACAGAGGAGCCTGGTGGGCTACAGTCCATGGGGTCACAGAGTCGGACACGACTGAGTGATTAACACTACTACTTGCGCATTGAGACAAAGCAGTCATTCTAGGTGGTCAAATTCCATTTTAGAAAGCGAGCCGGAGACTAATGCATCTTGGCAGGCTAGAAGCCCTGCATTTGACCCGCAGAGAGCTTTATTTGGGAGTGAGAGATGTTTAGAAACAACATAAATCACTCACAGAAATGTAAGGAACAGTTACGTTTTGGGTACCTGCTGACTCAGATATTGTGTTAGGCACTTGAAGTATATTATCTCATTTAGGCTCACAACAATTTTTCAGATTAACTATTATGCCCATTTTCCAGTTAAGAGCTCACTGAGATTCTGAGATGTCATATAACTCAGTGAAGGATTTAAAATCAAAGCTGTTTGGCTTCCATGGTTTTCCTTATATGATTTTACTCCTACAATGCACAAACCACAGATACAAATTTCGGAAACAAAGTTGCATTTTCCAGGAGGCAATGGCTGTGGCATCGCCTACAAACCTCCTTTGGCTCAAAACACATGCAGTAAAAACCCCAAATCAAAACACCAGGGGCTTCCTGGAGACTCTGAAAAGTGACCTTGGTGAGCACCAACTTCAGACATAAAATAAGGCTGCTAATGACGTATTCTTGCCTTTTGACCCTTCAGATCAGATGGTGGGTCCATTTCAAAACACTTCTCAAGCTCAAAGATCTGTTTTTCTAGGCTGCAGCCTTCTAAGTTCATAGTCTCAACTTACCAGATCCCTGGAGGGAATTTCTGAATTACTCAATTCCCTTTGCCCGTACTTATATCCTAATGATAGGACATTAAGATGCAAATGAAACAGAAACTTAGCAAGCAAATCATGGCACTTTCTAATGGATACATCAATAAATGCTTGCCGAGAGGCACCACACGGTTGCCAAACCTAAGCAATGATTTCAAAGGCCCACCTGCAAGCCTGAGGCACACAATATGTTAGAAATTCTCGCCAAAGTTTGTAGGGTCAGGCTTCTCCTCATGGGGTGGCTGAACTTGCTGAACATTCTTCTTTCACTCCCCCCTTCCAGTGCTGACCGAACCCCATGCCTCGCAACTAGTGAAACCCTAGAGCCCACGCTCTGCAACGAGACAAGGCAGCACAATGAGAAGCTACATACCACAACTAGAGAGCAGGCCCTACTTGTCGCAACTAGAGAAAGCATGTGCAAAGCAACAAAGACCCAGCGCAGCTGAAAATAATTTTTTTTAAAAAGTCATTGACTTCTATAATCAAATTTACTTTAGTTACTGTATCTTAGAAAGTCACACAGTTTATCTTACATTTCACTATCTCTGGTTCTTGGCCAAAGACTGTACAGGAAATGGAAGAATCTTAATCAATGCTCAAGAGTGAAATATGACCATCCTTTGATTTCAGTTAGTTTAGGCAGGAGATAAGTACCGAAAGACATATTTCTCCCATTTCTTGGGGTTTCAAGACTCTGGGAAATGCCCATGTGAATCACACAACTCCTGGATCATACTTTTTAGAGATAGCTGCAGTGTTTCTCACTTTCTCGGAAGTTCTTACTGCATTCACTGTCAGTTTATACATAGTCACACATATACCATTCAGTTTCGCTCCTGATCATAACATTGTCTTGTGCTGTTTCTCATTTATCTAATTCAAGTAGGAGATCTAGCTGGAACCAGGGTCCAGACATAGGTTTCCAAAAGCGAGGTCATAAGTTTTAAGAATCACATACAAAATTTTATGTGTATGGGCTTTTTTTTTTCCCCCCTGAGAGATAGTCTATAGCTTTCAATAGATTTCCAAAGGGATGCAAGAGCCAGGATCATACATGCCATTACTTCCCTCTCCTCCAGCACCTAACCTTGTGCTGGGTACATTCATTCAAACACTGGGGGAAAAGGAAGACTCTGTGTGGGGAATAAAACTGGAATGCCTGAACTTCTTACCTTTCTGGGACCCAGGTGGGTGAAAGACCCTGGATTAAAGACACGGGCTAGCCAGGTAAACAGCTGAGCTTAAACTAAATACTGGATGCAACAATCTGAGTTCAAGATTGGGCAGGGAAAGGCGAGGCTAGGGTGTCTGTGATATGAGAATGAAGGCCAATAAGATCTGCATCAGGGGGTCATGCACACAGAGGACTCTAGACTTCAGGTCTCTGCGTGTGTGCCGTGCTGCCCCCGCAGAGTTTAGGAGAGAATCAGCAGTGACCCGAGTCACGATACACACGCCTCTTACCTTTTGCAGCATAATTTATACAGAGAAAGAAATTTCAGGTGATGTTTTGAGGAAAAGCTGCAGACATTGATACTCTATAAACAGAAGTTTGATTTTTTCTTAAAGGCTGAGAGAGACCTCTGGAGGGATGTCTGGACCCCAGGGTGAGGGGACAGCTGGTGGGCAGAAGACATGAGCATTGTTTAAGGTCGAATATCTGGCTGACTTGAGCCCTTAATTCAGGGTCTTTAGCCCACAATGGTTGTCAAAACTGGTAGGAAGGAGAGTTCGGAGCATCTGGCCTCATTCTTCACCAAGTCCCAGGCCGACCTGCCGGGCTCTCTCCTTTGCTCCCTCGCCCCTCACTCTTGGTTCCACCTGGCTCCAACTTCCCAGCTTTATTTCCCATCCTGGTCTGATCTCGTCTCTCAGGAAAGATGACAAACTCTGACCAGTCCAGTTTTTAACCAGTGCCAAGTATGTGCACTTTCTATAGGACAACAGTGCTGTGTTTCCCCCCCTGACTACTCTCTTCTCATTACTTCACTCAGTGAAGTTGGGGTGCTCAGTGGGGGCCCCATGGTTTGCATAACTCCCAGTGGTCAAAAGTGATTCAATACAGCAGAAACCGACATTGTAAAGCAATTATTTTTCCATTAAAAAAAAAAGATTCAGAAGAACCTTTAGAATTTGAAGGTAAACAGATTCCACCTTTGTAGTGGAAAAATAAAGCAGCCTGAAATTTTATAGCTAAATGCATGTCAATTTGCAAAGAATTCTTTTGAATGTAGATCCTCTGGTGGTTCCACCTCATCTCATGCCTCCGCTTCCACCACACACACAAAACCATGGTGTTAAATGAACGGCACCTCTAGCTTACAAAAGGGATATCTGACTGGAGAAAACAGAGTAAACAGAAAATTTCCATTCACCAGAATGCTCAGGAAATAAGGAATTCTGTAGAATTCTAGTTAAAATTCTTATTTCCTATACTTTGACATGATACATATATTTAAAATAATTTGCTCTAAGGAAAAGTCAGAGGTTGCAACACTGGGAAGACGCATTTGCACAGGGAATAACTTACGTGCATATCAAGGCCCTCGTATACACCTGGAGGCGGCGGAGGGCATGGAGCAGTTTATGCCACGACAGGAAGCATTCCTCTCCTTCCCGGCTTTAATCACCCTGTCCTTTCCTCCTGGTTCCTGTGATTGTACCCACTACTAAAGCAAACACGTAAGACTTGCCTCCGGTTTGCTTTCTGGAAAACAGAGAATATATGAAACTAGTGATTCTCAATGGCCTTTGGTTGGGGGTGGAGGGGGGGGGTGTGTGTGTGTGATACTTTTGGAGGGACAATGGAGGGAATAGTTCTTTTCTCCGAAATCACTTAAGACATCTCTTCTCCTCTTAATCAGTTGGGGTCCAGTCAGAAAGTAGAAACAAAGGCAATAACTTGGACATGAAACATTTACTATAAAGATGTATAACTATTAAAAAGGTAGCTGATTACCTAAAGGGGGTAAAAGAGAACTTTAAGGAGCTCCAAAGTAGCATATACAGAAAGCAGTAAGAAAAAGGAATGAGGAACTTGCCCCCTTCAAGGATAAGAAACATCCTGACATTGTCAAAGACCCTTACTGAAGGGTGTGGGCCAAAAGTGGTCCATAGGAGCCACCTGCCAGGTGGTGAAGAAACCTTTCAGAGGCTGTGGGTGGGAGCTAGTACATAGGAATGGTCCCTGAGTACTGGGAAAATGTGCCGGAAGTGCAGGCTGGCAGAGTTGGTCCACCCGGGATACAGAGATGAGGCCCACCAGCCTCCCTCCACACTGACCTGCCAGATCCAAGGCCAAGAAGAGGAAGGGGAATGCATTCCTCCTGTTTGGCCCTAAACTGGCCCTTCAGCACACTCCACAACAAAGTCTAGTACCAGCCCAAGGCAAAGGAGAGACGTCCACAGGCTTCAGTTCCACTGTCGCCAAGCAGGGCAATGAAAGGTGAATTCAAAGCTGAGAGGTAATTGATAACTAGCATGCCCACCTTCTCTGTGTGGAAAACATCCACCCTATAATAGTAAGTTTAAACATAGAAAATAAAAATCTATGCTACATATATAATATGAAAAATTATTGTCATTTGATAATACAACTAAATATTTCTAAAACTTGTCTACATAATCTAAACTTTCAAAGAATAATCATATATCTATTTTTGTCTGGAGAAAAATATTATCTTTAAAGATTCTCATTCATCACAGTTTTACTGGGTTCCATCAGTAAACACGAAATTTGTATTACACATTATTGACCAGAGGATTTTTGAACAAACTAATGCCTGTGGTTGGTGATTTGTTATGTAAGTGAATATTGAAACATCTCCGGTCAATAATGATTGGGTAACAAAAGATGTATTAATACATCTCCCATCAAGTTGTTACACCTGCAAGGTTGAAAGGGGCTTAAACACATTCAAAGACAGTGTTTCTGAGCACACATCAAGCAGGTGGCAGTTTGGTTAGCCCAATCTCTGGCCCTGCAGTAACCTGGAATAGCATACACCCTTTGGCTTGTTGTCTGTATCCCACTATACACCTAACATAAAAAAGACACAGAGGGACTTCCGGCAGTCCAGTGGTTGGGACTCTATGCTTCAACTGCTGGTGGCTTGGGTTTGATCCCTGGTTGGGGAACTAAAGTCCTGCAAGCCATGTGGCATGAACAAATAAATAAATGAAACAATAGGAAGAGAAAAATAAAACAATGGGAAGAGGATATTAAGAAAAAAGCAGTAGCTCCTGCTCCAGAACCAACATTACCTATGCTAACACCCATATAAACTTTCTGCTCTCTTGGACTCTAGAAACTGCTTATCTAGATCTTCACAACCTGGTAGTCCTTGGTTTGGCTGAAAGTCCTTGGACTTTGCATCTTCCCTCCTACAATTTCTAGGCAGCTCACTTTATTTCTCACCAAACTCCCCAGGCTTTGAACTTAAGTAACAGAAATATCAAACTCCAGGTAGGGGCTCCTCTGTCTGCCCCTCCTCCATGTTTTCTTCCTCAGTGTCTTTGTTCACCAAAGTGCTCCCACTAAACTGATCTTCTGCTCCTTTCAGGCAGCACTCCCCCAGCCTCCTTAATCTTTTAAGACTCAGTTCAGGTGTCACCTTTCTAGGAAACGACCACCCATGAAGGATCTTGTGTACACATGTTTGCACAGTGCGTTCTGTATTGTTTTGAAATGATCAGTTTAGGTGCCTTGTCTCCTCACGTCTGTCCTCAGAGTTTCCTCTTGGCATCTTCAGCAATAAGCACAACAGCTGGGGTGGAGTGGGTACTCAATACCTTTCGGTGGAGCTAACACGTCTCCAAATTAGCTATTTCAAACCCTAAAAGAGGATGCTGTGAAAATGCTGCACTCAATATGTCATCAAATTTGGAAAACTCAGCAGTGGCCACAGGACTGGAAAAGATCAGTTTTCATTCTAATCCCAAAGAAAGGCAAGGCCAAAGAATGCTCAAGCTACTGCATAATTGCACTCATCTCACACACTAGCAAAGTAATGCTCAAAATTCTCCAAGCCAGGCTTCAACAGTATGTGGACCGTGAACTTCCAGATACTCAAGCTGGATTTAGAAAAGGCAGAGGAACCAGAGATCAAATTGCCAAAATCTGCTGGATCACTGAAAATGCAAGAGAATTTCAGAAAAACATCTACTTTGACTATACCAAAGCGTTTGACTGTATGGATCACCACAAACTGTGGAAAATTCTTAAAAAGATGGGAATATCAGACCACCTGACCTGCCTCCTGAGAAATCTGTATGCAGGTCAGGAAGCAACAGTTAGAACTGGACATGGAACAACTGACTTGTTCCAAATCGGGAAAGGAGTACGTTAAGGCTGTATACTGTCACCCTGCTTATTTAACTTATATGCAGAGTACATCATGAGAAATGCTGGATTGGATGAAGCACAAGCTGGAATCAAGATTGCCAGGAGAAATGTCAATACCTCAGATATACAGATGACACCACCCTTATGGCAGAAAGTGAAGAACTAAAGAGCCTCTTGATGAAAGTGAAAGAGGAGAGAGAAAAAGTTGGTTTAAAGCTCAACATTCAGAAAGCTAAGATCATGGCATCTGGTCTCATCACCTCATGGGAAATAGATGGGGAGACAGTGGAAACAGTGAGAGACTTTATTTTCTTGGGCTTCAAAATCACTGCAGATGGTGACTGCAGCCATGAAATTAAAGGATGCTTACTTCTTGGAAGGAAAGTTATGACCAATCTAGATAGTATATTAAAAAGCAGAGACATTACTTTGCCAACAAAGGTCTGTCTAGTCAAAGCTATGGTTTTTCCATTAGTCATGTATGGATGTGAGAGTTGGACTATAAAGTAAGCTGAGTGCCGAAGAACTGATGCTTTTGAACTGTGGTGTTGAAGACTCTTGAGAGTCCCTTGAACTGCAAGGAGATCCAACCAGTCCATCCTAAAGGAGATCAGTCCTGGGTGTTCATTGGAGGGACTGATGTTGAAGTTGAAACTCCAATACTTTGGCCACCTGATGTGAAGAACTGACTCATTTGAAAAGACCCTGATGCTGGGAAAGATTGAAGGTGGGAGGAGAAGGGGATGACGAGGATGAGATGGTTGGATGGCATCACCAACTCAATGGACATGAGTTTGAGTAAACTCTGGGAGTTGCTGATGGACAGGGAGGCCTGGCATGCTGCAGTCCATGGAGTCACAAAGAGTCAGACATGACTGAGCAACTGAACTGAACACATCTCCAAGCCCTGACCCCACTGGTCTTTTTGTTAGGGGAAACTGACTGAAACTGCCCACCCTGGTCAGGCAAGATAGTGACCGCTTGCATGAGTTATCATACAACAGGAGGTTCTGGTAAGAAACTTGGAACTAATAAGCTACCATCAACCAAAAGAATTTGGGAAAGGTCAAAAGGAAAGAGGAGATGCCAATCCACATGTCCTACCAGCCTTCTGGAATCCTTCTAGTTGGAATCCATCTTGGTTGAGTGAGGCACGTGTCACCAGGGAGGACCCTGAGTCAGAAAAATTGGCCAGAGACAACCCAGAAACTAATTTCATCACCATTAAACCAGAGACTATGAGCAAAGTGGCAGAGCAGTTCTCATGGTTTCCCTTACCCTCCTGCTCTCCGCCTGGGTGCCCCTCCCCAATAAAGTCTCTTGCTTTGCCAGCTTGTGTGTCTCCCTGATTGATTCATTTTCAAGTATTAGACAAGAGCCCACTCTTGGATCTTAGAAGGGGTCCCCCTTCCTGTAACACTCTCCTGCCATGCAAGCCGAGGCATGAGGTGCCCGTGTAGAAGGAGACCTCGGGGCCAGAGGTGTCAGGGAAGAAGTCTCATGTTTTGGTGCCAGCCTTCTCCTCACCAAGCTGTTCTCAATAAGTGATAGGAAGAACTGTAGATATAGACACATGTCTTTCTAAAAACTCAGATTTCCATTTGAAACATACAAGAATAGAAAGAAGCAAATGCCACTCCTTACAAGCACCGTAGCTGATTTTTACAGGTTTAACCTAATGTGATTGAGGAGCTGGGAGACTGGGCACATTTTATTTTCACATCCAAGCCTCCCTTTCTTGGCACTTTCACAAACTCTGCCCACACACGCAAATAGTTATCCATCTATCACTTTCACCTAAAATATATGAACAGGTGAAGCTGAAATGAGCTCAGATGCCTTGCACTGTCATGATCATAACCTCCATTTACCACACTGGAGACACCATCACTCACACAATAGAACATGCTTCCCTGTACACAGAGGCCTTCTCCCAAGTTACAGAACACTCTTCACCTCATATGTTAGCTTATTCTATCATCGAAACACAGTATTGGGTAAGTGAAGCTCAGGAAGATGGATCAGATTGTTAGGAGCAAGCACCAGCGGTGGGTGGATGTCCTTGTGAAGTCACAGGTAAGAAATGTGGTCATATACTCACGGGGCACAAGCAAGGTTGGGTCAGACAAGCAGATGGGGTTGCAGCCTTCTCTTTACCTCTGTTTGCCTCTCAGGAAAATCCCCTTAGTAGGGCCATAGGCTGCTCCCAACACCTGTTGGCCCGTAGTACTCAAAAGATGCTGAATGAATGAAGGAAGGAGGGAAGGTCTCCCTTTAAATACTTTCTTATTAAACTATTACATCAAATCATCTTGCTAGATATATATGCTGGAGAAAAGAATTTCTAAATGCAGGCAGAGCTGGAGTCCTGTCTAATCTCACAATAGACTGGAAGGAAGTCAGAGAGACATGCTCGACTCAGGCACAACCTGTTCTACCACCATCCATTGCCAGAACTCTCCTCATGTTCTTAATTTCAAACTAATTTCTCCTGTCCTTAATTTCAGGCAGTAACTTTCCCAGTTGCCCAAAGGGTACCCCATGAGAGACCCATGCTAGGGGAACTCCTGCCACTTTGGAAAAAAAGGACAGCAGAATGCCAATGTCTCAACCGGTCCAGCACCTCAAAGTTTTCTTGTCACTACTTTAGGGAAATCTTGTTTTCCAGATTGTCCTGGCTAGTCTTGCTTGACAAAATGTGTTATCCCATTTCTAAGGTGATTCTTATTATTTGAGGTCCTTGTTCATTAGATGGGGCTCTTAATCACAGGAAGAAAGAAAGAGAGAGAGTGAGAAAGAGAAGGAAAAAGGGAGAGAGGAAAGGAAGTTCATTTAGGGCACAAAGCTGTCTCCTGACAGCTTCAGGGAATGGGGGTGGATCTTGAGAAATGAAATGGATGGCACGGGAGGAGCAGTGCTGGATGTATGGAAAGACTCCACGAGGATTACTGCTGGCGGAAGGCTACCAGTCTGTGCAATCCCCTTTAAACAACAGTACGTGAATACAGGGTGAACTGCATAAATACTCAACATATGTTTAAATAATTTAAAATATTTAGTATTAAAAATAAATTTTAAAACATTGGTATCAGGAGTCACTACTATTGACTTTAACCAGTGAAATTATACAACTGCTGAGATAACTTGAAAATTACCTTTAGACCCCAACTGGCTGTCACACATGTGACATATATGGGTTATGTTTCCCCTTTGCATACAGAAGAAGCTCCTGCTGGGTTTTCCCACTTTTTTTTTCATGTCTTTTCCACTTTTGTAACCTCAGCCAGTGTCTCAGACTTGGCTGTTGAAGCTGAGCTATGAACCTGTATGAAGAAAATAGGGTGGTTAACATTATACTGGAGTGGGTAGTCATTCCCGTCTTCAGGGGGATCTTCCTGATCCAGGGATGAAACCTGGGTCTCCTGCATTGCAGACAGATTCTTTACCGGCTGAGCGACCAGGGAAGCTCACTTCTTATGTGCCGGGCACTTGTTCTTATCCATGCCTGTATTAATTAGCTCATCTAATCTTTACATTGAGCCCACTAGTTACCCAGGGATTCTCTTTCAGATGACTTCTTGTACACATTTGGTAAAAGCACCAAACAGGTGCTACAGTGGTGTGTAAAAAAGTTTCTATGAGTCAAGTATCTCTGGCTAGAATGTGCATCTACTGCAGTAAGGTCCCTTTCAGTTCAGTTGCTCAGTCGTGTCCAACTCTTTGCGACCCCATGAATCACAGCACGCCAGGCCTCCCTGTCCATCACCAACTCCTGGAGTTTACTCAAACTCACATCCATCAAGTCGGTGATGCCATCCAGCCATCTCATCCTCTGTCATCCCCTTCTCCTCCTACCCCCAATCCCTCCCAGCATCAGGGTCTTTTCAAATGAGTCAGCTCTTCACATCAGGTGGCCAAAGTAATGGAGTTTCAGCTTCAACATCAGTCCCTCCAATGAACACCCAGGACTGATCTCCTTTAGGATGGACTGGTTGGATCTCCTTGCAAAATAAGGGACTCTCAAGAGTCTTCTCCAACACCACAGTTCAAAAGCATCAATTTTTCAGCACTCAGCTTTCTTCACAGTCCAACTCTCACATCCATACATGACCACTGGAAAAACCATAGCCTTGACCAGACGGACCTTTGTTGGCAAAGTAATGTCTCGGCTTTTTAATACGCTATCTAGGTTGTTCATAACTTTCCTTCCAAGGAGTAAGCGTCTTTTAATTACATGGCTGCAATCACCAACTGCAGTGATTTTGGAGCCCAAAAAAATAAAGCCTGACACTGTTTCCACTGTTTCCCCATCTATTTCCCATGAAGTGATGGGACCAGATGCCATGATCTTAGTTTTCTGAATGTTGAGCTTTAAGCCAACTTTTTCTCTCTCCTCCTTCACTTTCATCAAGAGGCTTTTTAGTTCCTCTTCACTTTCTGCCATAAGGGTGGTGTCATCTGTATATCTGAGGTTATTGATATTTCTCCTGGCAATCCTGATTCCAGCTTGTGCTTCTTCCAGCCCAGCGTTTCTCATGATGTACTCTGCATATAATTTAAATAAGCAGGGTGACAATATACAATATACAAAATGTACTCCTTTTCCTATTTGGAACCAGTCTGTTGTTCCATGTCCATTTCTAACTGTTGGGCATGGAAAGATGAGACCAATATTGCTGCTTGCTATTTAGTTACTAACTTGTATCCAATGCTTTGTGACCCCATGGACTCTAGCCTACCAGGCTCCTCTGTCCATAGGATTTCCAAAGCAACAATACTAGAGATTTCAAATTTAGTTTATCTCATCCAATAAAAAATATGAGCAATGAAAGTGTATAGAGCAGGCAATAGGGGGAAATTGGAAAGGAGAGAGAGAGAGAAGGGTTATAGCTGGCTTCTCTTTCCTTCTGCTCGAATGAAGGGAAGCAGAAATCTAGGAATCCATCTGAAGGAGAATCCACTTGGCTCCCTGATTCAAGTGCATAATTAACCATGATAACTGCCAGCCCTTAGATAAATTAATTCACCCACTGTTTTGCTCACGATGCCCTCCAGGATAACAGGTGTGGGACATAGCCAGAAGGGACACAGATTAACAAAGATGTCATTACCCAGCTGCCTCCAGGGAACCCAGCCCACCTGCCCTTGGACTTGGCAATGTTGAAGCCGAGCTATAAACCAAGAGTAACTTTTGCCTAATTCGAGAGGAGTCAGCACCCTTGAGAGTCCTAGAAACCTTCTATTTTTTTCTCAGTCTCATGCAGTTTCCTCAACGGGCCATCCTCTTGGCCAACAACACACTGGGAGCTGCCAGCAGAAACAGTGGGAGCAAAGAGGCTTTCTTTCAACAGAACTTTCAATTAATTTAGGAAAAAAAGATATTTGTACAGTGACTTCATTGGGAGGCTTGCTGTTGGAATACTGAGCAAATTTCACACTCATTGTTTCAATATTTGCCATGAAATTCTTGGCTGAATTCTAATGAGAGACCATCTCTCTATCATTGGGTCCCATCCTGTACATGGGGAAGAAATACATTTCTTCTTCTCTCCTATTTACCAGAAACTATTGAGAGAGCCAAGTTTAGTGGTGGCTGTCCAGACTCAATTCAGACAGACTCAGATATTGATGAATACTGATATGTACTGCCCTGTACTAACTATGGGGCTTCCCTGGTGGCTCAGCTGGTAAAGAATCCGCCTGCAATGCAGGAGACCTGGGTTCAGTCCCTGGGTTGGGAAGATCCCCTGGAGAAGGGAACTGGCTACCCACTCCAGTATCCTGGCCTAGAGAATTCCATGGACTGTAATAGTCCATGATACTATGGACAAATTCTTTAAACTCCACTTTCCTCACCTATAAACTCACTTCAATATCTTTCATAATTTCTTTTAAAAAAAGGATAAAGAAAACAAAATACCACATAAGGTTGCTCTGAAGATTAGAGATATGCATGAAAAACTCTAGTACAGAAACTAGCAGAAAACAATCAACACATCATAGCCATTTCTTATTTAAGATTTTCAATATCATCCAGTATTTCCCTCCTCCTGGAGTGAACCTGGTGGCTTGGATGAGTGTTCAAAATCTCAAAATCAGACTAAAATGAATTGCTTCTCATGTTAAATTCTATCGCCCCAAATGGAATTACACCTGTACGATGTATTTATAAGGCTGGATAGTACATAGAACTCTTTTTCTTCATATATTGAATCACATTTGACAGATATGGCCCATACCTGCTGGATAGTCACAGGACATTTGATTTCAAATACCCTGTCCCAGGAGAAGGAGCCCTAATTACTGGCACAGAAAACGCGGCCTGCCGGTGTCCAACACCATCTTGCGTCTTTAACCAGCTTTCTTCAAAACAGGACAGTTCTGAAAATTTGGAGAACTGAGGTCACTGCTTTGGAGTCCTTGCCATTCTCTAACTTGGGAATCAGAGATAAGTTAGGGTCAAAAGCAATTACAGTCTAGGAGAGGAGGGTCTTGTATCTCTACAACCATGCTGCATGTTCCTAGAGTATCTGCAACTGCTTAAACAAAAGGACTTCCTCGTTCCCTCCCTTCCTGAAGGAAGTAAACTCTGGAGATAAGAATTTCTAAGTCCACTCCAGTAAAGCACAGTTAGGGCTCTGTGCAGTTCATGGCTGAGAAAGAAGCCAGAAGTGTACTAGTCAAGTCCTTGACTCGTCAAGTCCTGGTGATTTAGGTCAACTAAACTCACCCAGATAAGCAGGGGTGCAAGTGATACAAGAGGCCAGAAACACTCTCAATTTGCAAGATGAAGTATGGCAGGCAATTTCCCAGAGAATCTCACCTTTTATTTTGGAACCACTTGCCTCTATCACACACTAGTATAGACTTAAATTTCTCTGTTCTGAAACTGAAAATATCACAAGACATTACTAGATTGGTCAGTGAATCCTCTCCTCCTCCATCCCCACAAATCAAAAGAAAACTGAAAGATATAAAATATATAACTCCATATGTAGAATAAATAGGCAACAAAACCATCCCATTCCTAGGCTTTAATCATAAAGCCAGGAATTCCGGTTGCCTCCACCTTAGGGCATTGACCCACAAAAGAATAGGGTAGGACTCAGACCCCAATTTAAATTTCATTTAAACTGTTTCTTTACTACCTCTCTCCCCGCACAAGAAAAAAGAACTTCCCTGAAAGTTCCTGTTCTTATACTCTGTGACCATAATGTTCAGATCAGTCCTTGGGCTCTAAGTAGCCCACATATTTGTCAAACACAAAATGGAAGGAGGTTGCAACCTCTGGCTTACACAGCCCAAACATTCTGAAAGTCACCCTTGGAGACTACTTAGCATGCAGTACCTGTTCGGGCCCTCTCACCTGTGCTGCTGGCCCGCTCACCTGTGCTTCTGGCCCTGCTGAAGGCCGCCCACGTGAAGTGTGTTGGCCACACAGAGGTGAGCCACCAGATCACTGAGTGCAAATCCAAGGGAGTCCAGGCCTCCTCCTGCCACGGGTCCCATCCTTCCCCCAGGTCTCAGAGGTGGGACCGGGCTCTCACAGCTCCAAGCCTGGAGATGTGCCAGGGTGTTGGCTCCTGGACTCTCAGTTCCAAGAACTGCCAACTGGAATCTTTCCAGAAAGCTTCTGTTCACTCTTCTTCACTGTCTTCCTCCTCCCTTTATGGTGCTTAGGATCCTCCCAGGCTGTCCTAAGTCTCTCTGCTTGGATACAGCTGAATGAATCAATAACACTTTAAATCAAGTGAAATCAATGCATCACCTTGCCCAGGGACATGTGCATTTTAAAAGAATGAAAGAAAAAAAAAAAGAAACCAGAGACAAATGTGAAATTACGAACAAATAAGTGAGACTGACTTTTACTTTATTCCTGTTATTAAATTGAACCACCACAAAAATAAACCTGTCTCAAATCAGTAACAAAATGATGAATTCACATTTTTTTACATGTAACATAAATAAAAATATGTTATTTGAAAAAAAATAAAAGAATGAAAGACTTTCAAGCAATGGCTTTGGATGGGGGATGGTTTTGAACAGAAGGGTTCTTTTGATGTGTAAAACCTTTCATTTAGGTGACTGTCTCTTCCACCATGTTAAGGGCAGTCAATTCTGGAAAGAATTGAAAAATCAAGGCTGCCCAAAATAAGGTGGTACTGAGTAAAGAAAGTATCAAAATATGCTGTTTTAATTTCATAGCTCCTATGTCTTCATTCAGGTCCATGGGGGAATAACAAAATAAACATATTGATGTACCAGGGAGCAAAAGCAAAATGTAATGCCCAGGTGTGAGGGGGGAGGGGCAATCTGGGTTCTTATCCCAGCTCTGCCACTTCCTCGTGGCACCAGGGCAAGTTACCTAACTTATCATACTCACCCTAAGTCTCAGTTTCCTTGTTTACACAATGGAATGACAAGACAAGTAACCTCATAGAGGTGCCATGAGAGTCAAAAGTGAAAATCTATCTGAGATTGCCTTTTAAATGAAAAAGCACTCTAGACACAATAGGAGGGGCTCTGATCAAATTCCTGAGGGGTTAAACCATGCAGGCTCTGTTCAGCTGTGGGTGTGAATCAGTCAAAAGCATAGAGGGGCAGGGATGTGGGAAGGAGGGGAGAACTTGTTTCAAGCATGAGAAAACAATAGGAGCCAATGAGGCATGACCCCCAAACACATCTGAATGTATTTCAGCCCTAGTGCAGATTTAAGTTGTATCTTATTTTGATTGGAAAAGAAAACTTGCATTTTAGTTAAATCATGTTTCCTTTGCTCTCAAGTCAACACTTAAGTGCTTGTTGAGCACATATGCTGTGCCCTTATTTCATCAGAAGTGAACAGACATCGTTCCCCATGCATAGCAAGAGATGTTGCTGAGTACCAACAGCTGGCTCTGCAGATGTCAACAACAGCTGCATTTTGTCATTCAGAGATGTGTTAGTCCCAATTAATCTCCCTCTATCCTTGCATATAGAAACTCTGATGTCTATGTATAAATTTATTTTATCTTCCTGGTTAAACTCCTTTGGCCAATACACCCAGTAGCCTTGACAAAATTAGGTTTGGTTTGCTCAGGAACTGGAAATAAAAATGAACTCGTCTCAATTATCAGGGAGAGAAATCTCAAATGAAGGCATGATCTAGTCCACTAATCACTTCTAGCAAAGGCTCTGAGTCATATATCAGCGAGCTAAATCACCTGGCCCCCACAGAGATATTTCAGTAGGAAGCCTGTAAATAAAATGGATATTTAATATTTCATAGTGCATTTTTCTTGTAACAGGTGTGTAGAGCAGGGCCATCACTCAATAGATGGGAGGAAGACGCTCAGTTGAATGAAAACAAAGGGAGATGCCTGTGAGAGTTAAACTATGTTTGTAAAGATGAGGATTGTTATCTCAACCTAGATGCTTGTTTCATCCATCAGAAAGTACCTAACACAGCGATACACATAGGCATCATTCAAAATGAAATTCAAATACTAAACAGGCTACAGCAGACATGGATTTAGACAAAACATGTCCCTAGGCAGAATTTGTTTGAGTCAATGGCTGCGGGGCAAAGTCTTGGCTGTGCATGTGCTGGGACCCAATTTGGGGCATTTGTTAAATGAACATGTGGTTGTAAGGTATAGCATTTCGGTACGGACCTCCAGGATGGGTGGAAACCATCCAAAGGAGTGGATCATGAAGACAAGAGTGAAGTAGGGACAGCCAGGCAGTTTATCACCAAGGTGGGGCCTGTCTATTCCATTAAAATGATGAACTACTTTTACAGGCCTAATTTCTGCCGGTATCTTCTGCTCACTCCACAAGAGGCATATGTGAAAAGTTCCACTGAGAATAATCAATCATACTGGGGCCTCTTCACTCAAAAAAAGGAGGGTGTTTTGGACTTTCTTGGTATCCCAGTGGATAAGAAGGGACCTGCCAATGCAGGGGACCTTGGTTCAATCCCTAGTTTGGGAAGATTCCACTTGCTGCAGAATAACTAAGCCTGTACGCCACATCTATAGAAGCCCACACTCTCGAGCCTGCATGTAGAGCCTAGATGCTGCAAGTAATGAAGTCCATGGGCCTAGAGCCTGTGCTCCGCAACAAGAGAAGCCACTGCAATGAGAAGCCTGTGCACCACGACAAAGAACAGCCCCTGTTCTCAACTAGAGAAAGCCTGTGTGCAGCAACAAAGACCCAGCACAACCAAAAATAAAATAAATTATTCAAAAAGGAAAGTGCTCTAATTTACATAGAAGCGTCTGTTACTTTATATAGTCAACTCTTTGTTCCCATGGATGAAATCCACAGTGACCTTTCTTTGTGCAGGATCAACATGCTAGAGTTGTCTGTTAATAGGATCCTCACCTCCGCTCAAAGACCTCGCATGTTCCCCTGCAGAGGATGAAAGAAGTATTTAGATGCAAACATGTTCTATTCCTCTACCTGCTGCAACGGTTTCCACAGTGGAAAGTCTTGAATCCAAACATTCAAGAAGTTGAATTAAAATCATTATGCTGTACATCTTAAACTTATACAGTGCTATATATGAGTAAAACTAGAAGGAAGGAAAAAAAAAAAAGCTCCCAAGGAA
Organism: Odocoileus virginianus; assembly: GCF_023699985.2. NCBI lineage: Eukaryota > Metazoa > Chordata > Mammalia > Artiodactyla > Cervidae > Odocoileus > Odocoileus virginianus. The sequence continues at coordinate 39,343,655 of NC_069679.1, read as the reverse complement.
TTTTAACAGGCCCCTTCAGCTAATGTATATCTGGGAACCACTTCTCCAAAATTCCAATAGTTCTCAAACATGGCAGCGCATTACCTGAGTGATCAAAACAACAACAAAACCAAAATATTAAGCAGAAGCCCATGGCAGTAGAAAATGTTGGTGGCTCTGATCAGAATGTCTCAGATTCCTTTTTACTAGGAGTGAGTGAGTGAATGAGCGAGAGAAAGAAGGAAATGAAGAGAGAGAGAGAGAGAGAGAGATCCTGGGCAGACGGTGAGGTTTTCACTTGCAGCTACTCTGGGGAGAGTGGCCTCAGACTGCTTTGCTCCACATTCAAGGACAAGCACTGCCCAAGTATTGAGGCCCTTCCGGACAGCTCTTAGCCAAGGGCTGGCAGAGGGCTTGAAAGCTTCAGCTCCTGTACCTCAGACTAGGACAACTCTCACTCCAGACATCCCCAGAGGTATCAGGCAGAAGCTCCCCTCTGTGGGTATCTACCTTGTTTGGCTTCTTCTACTTCCCTGTAAGAGGAGAAAGCCTTTAAATTGGCAGACGTGGTCTTGTCTGTCCCCAGCACAGAGCTGGGGACAAGAAGGAGCTGCTGCTGCTGCTAAGTCGCTTCAGTCGTGTCCGACTCTGTGCGACCCCATAGACGCCAGCCCACCAGGCCCCCCCAACCCTGGGATTCTCCAGGCACTAACACTGGAGTGGGTTGCCATTTCCTTCTCCAATGCATGAAAGTGAAAAGTGAAAGTGAAGTTGCTCAGTCGTGTCTGACTCAGCGACCCCATGGACTGCAGCCTACCAGGCTCCTCTGCTAAACAGGGGCAAAACGACTCAGGAGACTCAATAGTCCCTGAGTCAGGACTTTAAACGGTGGCATCTTCATCCTGCTGGGGTTCCATGGATGCTTCTGGGGCAGTAGGCCCACTCTATGTTCACAAGGAAATCAAAGATGTATTTTAAAATCATTTCTGTGGTATTCTCCCTTGTGAAGAGAGCCAAGTGAGGTCATAAGATGAAATGTGTCGTGAGGAGGACTTCTAGAAAGTGTCTTAGTCAAGGATCCAGAAGCAGGTATTGGTCATTGATTTTGCCAGGCCTGCATGACTTCCTGAGCTCACCATGGGTGCCCTGTAGTTTATACCACGGAGCTTAAGTTCTCACACTCATCCTTCCTGATCTTGGCTCTGACCCACTCTAATAGACCAGTTCCTTACACTTGACTCAGTCCTGCCTCCCAGCTCCCAACCTGACCTTTCCTCTCCTGTTCTTATTCTCATTTTACTTTTTGGATCTGACACATAGCATAACAACTCCTCCCAGTGATGATTCTAGGTCTCCTCAGTTCTATAACTTGAGGTCCCTTGGAGAAACATCTCCTCTTCGTTTGGCTATCAGAACCCTCCTACCCTAGAATTGATCCTTCAAGCAGGATCTGGCCTGATTAGTGAAGGAATATACTCTCTGCTTTTCACAGTACCTACGTTCATTTGACATACTATATATTTTACTTATTCCTTTGTCTTTTCTTCTCCTCCTTTTAAAATAAAAGTCCCATGAGAGTAGTATTTTTTAAATATGCTTTGTTACTTACTATATGCTCAGCTGCCAACACAGAGTAGATGCTTAATAAATGTTTTGAAAATTTCTAAGAGGCCAGTAAGTAAAAAAAGAAAAATGTCTCATGTTCTTAACATTCTCTTTTCATCATATGACCATTTTGTGCAAATTTTTTAACTCAAATGTAATAAATCACCCTTTCCCCTCCCACTCCCAATATTTCAAGAGAAAAAAGAAGACAGCAAGAGGACAGAAAAGATGACGTTTACACAAAGCGTACTGTGTTCTGGATGTAGTCTTCACTATCAATGGAAAGAAAATAAACTCTGGGTGAAAACACTTGGATCTGTAACAGTATTTTTTTTTTTTTAATAGTGTAGTCCAAGTGGAAACATGTGTAAACAAATTACATTTACTTTGATATACAATGTTTTTTCTTATGCAAAGTACTGGCTATAAAACCATGTCAGTTCTCTATAGAAAATGTAGAAAGGAAGTAGTAGTCTAATTGTTGCCATTATACCCTCTATTTCCACACATTTAAGGGTCAGTAGAACACTGAATGGGCTGACCTTCATCAATATTCCTTTGGCGGTATGCTGTTAAATTCTTGTCTTCCATTTCTATCTTGTCTCCAGTATTCACTGTTGACAGTTCTATATGGAATGGCCAATGCAGGCTGCTGACTGGAGAGTCCCAAGTAAACTGAATTATGTAACAGGAAAAGCCAACTGAAAATGCGTGGAGGGCCTACTCTTAGACTATGTAATATGTACTAGACCAGCCCTATACTTTACAATAGCAAACAATATCAGTTATTTTAAGGTATTAGGAACAAAAAGGCATCCAGTAATAGAAGGAAACAGAAACAGTAACAGGGAATTTGCAAGTGATACAGCAAAGGTACTAAAGTCAATGGGGGTGTCTTATTGACTGGAGATCTTACCAGTCACCACAGTAACTGCTGTGGGACTCTGAGACACTGTATAGAACAAGCCTGGAATTATTCCAAATAAAGAGCAAGGAAGTTGGATTACTTTGTTATGTAAGTTTCAGGCATGTAGAATTCCACTTCAACATTTCTGTACACTACAGAGTGATCACCACAAGTCCAGTTTCCATCCATCACTATATGATTGACCCTCTTCACCTACTCTAACCCCTCTGGTAATCACAAATCTGATTCCTGTTTCTGTGAGTTTGTTTTCCCTCTTGCTTTACTCTTTTATCTATAAGATTCAATATTTGAGTGAAATCATACAGTATTTGTCTTCCTGTGTCTAACTTACTTCATTTAGCATAATACCATCAATGTCCAGACATACTATCACAGGATGATGGATTTTTATTCCCATCTGTCCACTGAGTATGCTTTCTGGGAATCTTAGTTCAGACTTCTGTAACAAGATACCATAGACTGGGTGGCTTAAACAACAAACGTTTATCTTCCACAGTTTTGGAGGCTGAAAGCCTGAGATCAGGGGGCAACTATGGCCAGATTCTTGTGAGGGCCCTTCTCCTGGCTTGTAACAGCTGCCTTCTCACTATAATCTCACATGGCCAAGAGAGAGAAATCATCTCTTTTATGTCTTATAAAGGCATTAATCTTGTTTATGAGGGCTCCACCCCTACAGTGTAATTACCTCCCAAAGATCTCCCCTCCTAATAGTATCACACTGCGGGTTAGAGTTTCTCCATATGACTTTTGGGGAAACACACCCAGGCCACAGCAGGGCATTACTTTTCTGACACTTTCGGCTCATGTGGGTCAACTATGCAACCACAGCCACACAAACGTCCTGCAGAGAGACACACGTGTTTTCAGTAAATGAGTTCTGGTGTGTCAAGGTAACCGGTTATACAATTAATATTAGTGCTAGTGTCTGCTATACTTTGACACAGTAATTCCACTTTTAGATACATACTCAGTGCATATAGCTGTGCCTCAAATGACAGGTCTAAGAATATGCATAAGAACACTACTGGCAATAGCCCCCAACTGGAAATTACCCAAATGGCCATCAGTGGTTCAACAGAGAAATATATTGTGGTGAGTGTGTGCAATTCACACTGCTTCAATGCTAGTCCACGCTACCATTATCACTCACTCAGAGCCCTTCTGCAGCCTCCCAAACTTGTCTCGGGCCTCATTTTTGCCCCATGTGGTTCTTCTTCCAAAAGCAGTTAGAGTGATCTTTCTAAAGCATAAATCAATTACATGCCATTCCCCTGCTTAACACCCTCTGATAGGGTTTCACTTCACTTAGAAAAGTACAAGCTCTCCTTCATGGACCCTGCCCACCTCTTTGCCCTCCTCTGTCTGTCCTTCTCATTTACCATACTAAGCTACGCTGGCCTTTTCCTGCCCTTCACATGTTCCCACTTGGAATCATAAACTCCTGCCACTTGGATCCTTTCCAGACCTTCTCAACATGGCTACTTCCTTCCTGTCTTTTTTTGGCTACACCAGCTCTTCATTGTGGCACAGACTTCTCTCTAATTGTGGATGCAGGCTTAGCTGCCCTGCAGGGATCGAATCTCTCTCCCCTGCATTGGAAGGCAGATTCTTCACTACTGAACCATCAGGAAGTTCCCTTTCTGTTATTTTCTATTGTGGTATAACATAAGTCTAGAAAAATGAACAAACTGTAAGCAATAAAAAGACATGGAAGAATTTTAGGTAGAGGTAACAGGGCTTGATTTGAGTTTTAGAAAGGTAGTCCTTACAGAAAAGAAGAAAGGGAAATAGTCTGAGGAAGTGACGATGGGGAGCCTAGTGTTAAGGAGTTAGAAGTGAGTTGAGAAAAAACTAAGATGTGAACAAAGGCATTGGCAGTGGGAAGGGAAAGGAGGGAACAGAGAGACTCGAGAGATTCTGCCAGCGTCCCAGGTCTGCAGGGGCTTATAGAAACTTAAACCATCTTATTGTAATCAGTTTAAGGATTAACCCTGATTTAGAAATAGGAAACTCTCTAACTACAACTTGGATTATCCCCTGGCATTTTTTTTTTTACTAATTAGACCTGTAATTGCTTTTTTGAAGGAAGCCTACGGTCTTGGCCACGCTCTTTAACTTCCCTTGCTCATTTAGAAATATGATTATTTTGATACAATATGTTCCTAACAATTCCTTCCTCATCTTGGATCCCAGTCTTTCTCCTGCTTTCTTCCAGCCATTATATGGATAAAATATTGAGCTGCTGATTAATGATCCTATACATGCCACACTGTGATGTCTGAAGGAATTATCCAAATGACCAGACAGTTCTTTAATGTCACATTTAAATTGGAGGCTGAATTTGTAAAAGGCTGTCCTCTGTTGTGAATACTGTTATAAAGATGGTAATCAGACCTAATTTCCTTTTAAGAGAAACAATAAAAACGGTATCTCTTAATGCCAAGACAAGACATGAAATACAGTACTTGTTATAGACAAACATGTAAGCTAATGCTTTGACTTCAGCAACATTTAGTCCCAGAATGCATGCTTTCTCAGGAGAGTCTAAGAATGGATGGGGTATTCTGATTTTTGCTTTTAATTGCTTTTGTCTTAGAACTCTTAAGAGCTATCACTTTTCCATTCTTTGGCTTTTGGGGCCCTGTGCTACTTCCCATCAAGGCATGGTAGTCGGCAGTGACTCCCTGTTACAGAAAAACATACCACTTCTCAGGACTAGAAAGTAGAATATTTGAGCTCACTATAACTGAGATTAGTGGAAACACAACATAGTTCAGTCATCTTGATTTTGAACAATAACAAAAACAACCACAAAGATAATAGCAATAGGACTAATTGCAGGCATCATACAGCTGATATGATTCAGTTTTTATTGTATTCCAGACACTGCTGAGGACTTTACATACTGCATTTCATTTAATATTTTTTTGAATTATTTCTTAAACTGAAGTATAATTGATTTACACTGTTGTGTTAGTTTCTCATGTACAGCAAAGTGATTCACTTATATATGTGTGTGTGTGTGTGTGTGTGTGTGTGTGTGTGTATAAAAATCTGGTGGGTGAAAGAAAGTCACTCAGTTGTGTCTGACTCTTTGCGACCCCATGAACTGTAGCCTACCAGGCTCCTCTGTCCAAGGAATTCTTCAGGCAAGAATACTGGAATGGGTAGCCCATTCCCTTCGCCAGGAGATCTCCCCTACCCAGGGATCAAATCCAGGTCTTCTGCATTGCAGGCAGATTCTTAACCATCTGAGCCATCAGGAAAGCCCAAAAGTGGTGTGAGTATATAAACATTTTGCTGTTGTTCAGTCGTTCAGTCGTGTCTGACTCTTTGCCATCCCATGGACTGCTGCATGCCAGGCTTCCTTGTCCTTCACCATCTCCTGGAGCTTGTTCAAAATCATGTCCACTGAGTCAGTGATACCATCCAACCATCTTGACCAGGTCATCCCCTTCTCCTCCTCTTCCTTTTCTTCCTTTTTATATATTCCTCTCTAAATATTTTAGATTCCTTTTTATTATATGTGTGTGTGTGTGTGTGTGTGTGTGTGTGTAAACTGGTGTGTATACATACATATAGATCCCTTTCCATTATAGTTTATTATTAGATACTGAATATAGTTCCCTGTGCTATATGGTAGGACCTTTTTGTTTATCTGTTTTATACATAGTAGTTTGTATCTACAAATCCCAAACTCCTCATTTATCCCTCTCCCTTCTACACAGGTATACTGCTGGGAAGAGACAGTAAAGATCCAAACCAATGTCCCTCTGATGCCAAAGAGCATACTTTTCACCACTGTATTGTACTGGAGGATCTGAGCTCCTGCATAGCTTGATGTTCAGACATTTAGTCCATGATGGCTTTCTCCATGTAAAGTATATTTTGGACAGTTTAACCTATATTAAAAGGAAAGCAAACACTACTTGGATTGGAACATACAACCCCCAAAGTAATATCTGAATCTAGTGATTGAATGACCAGTGGTTACAGATTTTTTCAGACAGTTCAAATTTATAATATTTCCCTTATTCTTATAACTACCATGCCACTTATCAGATCACATGTCTCAATTTTTGGATTAGAAACTATGACTGGGACAACCATGCTGATCTTTTTAAGCCACAAAAAGGGGATATCTGTCTTCACCATGAGAGTCTTTTAAGAGCTAAATGCTACCAAGCCCACCCAACACTGATGATGCTTCATTTCAGAGAGCCATCCCAACTTCAAATACTTTCACATTATTGTTGCTACCTTATCCCAAAGCAATTTTTAGTGTTATCACAAAATCACAAAGCTTCATCTAGAAAGTGAGAAATTGTTCAAGTGTAATGAACTCTTTTCTGAAAATGACAAAATTATTCCAAGGTTCATCTTGAAGGGAAAAAAAGGTAAAAGAATAGTTAAGAAAGAAGGGCTTTGTGTTTTAGCATGTATTTAAAAATTTCAGTAATTTAAAAAGTGTAATACTAGTGTAAAAATTGACATTGATATCCCTATCTACCTACCTACCTAGCAAACTACAAATATGATAAGTACATTTACACACTACTGAGAAAATGATAAATTATCCTTTCTGTAGCATGAGGAAAATTGGCTTCTTAGGAAAAGATTAAGTTAGACTCTCACCTCAAGCTATAGCACTAAATATATTCCACCTGGTTTGAAAACTAAGTCTAAATATTAAAAACTTAGTTTTGCTTACATTTTTTAAATGGGAGGAAAATATAGAAATATTCAACTTTTCTTACTTTGTCCAAGGAATGCCTACACACCAGAGACATGGATAAAATCAAGCAATATGTAAATAAATTTGACCATTTAAACATTAAAAAATGTCTGACAGTCAAAACACACACACACACAAATACAAAAATGATTTGCAACAAGTACAGTAGTCAGAGGATTAGAGTCCTTGATACATTTTTTTGAATAGAAAACTAAAAAACTTATAAACAACCATAAAACAGTCATTCAATCTTACTTGTAATAAAGAGAGCTATTCATCATACAAAAAAGTTAATGTCAGTATGAATACAGTGAGATATATTCTAAATGAGTAACAATCTAAATCATTAGAGGGAACATTGATTATTACTAATAGCTGTATAGTAATTTGGTAAGTAAAAGTATTAAAAAGTTCATAATCTTTGTCAAAATAATTTCAAATTCATCAATTTCAGTAAAACTCTTACCTACAAAGGTATTCATCAAAAGATTATTTGTGTCATTCATGATTAAAAGGAATCAAGGCTTCTTGGGGAAATGGCTGATTTCAGAGCTGAGGCAGAAAATATAAAGGTAAGCGTGGAACACATGAGTCAAAAACAAGGAAACCCCAAAACTACCAAATGCTATGGATGCCGAAAGATACAGAAGATACCTTGGAGGGATCCCAGATAGAAAACTGGAGTATCAGAAAGTTACTATAATTGATTGCACAACACTGAAGTGAACTCCATGAGTCTATGGTAATACAAAAAAAGGGGGGGTGGCGGATAAGAAAGACAGAACAATTTATTTCATTCTCTAAATTAGTATTTAGAACAAAAGAAATAAGCATTTATCCTGCATTTGGAGAGGGAAAACTTTTCTATTCAGAAGAATATCAGCTACTAAATGTAGGTGAGATAAGAGAATTATAAAAATCACCTCTGGAAGCTTTCAATAAAATAGCTGGCTTAGGCAAGAATCACCAATGATGCTAAAAACCATTAAGGAAAAGTTGTCGGGAAACAGAGCAGTCGCCAGAGGAGCGAGTGAGTGAGTGAAGTTGCTCAGTCGTGTCCTACTCTTTGCGATCCCATGGACTGTAGCCTACCAGGCTCCTCTGTCCATGGAATTTTCCAGGCAAGAGTACTGGAGTGGGTTGCCATTTCCTTCTCCAGGGGATCTTTCCGACCCAGGGATCAAACCCAGGGCTCCCGCATTGCAGGCAGACACTTTACCGTCTAAACCACAGGAAGCCCAGAAGAGTACCTCATAGAAAATGTACTAATTGCAAAGGGAAAATATACCTCTAAGTAAAGGAATCTAGTGGTCATCACCTGAACCGAGTAACAAAACTTCACATGGGCAGTCATGGGACAACCTTCTGTTATATTCTCCTGATGCTGCAATTACTCATGAAGTGTCCTTGCCAAAATTGTTTATTTAAATCTAATTAAGACTTTAGACCTAACTTCAGTTTATAGGAAATCCAGAAGCTAGAGGAACAAGTTAAAGGGAACTTGTTGGACTACAAGGGAACAATCAGAGAAGTTCTGTATCCGCTGGTTATGCAGAGGAATGGCTTTATTCTTGGAAGAATAATGCTAAAGTCTTGAAGACTGAAATGTTGTGACGTTTGCAATTTACTTTTAAATGGTACCGCAAAACAATAAAAATACTCAATATACATGTCTACATCCATGCAGACCCACACACACGCAAATAAAAAGAGAAAATATAACACAATGTTTAAAAAAACATTTAAGGTATGGGTGCATGTGTACTATTCTTTCAACTTTTATATATGTTTGAAATTTTTCATAAGTTAAAAAAATATTATTTATAAAAATCATGCACATGCCAAAAATTATATAATGATTCATTAAATGAGAGCAGTCATAGAGTTGATATTATACAAGTATTAAATATTTTCTCAAAGAATTTTCAAACATAGAGGCAAAAGGCTACAATGCAGTGGTAAGAGAGAAAAATAGGATATAAAATTTTGTATATGGTATGTATAATCTCATGTCTTTCATATTCACCCAACACATTTATTGAGCAATTATAATGTTCCAGTAACTCTTTTGGGTACATAAGAAAAAAATATACCTCAGTATTAATAGGGTTGTCCCTGGCTACTATGTCATGTTGTGGTTTGGTCATTAAGTTGTGTCTGACTCTTTGCAACCCCATGGACCATAGCCCACCAGGCACCTCTGTCCATGGAATTCTCCAGGCAAGAATACTGGAGTGGGTTGCTATGCCCTCCTCCAGGGGATCTTCCTGACCAGGAATTGAACCTACTCTCCCTGCATTAGCAGGTGGATTCTTTACCACTGAGCAACCTGGGAATCCCAGCTATGGTTATAGCAGTCCTATCAGCTTCTGATACCCTCCTAAATTTTGCAAGTTATACAATCATTTTTACACTAAAAAACCAACAAAGCATTTTGTTTAAGGGCAGTGTTAAGAATTCAACATTGACAATAGCAGATACTAACCAAGTGCTTAGCACGTGGCATCCCCTCTTCTCTATGCTCAGCGGGATAAATCTGCTTAATCCTCCTGTCAACTCCTATAGGTAAGCATTATTTTTATCTCCATATATACAGAAACTGAGCACTGAGAGATTTGGTGATTTGCCAAGAGGGGGAGGCGCTGACCTCCCAGTGGTCATTTGGCAGCATTAGGAGACATTTTGGTTGTCACACTGGGGAGAGGGTGGTAGAGGCCAGGGATGCTAGTAAAAATTGTGTGTTACAATGCACAGGATAACTCCTCACAGCCAAAACATTACCTGCCCAAATCTCAATAATGCCGAGTTTGAGAAATTCTAACCTCAGATCACTTAGTGGGAAGTGATAGAGCCCTGCTTTGAGCTCAGGCAGCTTGACCCCCTAATCTACCCTCTTCATCACTCTATATTGCTCTTAAACACTCTGCCACACTAATGGTTTTGTCATTAAATGTTACGGTGTTTATTTCTTGAGGGCAATTATACTGCTGCTCTAATATGATGCTTGGTGATTTATCAAAAATTTAAGCAAAATATGAAAATGAGAATCTCAAAGTTCAAAAGGTAGAAATTAACTAAAATTGCATCTGATGTGGTAAAAAAACATTCCATTGATATAATTCTTTTAGAAAGCAATTGTGCAGTTTGAATCAAAATCTTAATATTTATAATCTTTGATCCAGAAATTCCACTTTGGGAAATTTATTTTAAGAATATAAATCAAAATACAGTAAAATCCTGGTGTGCAAATATTTTTTTTTAGAGTGGGGGAAAAGAAAGGAAGCTACTCAAATGTCTAATAATAGAGGAACTTAATAAACTGGGCACATGTGCTTCAGAGAATCTAGGTTAGGATGTGGAAAAATCACATAGTATATTACTGTTGTTGTTTAGTCACTAAGTTGTGTCCGACTCTCTTTCAACCCCATGGGCTGTAGCCTACCAGGCTCCTCTGTCCATGGAATTTCCCAGGCAAGAATACTGGAGTGGGTTGCCATTTCCTTCTCCAAGGGATCTTCCAGATCCAGGGATTTTACCCTGGTCTGCATTGGCAGGCAAATTCTTTACCACTGAACCACCAGGGAAGCTAATATATTAATATGTTATTAATTAATTATATTAGTATTAATATATTAATATATTTAATATATTATTAGGTGAACAAAAAAAACCATGACATAATATCACAGACATGTTTGCAAGCACCTTAAACAGTAGCATCGTTTAATTTTAAAGATGGAAAGGAAACATACTGCCAGAATTGCTGGATTAGGATTACATTATAGTTTAAAGAAGAATTCTTTTGTCTTTTCTATTTTCTGTCTTCAATTTTCAATAAAACATAACTGTGAATTTTTATGGAATAAAAACAATTTTCTTATTTTTAGATGGACCTAAATCCTAGAAAAGTGGTATTTTTTCTTTTTTTAAGAAGGTCCTTTACAAAACCTGAAATATGTGTAAACAAGCTTATGACCTAGATCTGAGCACTTTAAAGGTAAGAAAACAAATCTGAGAACAGAGCCAACGGTCCCCCCAACACAGTCTCTGTATTGCTATTAGATGAGAAAATCTCCTCTCTGGCAATCTTAATGTCTCCTGTCTCTATAATGACTTGATGCATAAGAATTAATCTTTTCCCTCGACTTTGATCCCTGAGCTCCTTAGCGAAGATTCCATCTTGTTCTATAACACATGATGAAGCATTTTCTCTGTTATAATGCGACAATGGCCCTACCGAGCATAACAATTTGAGTCTGAATGTGTCACAGCCTAAGAGGAAATCTTAAGAGGCAATTCCACCTAGAACTATTGGCAGGTACATAAAAAAGACGCATTAACACTGCCTGAAAAATGCCCTCAACAAAAGAACACAAAACAGAACTGGGATTGGAGGAGGTGGAAGTGGGGCAGGAAAAGCAAAAGGGTGAGATGCTGCTGGGGTTCTATCCCTAAGTGCTAGACATGTAGATTCATCAGTTTTTGCCCAAAAAAAAAAAAAAGCATTTGAGAACTTTCAATAAAAAAGATTGTTTGTCAAGGTTAGGGGAAAAAACATTCTTTAATTAGTTTACTCAAATATTAAGTATGACATCTAGAATCTCAATATTAGCAAAAATGTGATAATTATAGCTGGAAGGGTTTTTTATTGAATGTAAATTCATGTATAACACTTTTAGCATATCTCACTCCCTATTGTTTTTTCTCATGCTGTGTTCACACGTCATGGACGCCTGTGGGCTCTGCTCTGATATCTGATCTCAAATTCACAGCCTCCATCCTTTCTTTTAAAGTAGTTGTAGTTCAGCAACAAGCTGACAAAGCACATGTCCATCTGGAGAGAAGATGCACCCTTGAGAGATTCTGCTGACTGAGGATCACCCCACCCTTCAGGATGCCCCAGCTGCTCCAGAAGCGGCTTTCTATATTAAATGGGGACCCATGTCACATCACTGTCCCACATGGAGGGCTCTAGGTGTTTTACATCAACCACTGTGACCCATTTGGCTGTCAACTCAGTGAAAGAGCTTGTCAACCCAATCTAGTTACTGGAGATGGAGGACAGAAGCAGGGAACATGTGTTTGGTGTTAAAGTGGGTCAATTTTGTGCAAACAAGCATTTGTTCATTTTACACTCACAGCATCCTTGTTTTATAGAGGAGGATCCTGGGACTGGGACAGGGTACATGACTTGCCTAAAATCATGTGGTTAGTGAATGGCACAACCAGAATCCAAAGGTGAGTCTGCCTCACGTCAGAGCCGGTGTTCTGCTCTCTCTAGGACTTGCTGGGGTTGGGGAGAGGGGACAGTGGAGAGATATCTTACCAAGAAACAAATATACACAGGTCCCAATGTGAGCTGACCACATACAGCTACTCCTAAATATCAACATATCATTGTGGGTTCCTGTAGTAAATACTGAGACAGGGTAAAGTTTGGTGTCTGGTTTATTTTACTTTAAGGGAGGAGCTGGCAGCCATTCATTAATCTTCTAGGATTATAATCTCAAATGCCTACAGGAGCCAAACTTTTCTGAGACGTTAGGAAGAAGTGGGGACCAGAATGGCCTGGAGAGAATAGCCCCTTCTATATGACCAGTACCTGGAGAGAACAGCCCAGAGCTATATAACTGGTATCTCGGGTCACTATGGGCAATGTGCTCAGTGTACAGAGCTTTGCATTTTCCCAAAAATGTCAGAAACTTTTTATGTGAATACTGCAGATTTGCATTAAAGTTGGCAGCCATTAAAATTTTTTTTTCAATTGTCTGAGAAAAAAAAAATCATGTTTGTAAGCCTGATTTGGTCTTGGCCCTTTGCTTTGCAACTTCCGGTCTAGATGATACACCTGTCAGACTGATAAGGTAAGAAGGACCTCAGTTAGGGCAGCCCTTGAAGTGTAATTGACCGAGCTAATGGTTGCCACCATGCATTTGGTGAAGAAATACCTTGTCCATTTTCATAGCATGTAGTGTTCACCTAACATTATTTCTTGGAAAACAATCACAAATCCTATGTTAAAATATGTACAGCTTCAAAACCAATGATCAGGGAAGCGGGCAAGAGGTCAGAGGGATTTTAAAGGTTAGCAAAATAGACAAACTAGATTAAAAGAGTAATAAAAAGCACTGGCTAGTATTAAGCAAACCCTTAACAAGAGTCCCATTCCAACCACCAAGGAGAGACCTATTACAGGGTTCTCTAGTGGACCATTTTATTTTCAGAGTGAACATATTTCCCATGATCCATCCTTTCCCCCACCTCTTTCCTTTTCACCTCATTACCACCTTGTCTCTCAGGATACTGATTCAGTCACAGACCAATTCTAGCTGCATTTTATTACTGAAATCATCCTCTTGCAAATGAGGAAATTGAAAGTTAAGCATAATCTGGTGCTTTTAGCCATGTGGGCTCAGGCACCCCGAAGTACATCTTCAGATAACCTTGCCATCTAGCAAGATGAGTGCTCTCATGTGAAAACATGCTTCAGATGGAAGCATTTGAATGCACTTTCTTGCTTATGTAAACATGCAGATGCAGGGACTTCTCATGGTGCTGTGTTAAGAAGTAGGTGAAGGAAACAAATTATAATGAGCTCACAGATGTGAGAGAATATTTGGAAAAATCCTGTATCACCAGTTGGCTGTTAATATTTTAATGTATCTCTCCAACTGGGCACTACCTTATAAGAAATTAATTGTAGCAGAAAAATGCTCCTAGGAAAGTAGCTCAAGTGTGTAATTTCCTAAGTCCAAATAAAACCATTTTGCTGCTATTTGTGGAAGTGAAGTTGTGACCTCTCTAGAGCAGGATGAGGTAGAGAATTCCATGGTCTGAGAAATTTTTGACAAAATCCAAGATTTAAGCTCAGGCTGTTGATTCTGCAATTTCATTGGCAGTGGCATAGTTTAGTAAGCAGCAGAGTGGGTGCTTTTGACCTTGGGCAAGATCAGGCTATTTAAGATGTTATAGAGGGTGTGTCTCAAAAAATTGATGAGACATGTCAATCCCCAGCCCACTCTCACCAGCTATGTGAACCCTGGGTAAGTAAGTTCCTTAACACATTACTGACCAGGGTTTTTTTTCAGAAATTAACTCCTGTGGCTGACAATTTGTTATGAAAGTGAATATTGAAATGTCTCCAGTCAATAATGTTCTGGTAACAAAAGATGTTTTCATAGGTCTCTGGTCATTAATGTGGTTAATAGCTCTGGACCTTATTTTCCTTGTGTCTAAAGGTGAGGGTGAAGATTTTTTTAAAAATCACAATAATAGCTAACTTATTGCTTATATTCCCTAAGCCAGTAAAGCTCACTACTAAGTGTATTACATACCTTTTGTGTTAGTCAGTGAGTTGTGTCCAACTCTTTGTGACCCCATGGACTATAGCCTGCCAGACTCCTCTGACCATGAAATTCTCTAGGCAAGAATCCTGGAGGGGTAACCATTCCCTTCTCCAGGGAATCTTCCTGATGCAGGGATCAAACCCAGGTCTCCTGCATTGCAGGCAGATTCTTTACCATCTGAGCCACAGAGGAAGCACATTACATACCTTGTCTCACTTATTAACCATTAAGAACATTGATAATTTATAAAGTTAATTAAAAACAACTGACAATAATACCATCTTCATAGGGTCATCATGTTGATTAACCAACAGAAAATGGATTAAAGCTCTTTACCAGTTAAAATACATATAGATGTTAACTATAAAATATTGTTAAAAACAAGGCAACAGACCCAAAATGGAGTTGCTAAGCCCTATGGCACCAAACTGAGACTTAATTATAGTTTCAGCTCTCAGAAATGGAATCTTAAAGAGTCAAGCAAGAATTCCCTGATCAACACTAGTTAGGTAATCTGCCTGACAGACCCGCATACAAAGGTGTGAAGTCATTTTGGTCCTGTCTCACTCTTTGCAACTCCATAGACTATAGCCAGCCAGGCTCCTCTCTCCATGGGATTCTCCAGGCAAAAATACTGGACTGTATTCATGCCTTCCTCCAGGGAACTTCCTTGTCCCCAACTCCCTTATAAAAGTCTTTCATTTTCTACACCTCCCTAGAGCTTCTTTCTTTCTGCTACATTGGATGCTGTCTGATTTGAATCAATTTTTGTGTAAATAAACTCATTTTTTTCCATGATTCATGTCAATGTATGACAAAAACCACTACAATATTGTAAAGTAATTAGCCACCAACTAGTAAAAATAAATGAAAAAAAAAAAAACTCATTTTTAAAATATACCTCAGTTTACCTTTTAACAGTTCTGGTGTCAGAAGAGGGACTCGAGAAGACCCCAGACCAACCCCAAGTACAACAAGCAACCAGGTGTAGGCAGCTGTGAGCCCCTCAGGCTCGCTGCTTCTAGAGGTGTGGGTAAGTTCCTCTCTTGGATCCTAGCTCCACAGCTTTTGTGCTATGAACTTTCAGACTATTTGAGCATTTCTTTTTCTAGACTGGGTCTGGAAAGCAGCTGGAGCCAGACAGGTTGACTTGAATATTGGACCAGGTCCAGGGTCAGACTGGGTCTGACTTAAGCTGGATTGGGTTCAGCATGATGCCTTGGGTGAATAAAATTTTGTTTTAAGATTGAGTGATCAGGTTAAACTTTCCAAAGATAGTCTTGAACTACAGGGGCCACAGTGGAGAACCTGTAAACTAGATAAGCTTATCCAGTTAGGGTGTGCCCTAAAGGAACAGGGATCTCAACCAAACCCTCACTATAAAGAGTAGAGGAAAAATTATTTTTCCTCCTCTCTAGTTTCTGGTGACCAGGATGAGACCTGCTAGGACATCCACTCTCTCCAGATCTGCAGACAGGATCCTGGGAAAACTGGCAGATGCCATAGAGGGTGAGAATTCTTATCAGAGTCAGCTGTCCCAGATCACTATCTGTAGTGACTGGTAGAGAGGGGAAGGTAAAATTTTACATTCTCTTTCTTTCCAAATTCAGATTGGCAGGAAAAACATTTATAAGAAGAGTCGCCCTGGTGGGTCAGAGGTAAAGGATCCGCCTGCAATGTAGGAGATTCAGGTTTGATCCCTGGATTGGGAAGATGCCCTGGAGAAGGACATCGCAACCCAATCCAGTATTCTTGCCTGGGAAATCCCACAGATAAAGGAGATTGGCATGCTACAGTCCTTGGAGTTGCAGAAGAGTCGGACACGACTAAACAATAAGTACTTAAATCGTGACTCACGGATGTGCCCAGGGTACCAGGACAGCTACTGCCTTCTTGTTTATCTTGTTCTGTGCCCTGAGAACTTGGCTTGGCAACTGTCAGGTCAGGAGACCCCAAAATATGATAAGACAGACATGTGGGTGGCTCCCTATTTGCATATAGATGTAGCTAGACAGAAATGTGGGTTGCACTCCATGAGCACCTGGGGTCTGGCTGACTGTTGCCAGCTCTCAGAGCTGGCAAATAAGCTTGCTTATTTCTGCTGCGACCAACACAGTGGCGCAAGGTCAGAAAAGCCCTGACTCGAGCCAGAAATAAAACTTCCCTTTTTGTAAATTGCATTGTCTTGGTAGCCTTCTCTTTTCCTGCTCGGGGATTCGGACATCGGGCATAACATGTAAGAATTTACTAAAGTTCTGAAGAAACACATCTCTAAATCTAGAACATAGAAACCTTATTTCCTGCTGAGTTGAAGATCTTCTGATATAAAGAAGCAAACTGAAGATGATATAGTTGGATGAGTGGGTGGACACCTTGATAACATTCAGCTTGCAACCCAATTTTCTCTTTTTATTTTATACTGGAGTATAGCAGATTAACAATGTTGTGACAGTTTCAGGTGGACAACAAAGAGACTCAGCCAAACATATAAATGTATCCATTCTCTCCAAAACTCCCTTCCCATCTAGGCTGACACATAACATTGAGAAAAATCCCTTGTGCTATACAGTGGTTATATACATATATAACCTTGTTGGTTATCCATTTTAAATATAGCAGTGTATACATGTCAATCCTAAATTCCCTAACTGTTCCTTCCCCATATCCTTCTCCACTGGCAACCATAAATTAGCAACCAAATTTTTTTTAAGGAACTGCAAACATCTGTACTGTCTTGCAAATCAAGTCTTTACAGGAACAGAAATGTGGCTCTAGAAACAACTCAAAGCCCACCTATCCTTTTTACCAATCCCAGATCCTCTTGTATCATCTCAGAAGGCTTGTGGTTATTTTAAAAGACCTGGGGTCAGAGAACAAAAGTCCCTCTTGGTAGAATTTGCATTCTTCCTCTGCATCTTTTGAGATGTAAATATTCTTCCTGGTCTTCTCCAGAAATCAAAGTAATTCTTATCAGAAATAGAAAACAGCCTATGAAAAACCCTAAAATCTCTTCCTCAAATTTTAGAAAAAGTTTAAGCCATGTGAGCAATTAAGCTTACATTATACCATCCACCAGAAACACAATTTGGATCCAACAGTTCTTTATAAACTAGTGAGCTTTGCATTAGAGCTTCCCAGGTGGCTCAGGGGTTAAGAATCCACCTGCCAATGCAGGAGATGCGGGTTCCATATCTGGGTTAGGAAGATCCTCTGGAGAAGGAAATGGCAACTCACCCCAGTATTGCCTGGAGAATTCCATGGGCAGAGGAGAGGCTGCTGGGCTACAGTCCATGGGGTCACAAAGAGTCGGACACACCTGAGTATGCACACACACATGTGAGTTTTGCATTATGCTTCATGGCTAAAATTGAAAAACAAAGCTCTAAGATCTTTGCATCTGCCTGTATGTTTACATATGTTGATGTGTATGTAATGTGTGTTTTTTTCCTACCTCTGATGGTATTGCCAAAATTAATTTGTAATGAGCTCTATTTACTTGGCTTAAAGACAAACAAGCATTGATATAAATCAAGTAAACACTGAGAAACAGACACTAATTGAAATGTTTCCAAGTTCATGTAATCTAGGATAATCTTTGGTAAGTAAAAGATAGTTTAAATTTTTTGGTTTAATTAAAATAGACATGTCCTAGAGTTATCAGCATTAAATAATACTTTTATTCTATCTAGGTTTACTGAAAATCAAATAAACCCATGTTATCTATTATGTAATTTGTCAGCAAGAAAGATAATTTAAAATGATGGTTAGCTGTTTAATGCCTCATGAAATTTTCATGACTAAACATAATTGTTAAGAACTGAATTAAATAGATGTAAGTAGGAGAAAGGCTTATAAATGAAGTTTTCAACCATAATTATGCTCTATGTTACGTTTATTCAAAAATAGTTTCCAAAATCTTTTTGGTAACTTACAACCTTAAAGTTATACTCAGACAAGTTAAATAATGGAAAGTCATTAAATATCTAGGTCATTTTCAAATGAGATAAAATACTGAGACATTAATTATTGAATATTAGTTTATCTACTTTTGGCTTTCTTTAACAGAGGAACTAAAACTGTTTGCATTTATTAGTAAACATATTTTGGGCCATATTGGAAAATTATTATGAAGAAAAATATGCTTCTAGGAATTATGAAATACATTTATAAATTTGCCAAGCTACAGAATGCTAGTGTAACAGTCCACAATTGCTTACTTCTTAGTTTTCACTACAAATTAAGGATTCTAATGGCTAAAAATTCTAATTAATTCAGGCAATCAAGGCTACTTAGAAATATTAAGAGTGAAAGGAAACAACTGTGTATGAAAAATAAATAAGGAAAATAAAATGACTGCTTGCTTGTTTCACAAAGAGAAAGCGTTAAATCTGAATGGATATGAAAAAGTTGTAGAAGTGTGTGGAAAAAGAATCTTGGGAAAGACATTTTATGTGTGGTCAAGCTGATTAAGATTAGAATGGATTCATGTACATTTTTCAAGAATGAGTTTTAATGTCAACAGTACACTGGTGCAAGATTAGAATTTGGTTTTCTATTAAAAAGATAAAGCTTTCTTAGATTATTGGTCTGCTTTAAATACAGAATTGTAACCAAAGGTTTTTCTTTACCTGTTAATTAATCTGCCTGAATAGCAAAGATGTTGTGTCATACCAAAATAATTTACTATGTTTCATTTATCGTTATTGTGCTAAGTCACTTCAGTTGTGTCCGACTCTTTGCAAAGCTATGGACTATAGCCCACCAGGCTCCTCTTTCCATGGGATTCTTCAGGCAGGAATATTGGAATTGATCGCCATGCCCTCCTCCAGGGATCTTCCCAAATCAGGGACTGCACCCCCATCTTTTACATCTCCTGCATTGGCAGATGGGTTCTTTACCACTACCGCCACCCGAGATTGTCTTTATTAGGTTTTTGATTACTTAAGGAAATCTCATCTTCTCAAAACTAAAAGTACTAGATTTTGTTCACAACTATGTAACCTTCCTATTTGCCTTTAACATCTTCTGCTATCACTTTGGTGAAATAGATAACTATTATTTCATAATGATGTGATATTATTTCATCAAATATTCAAAACATTTGACATAGTCTCAAGATCAAATTCTAAACTAAGTCTTTTTGATCTCAAAAGAACTTTGAGATTTCCTGGAGGGTCCCTAGGAAATCTCAAAAGGATCTGTCTCTTACTTTGTAAAAGAGAGATATTAAACTATTAATAATTAGGTTTATTTGGTATGTTACATTACATGGGAAGCACTGTCAAATAATCCTTCTTAGGTGATGTTTGTATGGATGCATGTCACTAATATGTTTTAGGAATTCTACAAAATGTAAAAAAATCTAATATGTCCAGGTATGATGGGGTCAGTCAAAATTCCAATTATTATCCTAAAATATTTTATGTCACAGAAATAACCAAATTTCCTTATCAATTCCATTGTAATGAACTCTCAAGAAATCTTTAATCATGGGCGTGTTTAAAAGTCTTTTGTCACTGACAGACAGTTATTGCTTCATTTCGACGTTTCTGCAAAAGTGAGATTCATGGAAAGGACCCTATCCAGTACTTTTGACCACTGATACAGCTGTAAGATCAAGGTGTTGAAACTTGGGTGTGTATTTCACAAATGAAGAAGGCTTCACTCGACATCTGGTCCTATGCAAATGCAGAGGATCTCATGATCAGATTGGTTAGAGAAGTAACTGACATTGATGTAGACTGCTTTCTCCTGAGATGTTGGATCAAGGACATTTCTTTCCATTCCTCTGTCCCTCTCTGATCATCCTTTTCCTAATTCTCATACCATGAAGCTCTTTATGATTCTTTTGTTCAGTTTTTCTCTCTCTCTGTCCTGGAAAGATAAGGCTATTGTTTACCTATTTCAGGCCATTGCAAGAGGGAGTAATGGGACCTCTAAACAATTGCTGGATTTGTCATGATGCTGGTGACCCTATAGGTTGGTACATCACAAACGTCCCTCTAATTTCAAATGCCTCAGTTTCTCTGCAACAAGTTCAGCTCTGTATCATGGTCAGACTCCCTCAGCCTGTGGGTCCATTTCCTTGTCTTAGATAGCAATTCCAAGCCCAGACTTCCCTTGTGGACCAGTGGTTAAGACACTGTGCTTCCACTGCAGGGGCCATGGGTTCAATCCCTGGTGGGGGAACTAAGATCCCATATGTCCACGAGGTGAGACCAAATGAAAACAACAACAGTATCGAGCCCAGGAGACCTGGCATCCGGGCTGCATACAAAGAAAGGGACACAAGGTATAGGGAGCCTGAATAAAACTACCTGTGCAGTCCAAAGAATCTTCCATTGTTCTGGCCTCTGTAGCAGTCACCTTTCCAATCCTGAGCTACTACTCCAATGGAAATTATTGGGAGGCATTCATGATTCAAAATGAACCTCTAAATGACTTTAATTCAGTCTTGGTTTGGTGACATGGGGCTCAACATAAGAGTTGGGTTCTTAAATAAAGAACCCATTTGGGTTCTTAAATAAAACCTTCGCTGATAGATCTCTACTGCCCTGGCTGGGACTTTGTGCAAATGAAGCCATGGTTAGCACTGTCTCCTTAACTTTTGAAGATACTGCCAAATCTGCTGCTTAAGGAATAGCTGACCAACAAAACTCCCTTGACTCTCTGGAGAAAAGTGTTCTTGGTACCACGGTAGCCTCTGATTATCTTTTAGCAGAACAAAGAGGTATTTGTGCTCTGACCAAAACCATCTGTGGCACTTGGATTGACACTTTGGGGGAAAATGAGGTTCAGATACAGAAGATCACTAAACAAGCCAGCTGGCTTAGGAAAATGACTCCTTCAGCAGGAATACTTCATTGACTTATTTGATCCTGATTGGCTTGAGTCATGAGGACCATGGCTCCAAAGTGCACTCTAGACAATGGGAATTACCCTGTTTATAATAATCATAGTGGTCTCCCTGGTGTGCTGTATTCTCTCAAAACCTTCAAGTGCATCTTCACAGCTGCTAACCACCAAGCAAAGGATCTCCCTAAGACCAGAATGTCAGAAAAGGAATGAAGAGAATGACTGACTTAGAGAACATAAACCCAACACCGTGATCTGTGAATATCACACAGAGCATCAGCAGAAACACCAAGAAGTTTAGAGCAGAAGCTGGGAATAGCACTAATGCCTTACATTTCAATCACATCTCTCATTCAGGCCAGGAGTCTGATCAAAAGGGAGATTGTCAAAAACAAGATAACAGGCCCCAAATGGAGTTCTTACGATAAGCCCCATGTCACAAAACCAAGAATGAATATGGTTTCAGTTCTCCCAGAAATGTCTTACATGAGTCAATCAGGAATCACCTGACCAACACTTGTTAGGCAATCTACAGACCCCTGCCACTCCCTAAACGAAAGTGACTTTGCAATCATCAACCTACTCTTTTGCCTAGTATAACTTCCTTGTTCCTGCTCTCTTCTGCCTATAAAACTATCTGCTAGATTGGATACTGCCCAATTCAAATCGATTTTTGCCCAAATAAATTCTTGAAATTTTTTTAATATGCTTCAGTTTATCTTTTAACAATATGCAATAAAATTTCAGAAGCACCCAGGGAGTTGCAAAACTCATCTGTGGCCTGAACTATCAGGGGTCAAATTCTTTTTTACTCCAAAACTGTCACAGGGTTTAAAACCCCTGGAAATTGGAATCTCTATTTGGGGATTTTAGTGACCTAAATACCATACCAAGGGATAAATGCTAGATCCTAAGTCTTCCTAGGCCTGAATTTTGCTTGGAATGAGGATACAGAAAGAAGACATGGTCCCTGAAATTTGGGGAGGATGGGAGGAGCAAGTAACAGTCTGTGTACAGAAAGGGGTATCACCCTCCAAGAGGAGGGTGGATCCAACTTGGTGGACTTTGAGAATGGATTTCTCTTAATGGACAGAGAGGAAGCTAGTAATAATAATAATAAACATAAACACATAATAGATGTTTCCTCAATAACAGTATGGGGTATTTCATCCTATTAACCACTCTTATGTAGCTGTGATACCAGCACACCAGAACATTTACATCAGAAGTATCAACTTCAAATTTAAAAAGCTGTGAGAATAAATCTATCCAAGTTTTCATTAATTTGGACATCAATATGTTGGAATGTGTGGTGATTTGAATGAGAGCAAAGCAGATGCTCCCCTTTGCTCGGCAAACTGCCTCTTCATTGATAATGCAAATTGTGGCTGCAAACATCATCTCTGGGGGGCGTTTAAAGTGCTTAAGGGAACACAGTGTGCACTTCAGAAGCGTTCCTTTTATATGCAATTAGTCTGTTCATGACACATCATTCTTATCTATTCATTAAAGTAAGTCCCTGGCTTAGTTGGAGGCATTTTATGGATTTTCAGACTCTTGGAGACCCAGAAGTCTCAGGAGCTGAAAGGTCACCCAGTTCACGACCCCCTGGGGTCACTCTCTCTCTCTCTCTCTCTCTCTCTCTCTCTCTCTCTCTCTCTCTCTCCCTCCCTCCCCCCCCACCCCATCCATGCCTGGGCTACCATCATCTTTGATCCCGTCCAGTGAGAGGCCACTCTTGGCCTCCCCTAACCGACCTTGGAAAGCTCATGAACTCTGGAGTCAGGAGGACCTGCATCAAATTCCAGGTTACTCCTTTACTAGTTAGTCAAGCCTCGGTTTCCCCAGGAAGACTGTGTGCACCGTGGCTATCGTGTAGCCTGGTCTCAAAAATAGAAACAGAGTACATTCATGATTATCTCTGGGGTTGTAAAGGGGATTGATGACAAAAGGACAAGAGGATTCTTTTGGGGGTGGTAGAAATGGTTTACAGTTAGACTGTGATGATGGTCACACAATCTGTAATTTACTGGAAGTCCGTGAACTGCAGACTCAAAACAGGTGAATTCCATGATCTATAAATCACGCCTCAATAAAGCTGCTAAATATACATATATATGAAAATACACAGGAACTTTTTTAAAATTAAAAAACCCAAGGTGCTAAGCATAGTACACATGAAATAAAAGCTAATTTGGGGTGTTGCAGGAGAAAGTACATGTGGTTAAAAAGTAAAGAGAGTTTTATAAAAGCTTCTGCTTTGTACTCTCAAGAAAATTACAGAAAAATTGTCTTTATGAAAGATAAAGATCACAAAAACTGAAAAAAAAAAAAAAATAGTTCCACAACTTTAAAAGAAATCCATGAAACCAATGTGTTTAAGAATTCAGAATTTTTTGAATTTTAGAAAATTAATATGAGGCATTTTCCATAAATTACATAACACCCCAACAGGGTATGCAGCAGCATCTCATAATTAAACACATTAATATTTCTTTAATGAAATGTATGAATATTCATACTAAGTAGGATAAATACAAAACTATAAATAGGTTCACGTCAGTTCAGGCCTGGTTTTGCTGGCCAGGGAGTTTTCTACAAAACTTCAGAAAAATCTTGTGTAGTCAGACTCTCAGGATTTCTGGAATAGGGACCTGGGTTGTGGTTATTGTTGTCATCACACTGCACTCTTTCCTTCTTTTTCCATGTCTTATCCCAAGACTGTGACAGTCTCTCCCAAGGGAGACCCTGAAGTTGAAGACCAAGCTTGGGATGAGATTGGAAATTTTTGTACTGACACTACTGAGCTTAGATGAGAACAAGATACTGAAAGATTGCAGGATAAAAATGGAAAATTTTAAATGGAAAATACTATTCAGGATAGAGTGGGGAGAGAAAGAAGGAAGCCAAATTGTTTTAACTAAGGATAATGGGTAGAAAATATACCTTAAAAACTAGCACACAAACATAGGAAACAGAGAAAGGAACAGTGCAAGTCTAATTCATTCGTAGATTCTGTATCATTTGCTGGGCTTGTTTATTTCAGAACTACCTTGTAGAAGTTTATGAAGCCTTGCAAAGGATTTACACCTGTTCTTCTCTCCCTCTGATGCACTGAGAGCGCAATCCCACCCTCCTGCCTCTGCAGAGGGACCCTGGGTTAGCAGAGATCCAGGATGTTACAACACCATGGCCAGGAGAGCCAGACTTTCCCCTCAGCCTGATGACAATGTTGTGACAGCCCACCATGGCTGGGCAGACCATACCCTATGACCCTGAGTTCCAGGGCAACTCTTTTTTTGTTGTTTTTAAATTATAAAAATATGATAACACATTTACAGACTTGGAAAATACAGAACAAAGTTATATATAGTTCCACTATATAATTAGTTTTAAGTAAAGATTTTTAGTTGGAGTTTCAATATCAAACTCTCAAAAATTAATAGAATGAACAGACAAGGAAATAGAAGGATACAGTAGACCTATACAGCACTACAAACTGGTTCCAAATTGGGAAAGGAGTACATCAAGGCTGTATGTTGTCCCCCTGCTTATTTAACTTATATGCAGAGTACATCATGAGAAATGCTGGGCTGGATGAAGCACAATCTGGAATCAAGATTACCAGGAGAAATATCAATAACCTCAGATATGCAGATGGCAGAAAGCAAAAACCTAAAGGGCCTCTTAATGAAAGTGAAAAAGTTGGCTTAAAACTCAACATTCAGAAAACTAAGATCATGGCATCCAGTCCCATCACTTTATGGCAAATAGATGGGGAAACAGTGGCTGATTTTATTTTTTGGGGCTCCAAAATCACTGCAGATGGTGACTGCAGCCATGAAATGAAAAGATGCTTACTCCTTGGAAGGAAAGTTATGACCAACCTAGACAACATATTAAAAAGCAGAGACTTTACTTTGCCAACAAAGGTCTGTCTAGTCAAAGCTATGGTTTTTCCAGTAGTCATGTATGGATGTGAGAGTTGAACTATAAAGAAAGCTGAGCACCGAAGAATTGATGCTTTCGAACTGTGGTGTTGGAGGAGACTCTTGAAAGTCCCTTGGACAGCAAGGAGATTAAACCAGTCCATCCTAGAGGAAATCAGTCCTGAATATTCATTGGAAGGACTGATGTTGAAGCCAAAACTCCAATACTTTGGCCACCTGATGCAAAGAACTGACTCATTGAAAAAAACTCTCATGCTGGGAAAGATTGAAGGCAGGAGGAGAAGGGGATGACAGAGGATGAGATGGTTGGATGGCATTACCGACTCAATGGACATGAGTTTGAGTAAGCTCCGGGAGTTGGTGATGGACAGGGAGGCCTGGCGTGCTGCAGTCCATGGGGTCGCAAAGAGTCGGACACGACTGAGCGACTAAACTGAACAGCACTGCGAACCAATTAAACATAACTGAGACTCCAAACCCCTAAAGGGCAGGGACTCTGCGAATCAATATTCTATTTCCAGGGCTTACCAAGCATCTCAATAAACACAGCCTGATTAAGTAAATGGATGAAAGAATAAATCTAATGTCAAATAAAAGTAGTTTGATAGTTGACCGTTTTGCAAAGATGGCTGACCCTTGCTCTGGGATCAGTAGTCCATGGAAAGGATACAAATCCCTGGGTTCTCCGCATCCTATCCCACACAATATGTTCTAAGAACCTGCTTCTCCTGTGGAGATGTGAGCTGACTACGGGCATGAATGGAACAGTACACAGACTTCATAAAAATGGACTGCAGCTTCTTCATACCTGACTCTCAACCAAAGAATCATTTTCTGCCGGCAAGACTAGAACAAAATCTATGTTTTTATCTTCCCCTTCACACTGACCAAGTTCACCGAGTTACACGGCAAGGTGGCTCCCCGTTTTCTACATGGGAGGGGCTTAGGGACTGTGGTGTGCAGGTTGTGTTGGAATTGAATTTCCACAGCAGACAATTTGTGCTTAGACCGCATATTTATCTGGGCTTTTCGGGAGATACTAAGGAGATTCCCAAGAATTTGGTAAGGCCTCCCCAGCCAACCCGTAGTCACCATTTTAGAGAATCATAGCCTACTCCCTTCACAAGCCAGTGAGAATTCCATAAACCGTTATTCAAAGTATCAGCTTTTCCCTTGGAGCTGTTTATCTTATCACCATGTCTCCCCTAATGCCCCCACCCCAACAAAAGAAACCCCACAATTTCATCAACTCACAAAATCAGAGACTCTCAGATCAGACAAAACCTTTAACAGCCCACCCATGTGGTTTTAATCCCCACTCTAACGTACACTCCAGGCGCAGGGAACACTGACGCAACTTTAGGGAGTCTCTGATATATGTCTGATATTTTAAGCACATGCATACACTGTATTTACATGAATTCATACCCCTGTAACAAGAGGTGCTTGCCTTGAATTCCCCTCTGATCTATGGTCGAGGAAACTGGGACACGGTCATGCTGGGTGACTCACAGCCCACAGCTGGTGAGTCAGAGTGAGCTATAACCTGGAGAAACTCTGAAGACGGTGCTCTTCCCAAGCCTGTACCCCATGGGAGCCGAGGGACTGATGCCATGATCTGCTTCGAGAAAAGTCCTCCTGAGGATGAGTAGCCACCGCAGGCGCTGCCTTTCACCCACCGTGTCTCGCCTTATCAGGCCTCGGAGCTCAGGACTAGACTCTCGTGTGGCCAGCATCGCGGACAGGTGAAGTCAGTTCTCAGGTCCGGCCCCTTCCTCGGCCCACGGCGCCTCCAGGTGTCACCCCAGCCAGGTGTCTGCAGTCAGCCCTCCGCTCCTTCTCCACCTATGGGGTGAGCGCGGGTCAGGGAGGGGAGGCGGGAGGCGAGGGGAGGGAACCGTGAGCGCCTGCGGGCGATCACGCGGTGACCATGAGAGCACAGCCACAAACGCCTTCGTGTTTTGAGTTCTCTGAGTCTGAAGCACGTGCCTGAGGAAGCTGCCATCTCTGTTTCTCACTGTCTTCGTGGCAGACAGGCGCACACAGGAGGGACTGGGGCTGCGTCCTGCCCTCCCAGCCTGCCCCACAGAGCAGGGGCCACAGATGCCTGTTGTTACAGCCTTTTAAAAAGCTTTCCTCCCCACTTCCCTTCTCTCCTTCCCTCTTCATCTCCCTCCCTCCCTTCTTTCCCCCCTTCCTTCCTCCACACAGCACAACATTACAATTCTAGTGGACTAAGAACCAGTCCTGGGTGTTCATTGGAAGGACTGATGCTGAAGCTGAAACTCCAATACTGTGGCCACCTCGTGCGAAGAGTTGACTCATTGGAAAAGACCCTGATGCTGGGAAGGATTGGGGGCAGGAGGAGAAGGGGACGACAGAGGATGAGATGGCTGGATGGCATCACCGACTCGATGGGCATGCGTTTGTGTAAACTCCGGGAGTTGGTGATGGACAGGGAGTCCTGGCCTGCTGCAATTCATGGGGTTGCAAAGAGTTGGACACAACTGAGCGACTGAACTGAACCGAATGACTCTTTGTGATATCATTTGCAAAGCAGAAACAGACAAACAGATAAAGAGCACAAACTGTATGGGAAAGATGGGTGGGATGAATTGGGAGATTGGGATTGCCATGGATACACCGCTGACACTATGTATAAAATAGATAACTAATGAGAACCTACTGTGTAGCACAGGGAACCCTACTCAGTGCTCTGAGGTGACCTAAATGGGAAGGAAATCCAAAAAGAGGGGATGTACATATACGTGTGGCTGATTCACTCTGTTGTATAGTAGAAACTAACACAGCAGTGTAAAGCAGATATTCTCCAATAAAAAATGTAACCACTCTTTATAATGCACATTTATGTACATGTATTTATACTTGGCAAATTATGAATTCACAGTGGCCCTTAATACACATGTGATCCATACAGAACAGTGAAAGCATGGTGTAGTAGAAGGCCAGCGGACTGAGAACAAAACATTCATTCAGGTCATCATCCTTGACAATTTGTTCAAGACCACTTAGTGCATGTTCCTCAGTTTACTCACCCATGTGGGAAGCCCTCGTTGGTCTGGCGGTGCCAGCAAGCACCTTTCAAGAGGTTGAGGAAGTCTAAACCCCAGTCATGTGCTTCTGTGGCTGTGTTATTTAACGTTGTGATCCTCAGTTTTCTTTCTGTCTCGGGGTAGCAATGCCTCCCTCATGGAGTGCTATGCCTGACACATTGAAATCTTCTGCAAATGACAGGGAGAAAGGCTTGGCAACTGCATCCTTCCCTTGAATGGAGGAGAAAAGCATTGGGTTTCTTTTCATTTTCCTATCAAAGTTGTGCAGAGGGCCACAAAGACACAATGTTGAATGACAACAACAAGCTGCATGGCCCACCTGAAACACGCCTGCCATAAAAGAGTCTCATGTCTTCAGCAGAGTCAAGCAACAACTTGCTTCAAAGATTCATGAATTATCTTGACAATAAAGCTTCCTCTTTCCAGCAATGGAACTTTTAAATGGTGACAATTTAAGATAAATTTCCTATATTTTCCTTATATCCTGACTTTTTCTTTTAAGGAATTTTTTTGATGAGGGTCATTTTAAAGTCTTTATTAAATTTGTTATAATATTGCTTCTGTTTTATGTTTTGGTCTTTTTGCTGTGAGGCATGTGGGATCTTAGCTCCCTGCCTAGGGATCAAATCCACCCACCACCCCCTGCACCAAAAGGTGAAGTCTTAACCACTGGACTGCTAGGGAAGTCCTCTATCCTGACTTCTTAACTGAACAGACTGACCTGCATGTCATTTCCATTGATGTCTCAGGTCCCCACTATCCTGCCGTGAGGGTGACAGCTCTTTACCTACCTAATGCTTGGACCCCCTCCCTTCCTAGGCTCTAGATTTTTTCTTTTGCTGCTATTGCCTCTGCCTTAAAAAGTGATCCTTATCACCTAGTTGCAATAAAACCAGTGCTATAGGATTATCCAGTACAAACTCCCTCTTTAAGAAATAAGAAGCAAATTTGGAGAGGTGAAGAGAGGCTGTGAAGATCAAGTCTCCTTGAGGTGTTTAATTGACGATGGATTGGGAGCTGAGTGAAGGAGCTTAACAGGAATTGCATGGTAAATAAAAGTCAATACAAATCAGATGAAAGTCGTCTGAAAGAATGGAAGCATGTGGCTTGAGTTCAGTCACTATATGGTACTTCTTTTCCAGAGACCCTCAGAAATCTTTTCTCTATACCTCTTGCATTATAAGGGCTGAGGGAGGTGGGAAACTAACCTCCAGGTAAGACAGGCCACCTATATGCACACACACACACACACAGAGCACAGACCCTGTGTGCACACACAGATACACACCCACACACAGATTGGGAAGGAGATGAGGTACCTATATGAGTTAGCTCAACAAAATAAGCCATTTAACTCGTATTGGCTTAAACAGGTCTTGTTTTAAACGATGCACTTTGAGATAACCTGTGGAAGATCTGTGCACTGAATGTGATAAAGGGCTTGAGAAATCTACACCCAGAGGGTAGTCAAATCCTTCCTCACATTTCCATGCCTATTCCAGCAGCAATGGCCTCATATGCCTATTGAAGAAACCTGCCTTTTCTCTCCAATACCAGAGAATGCCTGCCAGCCAAGGAACAAATACAAAAACTTTAACAGCATCTCAAGAGTGTTCCCCCTTTGCTCCTCACCAACTACTGACAATCAATGTAAAAGTAATCCTAGTTTTTATTTGAAGCTATCTTGGCTTTAAAAGAACCTTCCAAAAAATGATTGATGCGATGAATTAAACCCATAGGTAACCCCTGAAATCTGCTTTGAATAGCAACAAATTCCTAACAATATCTTCAACGCCTGCAGCAACGAAATCTAATCTCTGAACTCCTAAAGGTCAAGATTTGCTGTCTGGTAGCACGGCTCAAGAGTAAATGCTCCCTAATGCTGCGCTAGGCGATTGCTTTGCACTCCAGACAATGTCAATTTTGTCCAAGTAGCTGCAGATGTGTCTAGCATTAAGTCAGAATGGTGTCAAGGGCCCTTCTTGAACACCGGCTGCTTCTCAGAGAGACTGGTCCTAAAGCCCTAGTCTATTACAGTCCATGCCCAAAAGGCAGACGTTTAAGGCTTAAAGGAGGATGGAGAATAAAGCTGCATTAGATTTTTTAATGTTTCTGAGTCAGGAGACCCAGGGGAAGAAATTCTCTGGTGATCCAAATGTCCTTCCCTCTCCTCTCCCATCACCAATGGTCCTCTGGATTTCCTGATTAAGGTGCTGCCGCAATATCTATGAAGTCCTACCCTTGAGCTGCTTTCCTGATAAACTATCACCACTCTGGCCCATTCTAGCTATGGAAAAGCTATAATAGACTAATGCACCCATTACATTAAAAAATGTATATGTTACAGGAAGTAATGTGCCAATGGGAAGGCATGGGGTGGAGGGTGGGGGAGCGAGATGGAAGCAACCTCTGAACGGAGTACTCAGAATAATGAAGTCTGTAAATGAATCAGCCTCTCCATTCCCAGCCGTGCAAAGAAGACACGCCCCCACCACAACAAAACATGCTTCTTTAGTTTAAACCTTTTATTTTTAAAAGCAGGAAACCATTAAGCATTCTTAAACTAGAAGATATGGATGAAGGTATTTTAGTTTCTAAAATTGGTAGGGCTGAGTGTAAACCAAGTAATTATTCTCATATTTTACCATGAAAACCCATTCATCCATCAGTCTGGGGTAGTTAATCTTTTATTCCTTTCCTTCTATGTTCTCGTCATCCTCTGTCAGCCTTGAAATAAGCAAATGTCTACCTGGGACAGACTGCCATGAGTTTCCATAGGCATGCCTTTCCGTGGAGGAAAGTTTTTAAGGCAGGGGAAGTGGGAATGCTGTTTCTCATGTCAAACAAAAGACTCTTCTCTCTGATTGGGTATCTCACACTCTGACTTGGCAGCATCCATGACCCAGGAGGATGGACATGCCACATAGTTTTCCAAACTTTTCTGAGTTTCCTCTTCAGCAACAGATGAAGTTGCAGAGGTTGCCATCAATTTATTTTGGATCGTCTCTGTCCAAAAACAACAATGTATTCTACAGGTGAAATGTCATTTGGCCTGTAAAAGCAATAAAGGAGGAGAACCTAATTTCTCTGAATCAGGAAATGAGAGGTTATTGAAAACTCTGGGTTTGATTTTCTTCTTCATCTCAGTCCCGGCTGCATCATGCTTCTGGTCCTTTTTTACTGTCAGTAACTTGCACTGGATGATAAGTACCAATGCTATCATCTATGGGTATCAGCTACAGAATGCAGGCCGGGAACACAAATGAGAGGAGGGAGCAGATGTGAAGTGAGTGGTGGGACCCATGGTGACATTCTCAGCTTTGAGCCAAGTGTTGCCATATAGAAATGCTTACTTCCAATGCTGGATCATGTGAGCTGCTGTTGTTATTCTAATGAGAAGGGAAATCTGGATTTTTATTGTGGGCAAAATCTCCAGATTGTTGAATATTGGTTCAAATTTTTAAGAGCTGAGACAAAATTCAGCTTCCTACCCCCATCTGGCACCCGATGGGGTGCCATTTATATGTTCTGCTTTAAACCCATTTACAGCTCAGCTCAAATGGGTAGTTATGTGACCAATGAGAAGCTTTGATAGAGAAATCCCCCTAGATAAGGGGTGATGCTACCTGCATGTCCATGTAGGCCTGCAGATTAAGCAAATGCTAGGACTGAACCTATGGGAGTGGGTTCAAAGTCTTCTTATTCTAAAAGTGGGAATAGGGCATAGTTCACAAACGAGGTCTAAAACTAGGAGATGTAGCTGAAGAGGTTAAGAAAGATGACTTGTGAGTACAGATAGCCTAAGGTTTAAACCAGGGGTGCTGCTACGCACTGAATGTGTGTGTCCCCCAGATTCATGCATTGAAGCCTGAGTTTCCAATGTGGTGGTGTTTGAAGATGGGGCCTTTGAGGGGTAACTGAGTGGGTCTGGATGAGGTTATGGGAGTTGAGACCCCTTGGAACCGGTGCTCTCACCCCTCTCTCGCTCCCCCAACCTCTCCCTTCCCTCCGTGTGAAGACACAAGAAAGCAGCCATCTATAAACCAGGAAGAGGGCCCTTACGTTGTCACCCTGATCTCACATGTCCAGCCTCCAGAACTGTGGGAAATAAACGTTTACTGTTTGAGCAACCCAGTCTATGACATTCTGTTACTGCTATCCAAACTGATTCAGGCAGACGCTAAGTAGGATTTATCACACCTGCCAACTATAACTGACCAGGGTCTAGGCTTTTGGGGGTTTGGACACGCGGGAGGCAAGAGCGCAAAGGTGGTGGTGTCTCCAGAGCAGCGTCCTTGGTAGCCCTGGTCTGAAAGAGCCTAAGATTAGAGGCATTACCAGACAGTGAGCTCTCCCTTGGACCAGCAGGGGTTCCACTTCCACCGCATGGCCACAGCCCTCAGCATAAGTCTGTTCTATATCTTCAAGTCATGTTTATAGTGATTCCAAAGAACACATCAGAATCTGGATTTATATCAGGTTTTTTGAAACAGTAAAGAATGTTTCACATTGGAAAAAACAGTTTAAAATATAGTCTAAAGCAAATGACTCAAATTCTGATTACAGAGAAAAATATCAAGTGATAATATATATAAGGGTATATGGGTCCCACACTTGGCATTTAATATTTAAATATTATAATTAATATTAATATTAGAAATATTATAATTTATTAGAATTATTAGAATTAAATATTAGAATTCTAATATTTATTTATTTGCTTTTTAATTAATTAATTAATTATACTTTACAACATTGTATTGGTTTTGCCATACATTGACTTGAATCTGCCATGGGTGTACATGTGTTCACATCCTGAACCCCCTTCCTACCTCCCTCCCCATCCCATCCCTCT
Source organism: Odocoileus virginianus (assembly GCF_023699985.2). Taxonomy (NCBI): domain Eukaryota; kingdom Metazoa; phylum Chordata; class Mammalia; order Artiodactyla; family Cervidae; genus Odocoileus; species Odocoileus virginianus. The sequence continues at coordinate 39,310,328 of NC_069679.1, read as the reverse complement.
AGGTTATCCCAGTGCACCAGCCCCGAGCACCCTGTATCACACATTGAACCTGGACTGGAGATTCATTTCACATATGATAATTTACATGTTTCAATGCCATTCTCCTATATCATCCCACCCTCGCCCTCTCCCACAGAGTCCAAAAGACTGTTCAACACATCTGTGTCTCTTTTGCTGTCTCACATACAGGGTTATTGTTACCATCCTTCTAAATTACATATATATGCATTAGTATACTGAATTGGTATTGTTCTTTCTGGCTTACTTCACTCTGTATAATAGGTTCCAGTTTCATCCACTTCATTAGAACTGATTCAAATGTATTCTTTTTAATGGCTGAGTAATATTCCATTGTGTATATGTACCACAGTTTTCTTATCTAGAATTCTAATATTTAAATATTAGAAGCCACTCAAGTGGATGTGGTAGAGTACCACTCACACTCCCCTTCAGCACCTCACATTCCCCTTCACTCTGCCAGCTGCTGGGAGGCCTGGATACTGATGGCTCACATCTGAGTTCTCTCCAGGTCCTGCCTTCAGTCACAGACCAGCCACTGGGCCCAGCCTCCCTTCTGCGGCTGGCTGCTCAGAGGAGGATAAAAAGTCCGGACCTCCCTGACCTCACTTTGGACAACTCTGAAAGGCCATCTGAGTTCCCAAACTCCTAAAACCTTGTTTCAGCTATGCTGCAGTTCGGTTTTCCTTTGCCCAATCCTTCCTCCTCCACTCTCCATTCTGCACATAAATCTCAGAATCTGTTTCCTGGAAAACTGACATACAATACAGACCTAGTCGAAATGTAAGAGAATAATAGGATATCAAAGATGCCATATGCCTGGCTAATCTTAAGTGACTTTCACACTGAAAGAATTAAAATTGCAGCTTTAGGGAAGCAAGGAAGAGGCCATGTCAATTTCATTGAAAAACATTTCCATTTGTCAATAATACTCAGCTGTACCTATGAGTAAGGGATACATGTCCAACTTACTTAGGATGCCTCTTTGTCCATTTGAGGAACTCTCCCTCCTCCAATGATGGTATTTGAAGAGCAGGTGCCAACTGTGGTGCCCAAGTCCTGAGGCAGGACTTGGCTCCCGGTATCTGGTGTACAATGATTCGTGCGAGAGAAGGGCATGGGACCAAGGCAGAGTCAATAAGAGTCGTTCCATGGGATCGAACAGTATATACCATGAAAGAAACACTATGTCTTGCCTCTTACATCATAAGCTATGATAATATAAGCCTGGAGCAGCTAGCAGCCAGGTACCTCACTGCCCATTTACAGAAGAGAAAAAAGCCAACACAGAGAGAAGTAGAGCAGGAGATAAAGAGATAAAGAGAAAGAAGACCACATTGTATATGCCCTGGGATTCGACTGTGCTTGAAATCAGAACTAATCTTGGACAAACCAGTTACACGAACCAAAAAATTTCCCCTTCATTTTGCTTAAGCTGTGTTGAGTTGGGATGCCTACCCTTTGCAGCTGAAAGAGTCCTGATGAGTTCACTGCACCAATCATCCAATCAGAGACAGAGTAAACCAAAACCAGACAACCACCCTACAGGGTAACAGCAAAGCAGAGGTCTCTAGCATCAGAGCCAAGAGCACTTACAAACCCCAGCAGAGTAATGCAGACATAAACCAGAGAAGATGCATTCTGGGGAAGCTGTTGGTTAGAAGTTCCAACTGAGAATCAGAACTAACATAGGCAGAATACAGACGAGACAGGCAGATATAAAATGGTGTTTGCTCTGTAAAAAAAAGTCACAGATGACCCATGAAAACAAAAACAAGCAGCATAATAAAAAATTATACCTGGTATTCTTAGAGGAATACCAGAGTGGAAAGAAAAACAGTGCTGAGTTGAAGTCAGGGTGCCTGGGCTAAGAAGGCTGAGAGCAGTGGAGAAAGTTCAGGTCTAGACGGGCAGTCTAGAGGAAGCTTATGTTAGTGCAGGTCTTTCCACATCAAGAAAAGTGGGTGGTGAAAGAGACTCACTGGTTTACTCATATCTTGCAATTCATAAGCAAAACAGATTATCTGTGAAGTTCACAGTAATTAAGTTTCAGCACCCTGTCTTCCCTACTGATTCAGACAGTAAAGAATCTTCCTGCAATGTGGGAGACCTGGGTTCGATCCCTAGGCTGGGAAGATCCCCTGGAGGAGGACGTAGCAACCCACTCCAGTATTCTTGCCTGGAGAATCCCATGGACAGAGGAACCTGGTGGGCTACAGTCCATGGGGTTGTAAAGAGTTGGACACGACTGGGTGATTAAGCACAGCACAGCAAACCACTGTCTTGCAAAAGCCCTTCTAAGATCCTGTGAGGGGCTCTTGAAATTTATTCACTTGGTCATATGTGTTTGTAAAATTTGCACAAGTAAGCTAACTTAGCCGCAGTTGATTAACAAGTACTTTAAGACACTCTTCCTAACCTGATTTCTCCTCTTTCTTACTGACCTTCATTGTCACGTGGCATCAAGTGGTCATGAGCATCTTGGGGATCTAGCTAAGGGGAAGTTGAATTGAGGATCCATTTTGATTGGGTTTGGTGGATTATTTTTAGGTAGTTCAAGGTCTCTTCCATGCACAGTTATACCAGTATTGCTTATAGTCCTGCTACGGTTATGTCCTCCAGGGACACACCTATATGTTGGGGTCCTTTAATGGACCGTAACCTGGTGGTACGGAGTAAACGATAAGAAAGTAAAAGACAGAAAGAGAGAGAGAAACAAAAAAGACCTGGGGACCTAAGCTCTGATGGAGCAAAGGTGCTTTAGTGATTTTTCTATGAGTATATATAGGCTGTGGTACAAGAAACTTCTTTCGGGAATGATAGAGATCAGAAAACCAAACGTACAGCAACCGTTACCAAGGGAACAAGGGGTAATGTTAGTCACAAGGTCAGGAGACAATCCATATCTCAAGAAAGGGGAACGAGACTAAGCAGTTTTGTCCTAAAGAGAATGTTTACTAAAGGAGACCCAAGCCTGCCTCACACAATGACCTCAGTCCCTGGGAGCAGCGTGCTGTTCCGCTTGAAGAGGGACAGAGGACTCATGAGAGACAGCGCGTAGGAATCCTCCCGTCAAACATTCCCTGACAGTTCCCCCTTATTTATTTATAATATTTGTAAGAAGAGTTCTGACCATCAGAGTTTGTTTAGTTTTGACAATCTTTGTATGAAGGCAACGGTAGACAACAAATATAATTGTTATGACAATCACCAAAATTATGGTTCTAGATCTAATGCTATGAGTAAGACTTTGAAACCATCTACGTGGGTCTAGCCCAGATAATTAATCAGCCAATTGTTTAGCTAAAGTTCACATACTAGTGGAAGAGGGCAGATTATTAGAAAATGTTTCACATATATCTTTTTTGTAATAACTGTACATTTAGAAAGGCATTATCATATATGTTTTAAAAATGAAACTTGATTTGTTTCCAGTTGTAGCCACTATTACAGAAATGAACAGGAGTAACATGAAATTGAGTAGAATTTCAATCACATTTTAGCATCATCTGTTCATTGATCTCCAACCCATTTGATGGCTGTTCTCAGTTCCTGTATTTCTTTTTGAATATCCTCATCTATTTGAGCCTGAGTGGCCCACATAGTATGAGCATCTTTAGTCCAATTTTGGATAAAATTATGTGTTTGAATTGAGGTTTGTAAAGTAACGCTAGTGATGGCAGCAATGGTGCAAATAGTTATTAATCCTGTAATGCCAAAAATCAGCCATCCAATAAATCGTTTAGATCACTAGAGAAATTTAGTAAGTAACTGGGAAGCAAGTCTAGCCTTGGGACCTTCTTCCCAGGGCCACTGGAGATTTATTGGTAGCCATAGATTATGTCGAGATCAAAGAATCAAAAGGGAGTCATTTTTTAAGGAAATAGAGGAGTTAAGACAAGTATATAATTTACAATTTATGCAAGTTACAGAACGTAAAGTCTTACTGAATTGTAAATTTCCTATAGCTACAACAAAAGGAAGTGGAACATAGGCTTGTATAAAATATGATTGATTATAGTGAAAGAAATAATTGCTATAGCTATGATTGGTCATTGTGAAATGTGTGAAATAAGTGAAATAAAACACTTATTATATACATATAAATTAAATGATTAAACTTTACAAAAGGCTCAATTAAAACAATACAAAATATCTCAAAATGTTCTTGCTAGCCCTGCCCTGGGTGCTCCAAATGCTTCTCTTCTGCCAACAGTCACAACTCCAAAAGTCTCTTTGTTGGAACCTAATGAAAACTTACCTTAATTTTTAAGCTAGACTAGAAGCTGCTATTTCCCATACTGTAATCAAAAACCAGAGACAAATTCTATCTTTCCCTCAAACCCTCAATGTCCAGCAGTGGTGCCATTAATATACCAGCCCTAACTGACTTTTTCCTTTACCCTTAAACAGTCCCTTCTAGAGTACCTACTGGAGTTTTTGGACCCCTGCCCCCACAAAACTTCAGGCTTTTACAGGGCTGATCTAATTTGGCTTCTAAAAAAATTACTGTTCACCCTAGAATAATTGATTCAAATTATAAAGAAAAATTCAAATTATGATGTCAGCTCAGATTCTATGGCAATTCAATAGGGGGGACAAAATTGCTCAATTACTTCTTTTGCCTTACACTTCTATTAACTCCTCTACTAATGTACGGAGAGGCAGATTTGGTAATACAGATCAAAAACAATCCTTATGGACATCATTGTTATTTAAATATGTCCGACCAAATATAAATATCAAAATTAATGGTAAAAGATTTTCTGGACCCTCAGCACTGGGTCTAATATTATCATTTCCAAACTATTTTGGCCCAAATCCTGACCTATACAAAAGGTCTCTTGCCAAATTGCAGGAATTTCTCAAGCCAAAGTACAACAAACTTATCAAAATATTCAAATCTACACATATGATAGACCAAAAGGCCAACCTACAACATTAAGACCTTATGAAAGAAAAATTACAAGCTACTAAAGAACTTATAAACACACAATTAAAATTGAAACATATTGAGAAATCTTGCTCTTTTTAAAACTCTCCTATTTTTGTTATAAAAAAAATACAACATCTGTACACTGCTGGCTTATAAGATGCAGGGCAAGAGATGGTAGAGCCACGTGATGGGTCCTCTGCCACCTGATATAGACACATATGGGTAAGGGAGGGGAAACGCATTCTGAAATGTATACAGCCAGAAAGCAGTCCTTTGGAACATTGTTTGATTCAATCATCTTATGTGAAAAATTCTAAGAATAGGATCTAGTTCTCATCATCACCTCATCAGAACAGGGGTTGCATTTCTTGTCAACAATAAATTCAGTAACTCCAGGGACATAATCACTATATATGTTCTAAAATTTTGGTAAGAATTTCCTGACTTGGCATATAAAAGCGTTATTGTGTTAAAGACAGAAACCTCTGGCAATACTACAAAGCTGGTGCTTCTAAGTTATACGCTTTACCCATTTTCACAGAAAAGATTGAATCAAGTTAAATATTTTATGCCTCTCTACAAAATACAACATCAATGAAGATAACACAAAATTCATATACCATGTGCCCATACTGAGGACTTTGGCGATGAAATGGTTAATGCATGATAAATTGATCATTTCAAAAAGTATTTAAGATTAGTCCTTGCACAATAAAACTTGAAATGTTCTAAAGGTTTACATGTCTCAAATGAAAGAAACTGAGAGAGGTTTTCCCCTAATTTAAAAACAATCCACACACCGAGGAAACCAGATCTGAAAGAGACCAGATCTGTGTACCCAATGTTCATCGCAGCACTGTTTATAATAGCCAGGACATGGAAGCAACCTAGATGCCCATCAGCAGACGAATGGATAAGGAAGCTGTGGTACATATACACCATGGAATATTACTCAGCCATTAAAAAGAATTCATTTGAATCAGTTCTAATGAGATGGATGAAACTGGAGCCCATTATACAGAGTGAAGTAAGCCAGAAAGATAAAGACCATTACAGTATACTAACACATATATATAGAATTTAAAAATAACCCTATATGCAAAACAGAAAAAGAGACACAGATGTACAGAACAGACTTTTAGACTCTGTGGGAGAAGGCGAGGGTGGGATGTTCAGAGAGAACAGCACTGAAACAAGTATACTATCAAGGGTGAAACAGATCACCAGCCCAGGTTGGATGCATGAGACAAGTGCTCAGGGCTGGTGCACTGGGAAGACCCAGAGGGATGGGATGGGGAGGGAGGCGGGAGGGGGAATTGGGATGGGGAACACATGTAAATCCATGGCTGATTCATGTCAATGTATGGCAAAAAACACTACAATAAAAAAAAAAAACAAATAAAAAAATAAAAACAATCCTAAAAATGCATTTGACATGATTAACACCAATTCATGAAACTGAAAAAAAAAAAAAAGATTTCCCAATTGGTCAGCAAGTGACATTTTTTTTTTTTTTTTTGGTCAACCATATTAAAGGAAATCTTTGATTTTCTCTATAGAAAATATTGAAAAATTGTCATTTGAGAAGATAATAGAAGTATTTGTAGCTAGAAAATATTTGGGGGAAATGTTTTAAAAATTTTATAGAAATATGCCAAGCAGATAATATTGGGCCTAATTAATGTTATTTTTCTGTATATCATTTTGTGATGCTTATATAGCATTTTATCACTTATTCTGCTTTCTATTATCATTCTAAGTAAATACACACATTCATATCCAGTTTTGCATCTGTAGTTTTGTGTTTTTGTAAGACCTCCCACCCTATACCTCAGATTATATAAGCACCAAGCCCCACGAAACCTGTTGCTGGGGTTGAATTTCCTCCACTGGACAAGGAACAAAGCTCAGAAGGGAAGAGGCCTTGAGCCAGCCCTCCTGGTCCCACCTAGTGACTGTGGCAAAGGTTTACATTTTCATGATCCGCATTCATAGCCAGCTGACTAGACTTCATGTTATTCAAGGGACTCAATTCCTTCCACATCTTTCTATCTGCCTGCTGAAATTGACCTGGTGACTGGGATTCCTTTAACAGAAGTAAGAGAATCCTATTTTTCTACGGTACAGTTTAAAATGCAAATGTTTGGTTTAATTAAATCTTTAGTGTAAATGGGTTTATTTTTCACTGTTTGTAAGGAATGCAATGGGGACCAAATGATTAGGGGAAAGAGGGAGGAAAGGGAAGAGAGAAGAGGAAGAAAGAAAGAGGAATGAGAGTGAGCATCCTTCCAACCAAGGGGAGATAAAATGACACAGAAATGAAACAGGAGCAACTTCACAGACTAACAACTCTTGTGCCCTTACCTTCAGCACGGCGGTGCCAAACAGAGATGTGCACCAAGGGATGCTGGCACATGGCTGCCAGCATGGGTAGCCCAGCTGCATGATTTATGGAGGGATTTCCAGCACAGCCCTAACGTCCTGTAAAGAAGGTTCATCCCCGGGGATTCGTTAATCAAGGAGCAGTGTGCAAACACCACTTCCTGTGGGATGTTAATAGTGTCTGTAAGCAATAGCGAGAGCACGAGCAGGAAATCATTGTTTAGTGGAGAGAGAAATTAGCTCACCACTCTAAAAGAAAACCTGCCTCAATGTAGAAAAGACCCCTTTGCTAATAAGTGAACAACAAGCAACTTTCTTATAAAGGAACTTGAATATCTGGAAAGCCAGATTCTATCCTTACTAAAAGTAAGTACTTTCTTGGAGCTCCTAGGTTTCTTGGGGTTAGGGTTTTCTTGGAAAGATGGAGCAGCCTAGGCTACCCGATTCCAGCCTGAGAGCTGGACTCTGGCTGTTTATTTACATGAGCTGTTTGTGTACGTGGCGCAGCATACATCAAGGAGAAAGACGGGACTTTTAGGGCGATGGTGCGCTACCCATCCCCACTCCCCTGGGTCTGGCTTTCAGCTCTACAGGGGAGAGGCAGGGCCAGGCGTGGAGGGTGCTCCTTCCTGGCAGGTTAGAGGCTCTGAGTCTCTGTGGGGACCTGGGAGACAAAGAACAGCACAGAGTTGGGAGAGGAGCAACCCCATCCCCTGTCTTGGGAGCATCAGAAAGTGGTGTCCTGGCCCAGATGCTGGCGGCATCCTGGGCATGCAGGCAGCTGCACTGGTGACATATTGAGGAGCAGAGTGGGACAGGTAAGAAGGACTTATGAGGACAGAAGAAGACAGCGGAATCATGAGCTGGAGGTTGAGCTGGCTTAGGAGTCTCTTTGGCTTCACCCCTTGCCTCCCACCTTCACTAGATCTCACCATTCCTAAGACCAGGAAAACCGAGATGTCGAAGGAGAAGGAGAGAAGAGGCAGTGTTTCTCCCTCACTTAATATTAACTGCCTGCAGTCCACTCTGAGGACAAAGACACTCCTGCGTGGAGCACAGCCCAGAGCCCCCTCATCACGCCAGTTCCAGGGTAGGGCACAGTCCAGTACGAGACAGTGGGGCCAGGGCTCTCAGAGCCTAAACACAGGGAAGCCAAGGTGGTGCATCTGAAGAGTGGACTCTTCTCCAGGAGGCTGGGCAGTGCCTCTGACTTAATCCCTGAACCTGGCAGGGAGGTGAGTTTCCTGAGCCCCTGCTTCCCAGATGCTAATCCCAGAACTCATTCTCCAGGACTGAGATTTCCAGTGGGCCTCTGGAATCACAGATTCCTCTTCTAAGAAGGGGCTGAGCAGGAGACAAATCTCTTCCTTCTGGCCCCCAGTTTCTGCCCCTGGTAACACTGTTGCATCACTCAGAACTCTTATGGTCTAAATGGCAGAAACTCATTGAAACTGACTTTAGGCACGAAATTGGTGAAGTGGGGTAGCAAGGTAGAGATGTCTTCATATCATTGAGATGCCCAGAGATACACACGTCTTTCTGCTTGGCTAAATCCAGGGGCTCAATGATTTCATCAGGACAAGGTTTCTCATTCTTGGTGGCTCTTGCCATTGGGCCCAAATGGTGGCAAAAATGGCCCCAGTGGTTCCACATTTTTATGGATCCTTTTTTTAAAGATTTTTCTTGTTGTGGACCATTTTTATAGTCTTTATTGAATTTGTTCCAATATTGCTTCTGTTTTTTTTTTTTTTTTAATGTTTTATTTTTTTGACCAAGTGGCAGGGAGGATCTTAATTGCCCAATCAGGGATCAAACCTGCATTGGAAGCGGAAGTCTTAACCATTGGACCGCCAAGGAAGTCTCTTCGTGGACCTTAAGAGTCCACAATTTCAGAGACAGATTCTCTTTCTCTAAATGTAAGGAAGGCAAAAGTAGCAAAGCAGTTTCTTAATGGTCAGGCTTGGGCCATGTGACCAGTTTTGAACCAATCACCATATCCAAGAGGATGAGACTATCCAGTTGGAAATGAGAATAGGACCAACTCTATTTCAACACATGGACTGAAAGTTGGGGAGGGGAGGGGTGATTCCTCACCCAATTAGTACTCATATAAGATTTAGTTTAAATGATCAGAAAAGTCAGCCTTGAGGGGGTCAGGAAGCACAAAAAATACTCACAATGGACATGTGAAAGAGAGGGGGCATTCCATAGCTGTTTGGTGGCAGCAGAAAGAATTAAATTATGAGCCGGCTGTGTTCACTCAAGTTTCAGACCTTATATGGCTTCCACTAGCAAACAGAATTGCCATCTTTATCAGCCCCACCCCTCTCCTCACTGACTGTCTGTTCTGATCATGACATTCAGGGGGTCTTTCCTGCTTATCATCATGTGCTGAAGGAATGCCCGGTCCTCAGCTCCCTGAACAGAGAGGCAGTGCTGGGCTCTGCCTTGCCCAGTGGTAGCCACTGACTGGACGAGAGATGGGAACAGGATACAAGAGTGGTCCAACTGTGGGCACCTCCATGAGATGCCATGGAGACAAGAGCAATTAACCAAACCAATCAGACTGGGACTCTGGGAAAGCACCTGGCTCCTGCAGCAGCCTCTGATCTTGGTGGCTTTCTGCCTCCAGTACTATTTCTTAAGAGGGTCTCAGGAAGTTTTGACAGCTCAGTTTAAACCTCTCCTGCAGAGCAACAACTCACTACACCCTAGGAGCAACAGCTTTTGTGGTCCCAAATCCTCTCTGGTGACAGGCTAGGTCACAAAACAGCCCAGAGGGAAACACCATGAAAGCTAAATTCTCAAGGTTGTTTTCAGGAAATGGATGCTCAGGGTGGCAGAGAACACAGTGCATACATAGCCGGGGGGTTGTGCTCTATCAAAAGCACCTGTCCATGGTGCAGACTCTCTTCAGGTTATGTGAATGAACATTCAAGAGGGCAGAAGGGAAATAAGGTCAGGACACCCAGCAATGCACAGTCCTTACTCCAAGAGAGTGGCTCATTAAAAACACTGCTGCCCAAGCAAGATGGAAAGGTGCTTCAGGCCGCTACCTTTGTCCTGGAACATACATATGCTTCAGAAAAAAAGAACAAAAAAGACAAAGCTATGGATAAGAACCAGTATAACAAATTAGAGAAAAAGCTCTTGCTTCCAGGCATATAATATATGAACTTCCTCCACTCGTCAGCTTGTCAAAAATGGAATCCTGAGTCCTCTCAGTCAACATCAAGCCACTGCTGCCTAGTTAACATTAACAGAGGGAGTCAGGGAAGAGGTGAGGGGGAGCATTTAATAAGTGCTGGGGGAGCACTGCTTTAGAAAAGCACATTAACCCTTTTTGTCTTTCTAGTTCCTGTGGGGGAGATAGAACAGGTGGGTTTAATTGGCTCTGAACAAAGTCCCTGAAATCCCTGGAAAGCTATGCAACCAGATGTCACTCTTTGGCATTAAGTGTTGAAGAGGCATCCTTGTAACAAGCCCAGAGGAGGGTGGATGGCAGATTTCTTTCAATGAATCTAAGCTCCCACCTTCACTTTACAGATATTTTAGGGTGCCCCTCCCCATAAAAAAGACAACAAGGTACTTACTGTAAAACTTTACAATTCAGGTTCTAAGTGGACCATGTAAGGGGTGACATTAAGTTAAAGGACATCTTGTCAAAACAGTATCCATCACAATTGCTCCCTCTTAGCACCATCACATTTTCCTCCACTCCGTGATCTTTAAGGATAGTTCACATTTCTTTATGGAATCATGGAAAGATCACTTTGCCAGGAGACCAAAGTCCTAGAATTGAGTTCTACTATCATCATTTGCAATATGGTGGATCCTGGGTATATCGGTTACCTACAACAAGCCTCTGTTTCCTTCACCAGCAAGAAGGACCAAATGTATTCATCTGTCGGATGTCTGCCAGACCCCTGATTTGTATTGAGTGTAATCAGGAATATGAAGGAATACAATTTGAACTAGATTCAGCTCCAACCTTGGGAACTCACTGGGCAGCTGATGTATAGGACTGCGTCTGTAAAGAGCACTTTGCAAAGGGAAACCATTTCTGTTTCCTGTTACTGTCCTCTAGATTCATCCTAGATTTTGCCAAGCCCCCGTTCTCCTAGATGGTCTTAGTCTACTTCCTCTTGGTCCCAGCGCCTTTCTTTTTATTTACTTCTAAAGTTGTGGCTTCTAAATGAGCTTCCCTTTGCAAGTAGAGAAGTTTCCAGTTTTTCTTACAGGTTAACCTTTATTGAACACAGCCTCCAGAAGAGGTAACTCTTCTACTGTGAAACTCTACTTTTGGTTCCAGGAGAGATTCTCAAACCAGGATGTGCCAATATACAGATGTAGCCTCCATCCAGGAATTCAGACATTGGGACAGTGAAAGGGATAGAAGCAAGCAGCCACACGCAGGGGTGGCATGTGAATGAATCCTTTCAACAGGTGTGTCCCCAGAGCTGTCCCACAGAATGTCTGGGAGACCTCCCTGCACTGTCTGCTTTATTGACTTTAGCAGGAGTGGGGTTTTCCTTCTTATGAACAAATGATCTGTCTGACATTCTGCCCCAGACAAGAAGGGCCCTAGGACACCAGCCCTAGGCTGGCCTTGAACAGATGTCTGAGTTTAGCCTAGCAACAAACCATATGTCTGTGTGCTGCAGTACATGAAGCTATAGCCATGATTTTAAATGGAAAACATGAAAAAGAATAAGCTACTGAATAACTCATCCAGTATAAACAGAGTCACTCAGTGGAAAGACACAGCTGAAAAAGTATCAACGACCAGTGGAAAAAAACATTTAACCCCAGTCAACATTTTAAAAAGATATAGTGGGACTTCCCTGGTGGTCCAGCGGCTAAGACTGTGCTCCCAATTCAGGGGGCCCAGATTCAATCTCTGGTCAAGGAACTGGACCCCACATGCTGCAACTAAAGATCCTGTGTGCTGCAACTAGGACCCAGCACAGCCAAATAAATAAGTTAATTTAAAAAATACAGCACCAGTCCAGGCTATCAGACTGGCCTTCAGCTTCAGATTTCTTAATTATATATCACTCCATCAGAAAAGTGAGCTTCCACAGGAGCTTTGCAGCTCCACTGGGCCCATGCCAGGCTCCAGAATACAGGAGAAATCTGTTCTCTCAAGAGGTCTTGCAAAGTGAAAGAAACCTACTTTCAATAATCACAACACCATGACAAATACAGCTTTAAAAATGTGTTCCAGATGGAGAGCTAACAGAGACAGGAGTGATCAACATCATCAGACAGGACAGCAGGAAAGGCTTTCTGGAAAAAGCTGACTTTTGAAAACTGAATAGGAGTTTGTCAGGCAAATAGGGTGAAGTTAGAGGGGGAAAAGAGGAAATTTGAGGATGACAGAGAATAGCATCCACTTGCACCTCAATCCTTTACCCTGCCCCTGACTCTCAGGAACACCCACCACTCTGGTTACTCTAGTCACTCTACTCTACTTGCCAAAATGGGTGCCCTAGACAGCATCAGAACCGGCCAAACCTTCCACTCTTGCAGATGCAGTGCTTCACATCCTCAGCTAGGTTTGCAGCCACCAGCAGACCCGCTTCCCAAGCGCGTTTCTCCAGGTCTTGCCTGTGGTCCTGATTTATTTCTCCTCTCCTGGTCCTTTTGAGACAGGCTGGGACCTGGGATCCTTTGTTGCAGTGCTGCAATGTTTGTATCTGGTCACATCTCTCCTTCAGCAACAAAATACAAAGAAACAATAGGGGACTAAAAATAAATGAGTGCGTGGGTACTTGGGGCAAACTCTGGACCCAAAAGCTATATAGATATCAAGAAACCCAACTGCTGCCTCTGAACAGCTGAAAGCAAAACTGGGTGTTGGGAGCAAAAGCAGAGTACTGAGCATGCCCCCTGTACTCAACACCACCAGAGGGGTAGTCAAAACACCTAAGCCACCCTTCCCACCCTTCTGGTCCAACCCCTGAACACACCCTTACTGTCACCCCAGGTAAGAAATAAGCTCACTGCCCCCTCAGAGATTTGGGCTTCCCTGGTAGCTCAGTTGGTAAAGAATCTGGTAAAGAATCTGGGCTTCCCTGGTAGCTCAATTGGTAAAGAATCTGCATGCAGTGCAAGAGACCCGGGTTCAATCCCTCGGTTGGGGAAGATCCCCTGAAGAAGGAAATGGCAACCCACTCAAGATTTCTTGCCTGGAAATCTTATGGACAGAAGGAGCCTGTTGGGTTACAGTCCATGGGTTGCAAGAGTTGGACACAATTTAGTGACTAAACCACCACCCCTCAAAGAGTAAGCCAGCAAGGGAACATGTAGTTTGTTCTTGCTCCCCCTGTTGCAGCAGGGGCCCCAGTGAAGCCTTGCCTAGATTTCTTGTCTGACCTCTAGTCAATTTCTATTGATCGAGGAGGCCAAGAACCCTGGTCAGTAACACTTTCCCTGAGATCCCAACATGTTCTGCTTTTAGATTCACCCGAGTTAGGACCTTGGGATACAGTGAATGTTTCCTGCATCGGGGTGGGGTGGGGGGAAGGAAGTAAACTAGGCTTGGAGGATGGTAAGATGTCCCTGGGTGGCAGAGAAGAAAAAAATTCAAGGTGGGGATGGAGAGAAGGTGAGCTTACCCTGGGTACTGTGAAAGAGTGGTAACTTTCTCACTGAGCAGGATGAGAGGAAACCTAAGTTTCCATCAGAAAAGACACTATTTCAAACAGAAGTTTCCTGGACAACCCATGACACAAAGGCATCAAGGGCACAGTGTATCTAAACATTCCTGAGCAGATACCTTGTCCCACCATGGGTCAGAGTTGAACAACATTCTAAAGCTCCAATTTGTTCTAAGTGAACCAACGTGCAGAACTAACGAGGTCATCAATTTTTCTTCCAGTTAATGAACTCGTCAGAAGGGGTGTGAGGCAGCAAGATGATGAGATGAGCAACCAAACCTGATTAAATAGTTTCATCTTCATCAAACAATCAGACACAGAGCTGAAGCCCCATTATTCACTGTAAGGGGATAATTACACAGAGGGGGCTGCCATCAGGGCCACCCCGCCCTTCACCCAACTGGCTCCATTCCCTTGGGGACAGGGAGCATGTCAGACCTGGGAAAAGGTATTCACTTAATTCAACAACTATTTATGGGCAGCTTGCTCCATGTCAGGTGTGGACCAAGAACAAAGGATGGAGACAAATAAGACCTTGTCCTTGCCCAAGTAGTTCATGGTCAATCTAGCATGGAAGAACAACCAACCAAAATATGCTATGAAAGATGATCCCCCAGCACTTCACACCTAGTGCGAGGGGGATGGAGGGGAGCGGGAAAGGGGAGAAGACCAGGGGCATCTTCTCAGAAGTGGTCACCCTTGAGCTGGGCTTTAGAGATGAGCAGAATATCATTATGGAAAAGAGAGGGGAACTGGAAGGGCGTATCAGGCAGAGAGACGAGTTTGAGTAAAGATAAGGTGGTATGATAACATCCAGCTTGTCTGAAGAAATGAAATGAAGCAGGACCCTTACGAGGTCTCCCCAGAACAGCACTCCCCATCCCCCACAACCTGTCCTCTGATGACCTTTTGTCTGTAGAAAAACTTTAATTAAAGAATACATTCAATCAGAGAAGTGAAAAGGTGCAGAAAGAAAGGAAAACAATCAAACAGGACCAAATAATAATAGTTTAGCCATTAAGCAAAGTCAAGGACTGTCATTATCTGCATGAAAATGGGTCTAAACCACGTCCAGGTTTCAGCTAGAGGGGTAGGGAAAGAACCTGGAGGAGGCTTACCTAAAGCCTAGATAGAGAAATGGCATCCAGTTCCCATTTTATTGGCAAGAAGAATGTCACATGACCAACCTAAGTGCAAGGGAGGCTGGGAAATGTAGTATAGCTAAGACTGACTACAATTGTGATATGGAAGAAGGGAAGAATGGACTTAGATGAACAGCTGACAGTTTCTGCAACACTGCCTAAGACTAAAAGGTCTAATTGGTGGACTCTTACGAGGCTCTAGAAAGTCCATAACAGACTTAAACCTCTTTGTTTTCCTCATGACTATAACCTTCCTATAGCAGCATACAGTAACCAGTGACTGACTGTACACCACTGTTAATGGCAGCTGATTAGAAAGGAGTTAAAAATAAAAACAACGGTCTCTCACCACCCTAAACTATAACCAATAAGGAAATCTGTGCCTTCACAGAAAGAGCTAGAGATTTATACCATTCGAAAAAAATACTCCCGTGGAATCTAGGCAGACTTCTGTAGAACTCCAAGATTCTACTGACAGTTTGAACCCCTTAAAGCTACGGATAGGACAGGGTTGAATGCTGATTAAGAATTCACCCTTGAAATTCCCTGGGGGTCCAGTGGTTAAGACTGAGTTTCTGACGCAGTGGCCATGGGTTCGATCCCTGATTGAGGAACTGAGATCCCACAGGCTAAGTGGCATAGTCAAATAGAAAATAAAGTAAAATGTAAAAAAGTAGTTTCAAGTTTTTAAAAGAAAAATAATTCACCCTGTGATTTAGACTCATGAGCAAATCTCCACTTCTGCAAACAGAATAGCATTATCATTTTTTCAGCTGAGGACAGGAGAGCTAAAAGTTTTGATGCGAGCAGAATATTTTGGTATTCATAAGGGTTTCCCCTGCCTGCAAGATATTCTCTAGTCACCCTACCATGGCAAGCAAGACTATAATCTGACCACAGCCTAAATTTCCCAATTCAATTCCAACATTTTTTCTGCTGTGCTCCCTGAACCACTTGCTCTTTTCTAAGCATGTCATAACCTTTTGTACCCTTCATGCAAATACTGTGTTTCCCCACTTTGTCTGGAAGGCCTTTTTCCTTTATTTCTGTGCATTGGAACTCCACCTTCCTAATGGTCACCACATCTGTCAAATCTTCCCTGATCTTTCTTTGTATGTTTTTTTCCTCCCACATTTCTTTGCTTTTTCCTTACGATGTGTTACAATTCTATCTCATAACATTTGCTGGCTTCCTTGACAAACTCTGTGGCTAGACTTAAACTTCTTCTAGGGTAAGGACAAGTGTCAGTCACCTCTTCCTTCCTGTCTTGTCTAGCCTAGTATCTTGAGGTAGTAGGTACACATCAGAAAGCTTCTCCTTTGGTGGGGGGTGCCACACTGTCTTGTGGGATATTAGTTTCCCAACCAGGGATCAAACCCAGGCCTCTAGCATTAGAAACATGGAGTCCTAACCACTGAACCACGAGGGAATCCCCCCCAAATATGTTTGTTGAATTACAACTTCAGTTTTGAGACACTAAGTATTTACTTAAATTTGGTCCTTCTTTAGGGAAGAGAAAGTTATTTCCTCAAATGCCAAGGTAACCAGTAACTAATGTGCATTCAAGATATGATTTTAGATTTAGCACTGCATTTCAAACATAAATTTATTCAACTATTCCTGTAACATTCTTTGTAAAATGTCTGGAGTAATAAAAAATTATTTCCTTTGAACAGCTCCCATAATAGGTAGGTATGAGGAATCCAATGTTGAACAAGACAGGTTTGGCCCTTTTCCTTGAGGAGCTTATGATGCAGCTTGTCCGAGAGCCATCAAATCCATTACCAGCTACAGACACTAACTAACTGAGAGCCCATGATATGCGGAGGCATCATGCCAGGAGCGGTGGGGTGTTGCGCACTGGTTAGGGTGTGCAGCGTGGAGTATTTGGAATCAGGTCACATACAAAGTCAGAATCTGGTTGAGAAGACAGGACATAGATAAAAACAAAAACTGCTAAGCACCCTATGCTTCTTACCAACTAGGAAATCATTCATCAGGGGAGGCAGGCTTCCTTGCTAAGGCCAAGTAAGTCTGAAAAATGTCGTGGAATTGGAGGGACTTGTTCCAGGCCTCGACAAAATACTAGGCTTGGCTACAGGGAAATAAGAGAAAAGGAGGGATTCCAGGGAGTGTCAGAGGAATGCACAGTGAATTTAAGAAAAAACGGAGCAACTTTACAGGAGCAGAGCCTCCACTCATCCTTTCTATATTAATTCGGCACTCATGATATATAATGCCCTGGGGAGGTGTTGGGTGGTTGTCACACGGGCACAGGGTGTGGCCCTTGCCCTAGAGGAGTCAAGGCAGAATTTCCTCTCCTGCAATGCAGGCGATCCTGGTTCAATTCCTGGATCAGGAAGTTCCCCTGGAGAAGGGAGAGGCTACCCACTCCAGTATTCTTGGACTCCCCTGGTACCTCAGCCGGTGAAGAATCCACCTGCAATGCAGGCGATCCTGGTTCAATTCCTGGATCAGGAAGATCCCCTGGAGAAGGGAGAGGCTACCCACTCCAGTATTCTTGGGCTTCCTTGGTAGCTCAGACAGTAAAGAATCCGCCTGCAATGTGGGAGACCTGGGTTTGATCCCTGGGTTGGGAAGATCCCTTGGAGGAGGGCATGGCAGCCCACTCCAGTATTCTTGCCTGGAGAATCCTCATGGACCGAGAAGCCTGGTGGGCTACAGTCCATGGGGTTGCAAAGAGTCAGACACGACTGAGTAACTAAGTATACAGCACGTGCAGGTATAAGTTAAATGGTGATGTCAATAGGGACAGAGGATCTAGCTGGATGATCAGGGGCTGGAAATTTGGGTGTAGACTTCAAACATTTCTCTCCCCATTCCACACTGTTAGAATTACTGGCCATTTTTTTTCTAATTCTTTCTAGAATAGCACTTCTTCCATTCTCCTCTTGTGCTTAAAATTAACTGTGACTCACAGAACTTAAAAAGAATAGAGTTACTCTAGGGGCATTTCCTGTAGCAAAGGAAAAAGGATAATAAAATGTCAGATGAAAGAATGAATCACCTTAGTTTTGAAATATCTCCTTCAAGGAGAAAAATATAATCAACACCTGGGTAAGATGTGAAATATCATGTATAGAGAAAAACATATCCCCTCACTTTCTGTTCTCCTTCTTACTCTTTCCAGTCTGCCCAGGCAGAAACAACTGTTTTGTCAATATTCTAAATAAATTTCTGTTTACAAATAATAAATGCTGGAGAAGGTGTGGAGAAAAAGGAACTGTTCTATACTGTTGATGGGAATGTAAATTGGTGTAGCCACTATGGAGAACAGTGTGGATGTTCCTTAAAAAACTAAAAACAGAGTTACCATATGATCCAACAATCCCACTACTGGGCATATATATGTCCAGGAAAAACCATGATTTGAAAAGACACATGCACCCCTAGGTTCACAGCAGTACTATTTATAATAGCCAAGACATGGAAGCAACATAAATGTCCATCATCAGAGAATATGGTGTGTATATGTATATATATGTACATATATACACACATATACATATGGGCTTCCATGGTGGCTCAGGCTGTAAAGAGCTCAACTACAGTGTGGAAGACCTGGGTTCAGTCCCAGGTTGGGAAGATCCCCTGGAGGAGGGCATGGCAACCCATTCCAGTATTCTGGCCTGGAGAATCCCCATGGACAGAGGAGCCTGGCAAGCTGCAGTCCATGGGGTCGCAAAGAGTCGGACATGACTGAGCGACTAAGCAAAGCACATATGCACATATGTGTGTGTATATATAGAGATAGATAGATATACACACACATACACAATGGGATTTTCCAGGCAAGAACACTGGAGTGGGTTGCCATTTTCTCCTCCAGGGGATTTTCCCAGTCCAGGGATCGAACCTGCATCTCCTGCGTCTTCTGCACTAAAGGTGGATCCTTTACCCACTGAGCCGTTGGGAAAGTGCTCACAGTGGGACATTACTCAGTCATAAAAAAGAATGAAATGATACCATTTACAGCAACATGGATGGAGCTAGAGTTTATCATACTAACTGAAGTAAGTCAAACAGAGAAAGACAAATATCATTATGATATTGCTTATACATAGAATCTAAAAATATATATAAACAAACATGTGCAAAACAGAAATAGTCACAGACGTAGAAAATACTTATAGTTAGCAAAGGGGAAAGGTGGGGAAGGATAAATTAGGAGTTTGGGGTCAACATATACACACTAATATATAGAAAATAAACAACAGAGACCTACTGTATAGCACAGAAAACTATACCCAATATTTTGTAATAAGGGAAAAGAATCTGAGAAAGAATATATATATACATACATACATATATATACACAAAAAACTTCTCTGTGTACCTGAAACTAACACATTATAAATCACCCTAAATTTTAAATACCCTAATTTATTAATTATACAGCACATTTATTTAATAAGGTGATCCAGTGAATTTATTAAAAACACCCTAATTTTAAAACATACTAAATAAAGTTCACATAAGTTAGAAGCCTTGTATCTCTAATAATTTTTCTGGCTCTTTCTTTTTCTACTCAAATACGAATTCACTGTGGTTCTAATTTTTGATCAGAATTATTCTAGAATAATATACATTCTCATGAATGACCTCCTGTGTTTTGGAGAGATCATTTTCTTGATAAGCCCCCCGACTCACTTTTTGCAAGTCTGGCAGTGTGGTTTATTGGCTTTGTAATAGGAAGCTTTTGCCATTAGGGACTAAGCTAAGATCACCAAACTAATTCCCATATATTCTTAGTTGAGCTTTGAATCACAAAAGTAGTAGAAGGCTCAGCATGATATCTCCTCTGAAATGAGCAATCCCTTAATTAAACAGAAGTAAATAGAGGTTACAACGTGTTCCTTAATTAAATAGATGTAAATGCCCAATCACTGTGCTTTCCACACACATCAATTTCGCATCATCTCATTTTCCTGTTTGCCCAGTGGGAATGAAAATTCTGAAGCTCTATTTTGGTTGGAATATCCCAAGTGTGCCTGCCAGGCTGGGTATTCAATCATGAATATTTACCTACCGGTTTATAGAAATGTGTAGCTGGTGTCTACTCTTCCTTCCTTTAGCATCTGTGAGCTTAGGAATGACTATGAACCATACATTACTGGACCATCAAAGAGAAGTGGCCCTTCTTTTGCCCAACAAAACATCCTGACTCCCATCTTGGGAAAACATATCTGGAGACCTGAGGTGAAGTGTGTGGCATGGAAAGGGGCAGCTAACATAAAAACTGAGCCCTCTGTGTTGGGTAACACTGGGTGATCCTGAGATACAATGCCTTGTGTCTGCTGTCTTTCTTTACACCCGTCTCCACAGTACTCTGGGGGATTGTAAATGTAATTCATGGAATCTAAGATGGTTCATATTTGTATGTCAACTTGACTGGCTGTGGTACTCAATTCTTCAAAAACTAGCCTAGATGCTGCCATGAAGGTATTTTGCAGTTATCATTAACATTTACAATCAATTTGGCTTTAAGTAAAGGGGATTACCCTCCATAATATGGGTGGGCCTCATCCAATCAAGTGAAGACTCTAAGAGCAAAAACTGAGGTTTCCTGGAGAAGAAGGAATTCTGCCTCAAGATTACTACACAGAACTCCTGTCTGTGTTTCCAGCCTGCTGGCCTAAATTACACATTTTAGATTTGCCAGCATCTACAAATCACATGAGTCAATTTTTTAAAATAAATCACCCTCTGTGTATATATACATCCTACTGGTTCTCCTTCTCTAGAATCCTGACTGATAGTAGTGAATTTGTCTAAATTATGAAAACATTATACTTCTAATTTTCAGAAAGTAGCCCAATTCAATCATAGCTTAAAGCAAGCTAACTGACAGTGCCTTCAAACTGCTAAGATGAAAGCAGGACTGGGGTGGAGAAGGCAGAACTGAGTTCACCCACTCAAAGTTCTGATCACATTTAGGTAGATATAATCTCCTTCTTAGCTCTGGCATGGCCAGCAACTTGCCACCTATGAACTAGATGGTTATCAGAGGACAGCAGTGGGTTAACAACATTTTAACCGAGTCAAACTGTTAATTGGAATAGAATCCATCTCAATGTATTCCTAGAAACAGTTCTGCTTTTCTGAAGCATTAGGAATAAATTGAGGTGGATCCTATTCCAATTAGAATTTATGATTAAGCCCATCATTTCAGGATGACAAGCTAAGCAAAGTTATGTGTATCTGAAAATCTGTATGACTGAGGGATCTTAAAGAAAAAGATTACTTGAGAGGAGGTGAAAATTGTAATGACCCACTCTCACTGGTGATTTCTCCCCAGCCCCTGAATTTCCAGCAAAGCAATCAATATTTGAAGGTTAGGTTCAAGGACTATTTTCATTGACTCATAGGAGTTCATAGGTGGAAAAACCCTTTTCTAAGTGGAGGTAAGCTCAGAGAAGAGGATTGATTTGCTCCACAGTGATGACAACCAGGGGTGTCTGTTTCACCAACTTCATCTGGAGGAATGGACATTCCCTCTACTTCAGCTTCAAGAGTAAAATGAGTCAACAGTTGAAACAATCCTCTTTGGGTGCATGCTCAGTCATTTCAGTCATGTCCAACTCTGTGCGACCCCATGGGGTATAGCCCACCAGGCTCCTCTGTCCATGGGATTCTCCAGCCAAGAATACTTTTCCCCTTTTCCAGGAATCTTCCTGCATTCTGCCTAAGTGGATCTTACCCACTGAAACCGTTGGGAAAGTGCTACAGGGAACATTACTCATCATAAAAAAGAATGAATGATACATTACACAACCTGGAGAGCTAAGTTTATCACTAATGAAGTAAGTCAAACAGAGAAAGCAATTTCTTACTGAATATGCTATAGTGAATCTAAAAAGTATAAACAAACATGTGCAACACGATATAGTCACATAGTTTGAAGTTGCCACAGCATCCAAAAAAGTTAAGGTCAGATAGGGAAAGGTGGGGAAGGATAAACTTCAGGGTTTGGGTCAACATCATACACACTAATATATAGAAAAAAACAACAGAGACCTACTGTATACACAGAAAACTATACTAAATTGTAATAAGAAAGAATTGAGAGTCAATATATATATACATACATAATATATATACACAAAAAATTCTCTGTTACCTGATAACTAACACATGATATAAAAAAAAAAATTCAAGAAACCATAAATTTAAATTCAACAATTATTAATATACAACATTTATTTATATAGGTGATCCATGAATTAAAAAAAAACCCTAATTTAAAACATACTAAATAAATACATAGTATAGAAAGCTTGTAATCTCTAATAATTTTTGGCCTTATCTTTATTTATCAAATACAATTCACTGTGTTCAATTTTTGAATCAGAATTATTCTAATAATATACTATCTCATGAATGACTCCTGTTTGAGGATCATTCATGATAAGCCCCCGAATCACTATTGCAAGATCGGCAGTGATGGTTTATTGCTTTATAGAGCTTTTGCCAGAGGACTAAGTAAGATCACAAACTAATTTCCAATATTTTGTATGAGCTTGAATCACAAAAGTATAAGCCCAGCATGATATCCTGAAATGAGAATCCCTTAATAAACAGAATGTAATATAGATATGCGAACGTGTCGTCTTATTAAAGATGCCAACATCACAAACAATGGCTTCCACACACATCAATTTCGATCAATATTTCATGTATTTGTATGTCAACTTGACTGGCTATGGTACTCAATTCTTCAAAAACTAGCCTAGATGCTGCCATGAAGGTATTTTGTAGTTATCATTAACGTTTACAACCAATTGGCTTTAAGTAAAGGGGATTACCCTCCATAATATGTGTGGGCCTCATCCAATCAAGTGAAGACTCTAAGAGCAAAAACTGAGGTTTCCTGGAGAAGAAGGAATTCTGCCTCAAGATTACAACACAGAACTCCTGTCTGCGTTTCCAGCCTGCTGGCCTAAATTACACATTTTAGATTTGCCAGCATCTACAAATCGCATGAGTCAATTTTTTAAAATAAATCACCCTCTGTGTATATATACATCCTACTGGTTCTCCTTCTCTAGAATCCTGACTGATAGTAGTAAGTTTGTCTAAATTATGAAAACATTATACTTCTAATTTTCAGAAAGTAGTCCAATTCAATCACCGCTTAAAGCAAGCTAACTGACAGTGCCTTCAAACTGCTAAGGTGAGAGCAGGATTGGGGTGGAGAAGCCAGAACTGAGTCCACCCACTCAAAGTGCTGATTACATTTAGGTAGATATAATCTCCTTGTTAGCTCTGGCGTGGTCAGCAACTTGCCACCTATGAACTAGATGGTTATCAGAGGGCAGCAGTGGGTTAACAACATTTTAACTGAGTCAAACTGTTAATTGGAATAGAATCCATCTCAATGTATTCCTAGAAACAGTTCTGCTTTTCTGAAGCATTAGGAATAAATTGAGGTGGATCCTATTCCAATTAGAATTTATGATTAAGCCCATCATTTCAGGATGACAAGCTAAGCAAAGTTATGTGTATCTGAAAATCTGTATGACTGAGGGATCTTAAAGAAAAAGATTACTTGAGAGGAGGTGAAAATTATAATGACCCACTCTCACTGGTGATTTCTCCCCAGCCCCTGAATTTCCAGCAAAGCAATCAATATTTGAAGGTTAGGTTCAAGGACTATTTTCATTGACTCATAGGAGTTCATAGGTGGAAAAACCCTTTTCTAAGTGGAGGTAAGCTCAGAAAAGAGGATTGACTTGCTCCACAGTGATGACAACCAGGGGTGTCTGTTTCACCAACTTCATCTGGAGGAATGGACATTCCCTCTACTTCAGCTTCAAGAGTAAAATGAGTCAACAGTTGAAACAATCCTCTTTGGGTGCACGCTCAGTCACTTCAGTCATGTCCAACTCTTTGCGACCCCATGGGGTATAGACCACCAGGTTCCTCTGTCCATGGGATTCTCCAGCCAAGAATACTTTTCCCCTTTTCCAGGAATCTTCCTGACACTAGGATTGAACCCATGTGTCCTGCATCTTCTGCACTGTAGGCAGAGTCTTTACTGCTGAGCCACTGGGTGGCCTCTGCTTTTTCTCCTCTAATCATTACTGAAAAGCCAAGCACACTTCTCACTTTGGAATAGAGTCAATGGGTAGAAGGATCATGTGCTCAACCTGGCACTGAGGTTCAAGGAAAACCATATCCATTAAGACCAACCATGCGTCAAGCAACCTGACAAAAATCTAGAGGATGTTATCAGAATAACTGTGCTCCACCTAGTACTGTGCTAAGTACTTTCAATAAGTCTTTACAACACTTCTGTGAGTAGGTCCTATTTCTATTCCCATTTACACAAGAGGAAATTGAGGTAAAGAGAAGTTAAGCAACTTGCCCAAAGGTCCACAGAGAGAGGAAGTGCACGGCTGAGACATGAACCAGGGCAATGTGCGGCCAGAATTGACACTCGCCTATGCGTTGTCCCAGGCCAGCTCTCACTGAATCTTCACACTTTCATCATGGTGATAGTATGCTCACCATTTTATCGATGGGAAAACCAAGGCTCAGAAACTGTGAAGAACCCATCTGAGATCAATGTGTTAGCTGCTTTGCAGACCATCTGTCCCCAGATATTCCCGCTACGCAACTTACCAGTGATTTGTCTCCTAATGATTGTTTTTTCTCCCAACTTCTGAGTGCACATATGACTTCAATAAAGAAAATAAAGTCTTTCACTGTCATTTTCCCCCATCTATTTGCCATGAAGTGATGGGACCAGATGCCATGATCTTAGTTTTTTGAATGCTGAGTTTTAAGCCAGCTTTTCACTCTGCTCAGTGACAGATTTCACCTTCAGTGACAGATTTTATTTTCTTGGGCTCCAAAATCATTGCAGACAGTGACTTCAGCCTTGAATTTAAAAGATGCTTGCTCCTTGGAAGAAAAGCTACGACAAACCCAGACAGCATATTAAAAAGCAGAGACATCACTTTGCTGACAAAGATTCGTATAATCAAAGCTAAAGTTTTTCCAGTAGTCATGTGGATGTGAGAGTTGTACCATAAAGAAGGTTGAGTGCTGAAGAATTAAGGCTTTCAAACTGTGGTGCTGGAGAAGACTCTTGAGAGTCCCTTGGACAGCAAGGAGATCAAACCAGTCAATCCTAAAGGAAATCAACCCTAAATATTTATTGGAAGGACTGATGCTGAAGCTGAAGCTCCAATACTTTGGCCACCTGATGCAAAGAGCTGACTCATTGGAAAAGACCCTGATGCTGGGAAACTGAGGGGAGGAGAAAGGAGCAACAGAGGATGAGATGGTTGGATGGCATCAATGACTCAGTGAACATGAGTTTGAGCAGACACTGGAAGATTCTGAAGGACAGGGAAGCCTGGCGTTCTGCAATCCATGGGGTCACAAAGAGTTGGACACGACTTAGTGATTAAACCACAACAGCAACAACATGACTTTGATAAATAAATTAGTTTCCTGGATCCATGTTTACTTAATGTTTCCAGGTAGATTAAAGCCAGTTCTCCATTTCTGGAGAGATAGGTATATGGGCCAATATCTTTATAGGCTTCAGTCTTGAGCAAAGTGCACACAGGTCATTCCTGCCCACTGATGTTTCCCAAACTTCCTTGGAAACAATCACCTTGTTAAATATAAACTCCAGGACCCCATCCCAGACTCAAGCATTCCTAAACCCCACAGAATAGACCTAGAAAGCACCATGAATAACAAGCACCCCAACATGATCCAGTTCCTCAGGGGAAATTTGAGAATGCTGAATAAAAGTGTCCTCTTATCCCTCTTTCAGGGCCAAAATTAAATGGCAGCACAATGTCAGACAGACCTGGCTTTGAATACATGGGCTTTACATCCAAAACACTTGCTCGATCACTTACCAACTTTACAGTTTTCAGATGAGTCATTTGACCTTTTGATACTTCAAGGTTCTTCTCTGTCCAATGGGAATGACAAAAGCATCTGTTTCATGGTGGTGTTCTGAAGAACAGATGAAATAAAGCATATAAAACATCTAGCATAGTGCCTGTCACAGAGGCAGGGATCAATAAATGTGAAGTGTTCCTTTTTCCTTATTTCTCCTACTTAGGGAATTTACAGTCCAGAGGAGTCAGCATCCTTAGTTCTCAAAGGTACAGCTTCAGCCTTCAGCAGTAGGTCCAAGAGCCAAGTGATAGAGACAGGCACGGGAGCCTTAAGCCACCCCCGAAACCATACCACACACATCTGTGGGGACGGGTGAAGCAGAGAAGGCAGCCTGAGCTCCAAGCTGCAGGGGCGCCCACTCCCACCTGGGCAGCAGGGCTCACTGTTGCAGTCCAGGACCCATCTGAACCTGGCACAGTGACACATGCTCCTATGAGGACTTGGATCAAAGCCACTGACCTTAAAGAGCTCCCAGAGGTCCCGAAAGCAAAGATCCAGGAGAAAGTGTCTCTTCATGGCTGGGCTGGTCCCTCATCATCAAGACTGAGCCTCTCCAGCAGCTCTCAGGTTTGGCTCAGTCAGAAGTACCTCCTCTAAGTCAGTTCAAGCCTGAACCCCAGACCTTAACCTGTAATGGGGTGAGGGCAAACATGTATCCATCCATTCACTTCCTTTTGTCTCTAAGATGGACTAGACCCTGTACTAGACCTTTGGACACCTGGTCCTGTCCTCCAGAAGTTTACTGCCTAACAGGCAAGGTCACACAGTGTTTGTTATCATGAGGGATAACCTCAGAGTACCTCAGAAAGTCACTTCCAATTGTTTCAAATCCTCAACACAGGTGCAGACCACAGGTACTGCATCTCGTGGCTCCTGCCAACACCCACCAGTTTCATCTCACACCCCTTTCCCAACCCACTGCAACTGCACACCAGCCACTGGACTTCTTTCTGTTCAGTGAGCAAACCAAGCTCTTTTTAGGCTCAGAACCAGGCCTTCGCCTCAACCCTTCCCCTTCTCTTGTTGAGACTTTTTTTTTTTTTTGACTGTGCTAGGTATTCATTGTAACAAGAGAGCTCAGTAATGGTGACACACAGGCTTCTCTAGTTGTGGCATGCAGGCTTAGTTGCCCCTGCCTCCCCTGGCATGTGGGATCTTAGTTCCTTGACCAGGCATGGAACCCTCACCCCTGCATTAGAAGGTGGATTTGTAACCACTGGACCCCCAGGGAAGTTCCTATCTGGACTTCTTAACTATGCCTTCCGAAGGGAATCTGCTCTTGATCCGCAGACCAGGAGACTTCCAGTCTGCTTTATCTTTGTGTCCACAGCACTGAGCATTGCACCTGGTGTACATGATGTCAGAACAATTCATTTTTTTTCTGGATATTAAATAACTTATCATAGATTCCCTCCACTTGATTGTCCCATATATCCAAGCGCAGATGTGCCCACATCTCTGCTATCATTAAAAGAAACTTGATAGGTGCCAACCATTTGCAGCAAAATCCTAGTAGATGTTGTAAAATTACAGATGCTTTCTTAGCAGGAGCCAACTTGGATTCTTCTTTTGGGGTGAGGTTCCCTCCCCCCATAGAAATAGAAGAAAAGCACCACTTGAGTAGGAGAAACATATCCAGATCTTTCACTTTTGGTTGTGGTGGTGTTTTTAACAGCAAATGTTTTTCTTCCTAGTAACCACTGGTGACCTGGGGCCAATTAACTGAATTTTAGAGTTTTGTGAGCTGATTGTCGGACACAGACATTATTAAAAAATCATATAAATGTGCAATTAAATAAGTTACATTAAAAGCAAAGGTTCAGTTCAGTCATTCAGTCGTGTCCGACTCTTTGCGACCCCACGGACTGTAGCATGCCAGGCCTCCCTGTCCATCACCAAATCCCAGAGCTTACTCAGACTCATGTCCATTGAGTCAGTGATGCCATCCAACCATCTCATCCTCTGTCATCACCTTCTCCTCCCACCTTCAATCTTTCCCAGCATCAGGGTCTTTTCAAATGAGTCAGTTCTTCCCATCAGGTGGCCAAAGTATCAGAGTTTCAGCTTCAGCATCAGTCCTTCCAATGAGTGGTCAGGACTGATTTCCTTTAGGATGGACTGCTTGGATCTCCTTGCAGGGCAAGGGACTCTCAAGAGTCTTCTCCCCCACCACAGTTCAAAAGCATCAATTCTTCAGTGCTCAGCTTTCTTTATAGTCCAACTCTCACATCCATACATGACTACTGGAAAAACCATAGCTTTGACTAGATGGATCTTTGTTGGCAAAGTAATGTCTATGCTTTTTAACAAACTGTCTAGGTTGGGTCATAACTTTTCTTCCAAGGAGCAAGTGTCTTTTAATTCCATGGTTGCAGTCACTATCTGCAGTATTTTAGAGCCCCCCCCCCAATATAAAGTCTGTCACTGTTTCCACTGTTTCCCCATCTATTTGCCATGAAGTGATGGGACCAGATGTCATGATCTTAGTTTTCTGAACGTTCAGTTTTAAGTCAACTTTTTCATTCTCCTCTTTCACTTTCACCAAGAGGCTCTTTAGTTCTTCTTCACTTTCTGCCATAAGGGTGGTGTCATCTGCATATCTGAGGTTATTGATATTTCTCCCTGCAATCTTGATGCCAGCTTGTGCTTCATCCAGTGCTGTGTTTCCCATGATGTACTTTGCATATAAGTTAAATAAGCAGGGTGACAATATACAGCCTTGACATACTCCTTTCCTGTTTTGGAACCAGTTTGTTTTTCCATGTCCAGTTCTAACTGTTGAACAAAAGTATAAATGTACAAAACACATGACTTCCTGTTTATTCTATGGTATTTTTGTGTTATCTATACTCTTGATAGGTTTTAGGAAGCATTACTATGAACAAAGCTAGTAGAGGTGACAGAATTCCAGCTAAACTACTTAAGATCCTTAAAGATGATGCTCTTAAAGTGCTGCATTAAATATATTAGCAAATTTGGAAAACTCAACAGTGGCCACAGGACCAGAAAAGTTCAGCTTTCATTCTAATCCCAGGAAAAGGGCAATGCTAAAGAATGTTCAAACTGCTGTACAACTCACTCATTTCACATGCTAGTAAGATTATGCTCCAAATCCTTCAAGCTAAGCTTCAACAGTACCTGAACCAATCGCTTCCAGATGTACAAGCTGGAGTTTGAAGAGGTAGAGGAACAAGAGATCAAATTACCAACATCCATTGGCTCATGGAGAAAGCAAAGGAATTCCAGAACATCTAGGTCAAGAAGCAATAGTTTGAACTGAACATGAAACAACTGACTGGTTCAAAACTGGGAAAGGAATAAAACAAGACTGTATATTGTCACCCTGCTTATTTAACTTCTATGAAGTGTACATCAGGCAAAATGCCAGGCTGGATGAGTCACAATCTGGAATCAAGATTGCAGGGAGAAATATCAATAACCTCAGAAATACAGGTGATACCACTCTAATGGCAGAAAATGAAGAGGAACTCAAGAGCCTCTTGATACGGGTAAAAAGGAGAATGAAAAAGCTGGCTTGAAACTCAACATTCAAAAAACTAAGATTATGGCATCTGGTCTCATTACTTCATGGCAAATAGAAGGGGGAAAAGTGGAAGCAGTGACAGATTTTCCTTTCTTGAGCTCCAAAATCACTGAGGACAGTGACTTCAGCCATGAAATTAAGATGCTTGCTCCTTGGAAGGAAAGCTATGACAACCCTAGACATTGTATTAAAAAGCAGAGACACCACTTGACCAACAAAGGTCTATATTGTCAAAGCTATAGTTTTTCCAGGAGTCTCATATGGATGTGAGAGTTAACCCACAAAGATGTGCTGTGCTGTGCTTGGTTGCTCAGTCGTGTCTGACTCTTTGCAACCCCATGGACTGTAGCTCCTCTGTCCATGGGATTCTCCAGGCAGGAATACTGGAGTGGGCTGCCATGTCCTCCTCCAAGAGATCTTCCCAACCCAGGGATCAAACCTAGGTCTCCGGCATTGCAGGTGGATTCTTTACCATCTGAGCCACAAGGGAAGCCCAAGAATACTGGAGTGGGTGGTGTTTCCCTTCTCCAGGGGATCTTCCTGACCCAGAAATTGAACTGGGGTCTCCTGTATTGCAGGTGGATTCTTTACCAGCTGAACTACCAGAGAAGCCCATTAGAAGGCTGGGCATCAAATAATGGATGCTTTCAAACTGTGGTACTGGAGAAGACCTCTTGAGAGTCCCTGAGACAGCAAGGAGATCAAACCAATCAATCCTAAAGGAAACCAACCCTGAATATTCACTGGAAGGACTGATGAAGCTGAATCTCCAATACTTTGGCTACCTAATATGACGAGCTGACTCATTGGAAAAGACCCTGATGCGGGGAAAGATTGAAGGCAAAAGGAGAATGGGTGCTAAAGGATGAGATGGTTGGATAGCATCACTGACTCAATGGGCATGACATGAGCAAACTCTAGGAGACAGTGAAGGACAGAAGAGCCTGGTGTGCTGCAGTCCATGAGGTCTCAAAGAGTCAGACATGACTTGGGGACCAAGCAACAACAACACACTCTTGTGTTTATTGACATCTATCGTGTCTGTGTGGTAGTAGATGTCCTATATTATGGTGTGTAACTGCTTTTCTCTTCCTGATTTTGCATTAAGAGACTTCACGTAGATAGGTTGACATCAACTTGGTGAGAGCATTTACCAAGGAAACTGACAAATGCTACCAATCAGGGCTTATTCATTTTTTTTTTTTTTTTTGGAAGCTTGTTTTCAGCATCTACCAGCACACTGCTGCCACTAACCAAAGACAAATGAGATCAGTTCTTGATTCCCAGAAGTTTGCAATTCAGTGGAAGAACCACACACACACACACACACACACACACACACACACACACAAGTTTAGCATGAACCAAGGCAGAATGGGATGTATTAAATAGAGCAATGGACAGCAGCCAGGAAGTGGGTGGCTGGGATCTGACTGATTTGCCTTCAGATGTGGGACATAAGATGAAAAGATTCATAGATGAGACCCAGAACATTTGCTTTGCTATCTAATTTTTTGGATACTTACTAATGAATTATTCAGAAAAATCTTTCTATAGACACTAACTTTCAGCCTGTGATAAATTCATGCACTTATCTTAAGGTGAGGTGCTCAGCTTCTTTCTCTGTCAGGAGAAGATCAGTAGGTATAGGTCAGACTGTTTGAATATATCAGAGAGCTTGGAATGCCTCCAAAGATGGTATTCCATCTTTGTGCTGCGAACTAGGCCCTCCGCATGGTTAGGAATCACTTGGCCTGTTTATTACTGGAGCTCAGTAAAGTATGTATTGATTTTTCTCCAAAAGATTTATCAGTCTGAAGCAGAAGCCCTCTAACAAAGATAAAATATTAATAGCATTAAAAAGGTACCAGACTCAATTTTTGTTATTATCAAGGCCAAGAAACTGTTAAAAATGTTAAAAGATGGGTGGGGAGTTCTAAGTCAACTAAGCTGCCAGCAGTTATGGGCATAGTGGTCTCTAAACCTGAGTCAAAGAGAGGGTTCCAAGTTTGTTCTTAACACGGTTGTCAGGGGATGCTTTGTTGAACTTTAACAGTTATGTTCCAATTTAACTTGCATGTTTGTAGCATTTTAGAGAAATAGTCCGGTTATTTTCAGGTTTTAAATTATATCTACACACCTACACACATCTATGTCTATCTGTGTATCTATTAGCTATCTATCCATCTATCTAAGAGTGAAAGGAAAGACATTAAGGGAGGACAGAAGAGTGGGAGGAGAAGCAGAGAGGGACAAAGGGAGAAGAGAGGGAGGAAGTTAGGAGGAAGAGGAGGACAGTGAAGGCAAAGGGGAAAGCAGGGCAGTTAGGCTTGGGAGCAACGCAGGTCTAGATTGGAATCCCAGCTCTTCCACTTTCAATGGATGCCAAACCAGTGAAAGTTTTCTCATCCCCATTTCTTAAAAATTAATTTATTTTAATTGGAGGATAATTACTTCACAATATTGTGATGGTTTTTGCTATATATCAATATGAATCAGCCATAGGTATACATGTGTCCCCTCCCACCTCCCTCCTCACCATTTTACAGATAAGAAAACCGAGGCTGAGACTGGAAATTATAAAATGGGGATGAGAAAACTTTCACTGTAGGGTTTTCCAGAGAATCAGGTGAGCACAGATGCGGGAAGAGGAGTCCCAGCACATCCATCTGTTAAGTGTGGAGGCCCTGATGACTGGCGCCAGTAGGAGTTATGTACATCTTTGAAAGGACGTGCTTTCTCCCCTGGGGCCTGGGCTTGGAATCTCTTGAAAGTGGAGCCAGGTGTCCACCCACCTGAGAAGGTAGTACTGATGTGCTAGGTGCCAGGGCATTTCTGCTGCAGAGGATGCCAGGATTCCTGTGGTTTCATCGGGTGCACCACGGAGGTGCAGCCAACCATCAATGAACTTTCCACAAAGACAGTTTGCTTCACACGGATCTCCATCCATAACCTTTACTGGTCTCTGTAGAGTCATTACGACCATTAGGCTGTGGACTCAGCACTGCTTTAGCTCTTAAGTTAATACAACCGAGACTTTTTTACTTTCCTATTGGGAAGGAACATGTGCCATTTTAGTGATTTCTTAGATCATTCCATAAGTAAATCAAATATTCTTTCAAGCCCAGTTATCAAAACTGTGTCCTCTGATACCACATCTTCCATCAAACTGTAGTAATCCAGACCAACACATTTTAAACCTCTGCTATCTCCTAATACCATCCCTACTAGATAGAGTAATTAAATTTGTACTTTTTTTTTACAAGTCGTACTCAATAAATCTGAATAAATTAACAACGCATTACTAAGACTGCTACATTAAATTTGCATAGTGCATTTAATGAATATGCAACTGCAAGTGAAAAGGTCTGCTACTGCGAACCTCCCACATTAGCATAACTACTTCCAGCATGTTTCTTAAATAATGCACTCATTTGCACATCACTGACTTGGCTAATTCTAACTTCAGTCAGGGTAGCCTTGTAATTAAGACTCTTGCTTTAATTTTTAATGAAGTTTATGTTACATCAATCCTGACAGTAATGAGGGGACATGGAAACAAAAAGGCTGCTAATAATTAAATTCACAAACCAGTTTGAGGGATAATAATTCCTGAGGAGAAATTACATGACTAATTATTAATTAAATATTCATACTATTGCACAGCCATCTCACTTAACTGCTCTTCTTGTTGGTAATAATATTGAGCTGTGGATGACTTTTGCCAACCATTCGGAGTTTAAGGTCTCTGGTTAATTTTAGTGCGCCGTTAATCAATATGACACAAAAAATAAAATTGTTTTAATTGGTATCATTTTATTGTGTCTAAATATTACTACAGTTGGTTTAGTTTGTGGAGAATTAATCTAGTTAGTCGGTGCCTGTTTTATGGAAACATAAATCCAGTTTATATCCATAAACATCTAATGGCAGGACAACTTGACCTTTTTTTTTTTGTAACATTACTGTTTACAGATAATTACACCAACTCTTTAAAAGGTTATTTAATAGCTTTGCATTCATCACAGTAAAATGAAAAACACGCAATATTATTTAACTCCAGCCTGTTCTGAAGAGGTCTCTAAGACCCCCATTTACCCCCGCTGAAAAGTAAGCAATATTAATGTGTGGGTTTTTAGGAAATGTATGAGAGTTTTCTTTGAATGTGTACAGATTTACTGTTTGGGTCTGGATCGGCAAATGTCTAACTCATAACTGAGATGCGATCTGATAAGGAAGAAAATGTTTCTTATCATTATAACTTCCATTCCAAGAAAACATAAGGATGAAGGTTTTATGAGTCTGGAGATCAGAAATGGCAACAATTTCCCTACAAAATTCAGTAAACAAACATTACAAAGCCAGAGAAATTACTATGATGAGACCTAATTGGCTGCAATATTTATTGTAGACATGCTTTTTCCCCCTTCTGTTTTCAAAGCAGTATTTAGGCATCTGCATTTCTAATGAGAAAGTCCCCATCTGTAGGCAAGTTTAGCAATGACAAAAAAGATCGACAATATTTAACTGGATAATATTAATCATTAAATTTAAACAGATCAAGACATTTGTTTAAAACTCTGATAAGTTCAGAACAAGAAGCTTCACCAGACCATTATGCATATTATAAAATTAAATACTTATAGCAAAGGGATCATTTTATCCTGCAGGGGTCTTTGGAAATTCTGGACCAGGGCAAACATTTCGTTTGTCTAATAATTCAAACTAGGTGACTCATCAAAGTGGACCAAGTCTATGACCATCAACCATGGGGCAAGGATTTCCCTCAGCTACTCTTGTCACATTACTACAAACTGACAGGTTTGTAGGGCATCATTACTGGACCTGGTGTGTATCAATTGCTCCATTTTGCTAAATCTTAAAAATCTTTTCAACTTTTCTTTTTTAATCTACTCGCTTAAACTAACACCTGAAGGCAATTGGAAAAGACCACTCACCATGAAATAGTTTACAGGCACGGGTCAGTGTAAAGATGTCACAATAGGGTCTGGGTCACTGGTCTTGCTTTTTAATTCATTCATTTCAGGAAACTTTCTATGTGAGAAATCTTACCTGAATGGCAGTAAGACCTCCAGACTGGGCAAAGTGAAGGCACAGAAGCAACCAGGTTCATGGGTTAAACTCCGGGGTACTTGTTCTGTTCTGGAGGAACATGCAGAGTCCTGTCTTTTTTCAATTCGTTGCTGTGTGCATGCTATATCTGTCCCAGGTCTAGTAGATGGAGGGAACCATCCAATACCAAGGAGCCCTGCTGACCAGAAAGACCCCATCCTCTCCTTGTGAGGATGTGACCAGAGTGCCAGAGAGGGTTAGGACTTGGAAACCAGACACAGCCAGGTTCTAGTCCCCCTTGGCCTTCGTGAGAAGCTTTAATAACATCACCTCTCTGAACTGTGATTTCCTTTTCTGAATGAGAATGCTCATGTCACCTCGGCAGGTTGTTTTGTGAGAATGAGTCACATAAGCAAGTGCCTAACTCTGTGCCAAGCTCATGAAAGACCATCACAAAATGCCAGTGATCTTTATCATCGTTCGTCCTCCCAAGGAAGACTGTCAGAAAGTTTGCCATTGGAGTCACTCCTTTGACATAAAGAACACTATCTCAACGACTTCTTTTCTTTTTTCAAAATGCAGACTATATACCTTGAAAGGGATTGGCAGATATAAAGACAGCTCTGGTCACCAAAACCTTTGTGTGAGTTAATGTACCAGTTCCCTTTTTTCTGTAACAAAGAGAGATAAGGCAGTACTAGAGAGGTGAGTTAGTAGAAGGAGAAGGGTTGAAGAGGAAGAGGAGGATATGGAAAAGGGAGGTGGAATTGTGAGGGGAAAATATTATGTATGTTTGAGCTGTTTAATCACAAAGGTACAATAAAAGGAACTCTAAGAAAAAAAATGAAAACAAAAACCTACCTGGTGGATATGGATTCCAATGTTCTTGAGCTTCAGTCCTGTAAAATGACAGCTATTAAGACTCTGATGACCATGCATCCCTATTTTCCTAGAATGGCTTAATTTCAGTTACTCTGGTATCTTTCAGGACTTGGTCGGGGGAAGGGGGATGAGGCAGTATGTCATAAATTATCTCCAGTGAAAGGTCCATGTTGTGATGGGAAAGGAAGGAAGGAAGGGCACATGGCTTCAGTAAGTATTTAATGAGCATCATCAGATACCTATCTTAAATGTCAAGTGCCCCCAAGAGAAAGCCTTTTCTCCCACCTGTTTTCTCCACACTCCTTAGCAGATTGTCCAAGAAATCACCGCAAACAGCGACCTTACCTGTAGCCATACCAGGGTGGGGTAGTTTGAGGCAATGCAAGTTCCTGGTGTCTGGCTCTCGCTGGCCCTTTTCTAGGAAGACATGCGATGGAGAAACAGATTCTGAGTTGGATAAATTCCAGCCCCCTCACTCTCTTTGCTGTGTGACTTGAATAACTTCTTTGACCTCTCCAAGCCTCGTGTGTAAATGGGAAGACCACCATGTGCCTCACGGGATGATGTTGAGAGTTACAGGACATCTGTGTGGAAAGGTTCAGGTACACCGTAATTGTACATAGCAATCCCTTTTCTCTAGCTCAGGATCAAGCCCGATCTCCTTGTGAGGCATAAGGACTTATTGTTGGAGGAGATTTACATATGGATTTCAACGTTCTTGAGTCTGTTTCTATAATACCACATTTGTCATTTTTTTTCTTGACCAATCATCTAGGATTTCAGGGTGAGGCTTTATTTCAATTCTGCAGTCCAGTGGTTTGTCTAAATTGTCATGAGGATTAGAAAAGTATTAGTAAAACAATAGTATCTGGTATGTAGCAAGTGGAGTGCTAAGTCGCTTCAGTCATGTCCAACTCTTTGCAACTCTATGGACCATAGCCTGCCATGCTTCTCTGTCCACGGGATTCTCCAGGCAAGAATACTGAAGTGGGTGTAAATAAAATTTCAAAACCATGAATCCAATTCATTCTTATTTGTACCCTTTCTTCATCTGTCCACATAGTCCATGATCAATAAATGGCAGAAATATATATAATTTCTTACCTCTGTGCTTTTGCAAATGTGGTTCCCTTTGACTTGAGTGACTTTCTTTTTCTACTCAACCACCTGTCAAACTCCTATTCATACTTCAAAACCCAAATAAACAACTACTTCTTCCATAAAGGCTTCCTTTACATTTCTTCTCTTGTCACTACTTTTTCTGTGCTTCCTCTGTAGTGTGCCCATCCTTCTGTTACACTTTGCCCTCTGGGCTATAGGTAATCTATTTTCCCTTTTCCTACAGGAGAAGGACTGTACAGTATTTGTATCCCCAGTTCCTTGTATACTGCAGGGCACACTTGGCACTGCTCAGATATTGTAGACTCAAAATTGAATTCATATGACATACAGCAATTCCATGATTATTTCATAAACATGAACATTAGAATTTCAATATACATCTCATAGTAACACAGTAATTAATGGACAAAATGTTTCTTTCTTCTTTTTCTTTTTTTAAGAGGCCACGGTAATAAGATAAAAGCAGATGTGTGAAAGTGGAATGAAGGTGGGAAAAGGTGAGGAAGAGAGTGATGTGTACATGATAAACAGCAATTTCCTACAAGTTAGGATCAATTCAGAATGAAACATTCATTGACATCATCAGTGGTTATGCAGTAACAAATTTAAAATTCCTGTCTGAGTTTTAATTAAAAGAACCACTAAATGTCCCAAGTCAGTTGGCACATATATACATTTTTTCCATGGTTATAAAATTATCTGTCATGATGGTGAGCCTGAATCCAAGAGTGTTCGTAGGCTACAATGTTGACATCTTTCCTCATTAATCCAAGAACCAGAAGCTGTTTGATGTGAAAGCAGACAACAAGTAACGATTTTAACTCAAAATGCATGGATGCTTGCTAGGAATGGACAGGTAGATTATATACTCCCAAAGCAGCTGGCCAACCACCACCATCTCCTGAGCGTTTATGATATGGCCAACATAGGAGATTCGGAGCCTGCAGTCCAGTGGCTGCACCTCTTCAGGGCGAGACAAGTCTTCACAGAGAGGATGTCTGAAGTCAGGAAGAAATGCTGGGATTCAGAATGAAGAGGGAAAATCACCACAGGCTACATGCTCCTTTTCATCCTCTTGTCCCTGAAACATCGACCAGCTCCCTTAGATCAGTTCTCTGCCTTCTTCTCTTCTGTCAAAGACAATCATTTGCAGAGGTTAAGAGCTTAGATCCAGGAATTTCCTGGTGGTTAGGACTTCACACTTCTATTGCAGGGAGCACCTTTTTGAGCCCTGGTTGGGGAACTCAGATCCTGCAAGCCACGGAGCTGCCAAAAAAAATAGAGCTCAGATCCAGAGTCACCTTTCTAGGTTCAAATCCTAGCTCTTCCCCTCAATAGCTGTGTGACCATGGACACATTACTTCATCTCTGTGCCTCATCTCTTGAATGGGTATTGTTAAGAGAATAATACTTTTAGTGTAGTATCATTTTCAAATTGGAAAAAAAACATATTCTTGTGTGAGAACAGAGAAAGAGTGGTAGGACACAAATTATTTGTTAACACTGAATATCTGTGAGTGGGGAAAATTGTTAATATTTTCTTTATTCTCCTTGATATTATTTTAAAAATCCAATAAAATAACTAAAAAAGAAAAGAATGGGAGATTGAGGAATTGATATCCCTTCTGTTTCTAAAGAGGATTTCTGACTGGTTCCAGGAAAAATAAACATATAAGTACAGTTAAATGAAGCTAGAGGTGATATTAGTACCAGGAATTTTCTACAATAAGCATATGTCACTTTATTAATGAGGAAAATATTAAAACTAAAAATGAAGGAAAATTTTCTCCACCAAATGGTGCTTCCCTCTAGTCTTATGCTTGTTATCCTTAACACTTTATAAATTACAATAGTTGCATTCTTACATTAAAGGAACTCTGGAAAACTCACAGCTGTGTCAAAAGAAGGAAAAAATATTTCACCCCACTGACGTCATCCAAAAGCAATTGCTTTTGGTATCAGAGTGTATTTGTTCTCTGACTTTTTCCCATGTATACATGTTTTTGATGATAATACTGTGAATATACACAGTAACTGTTGACTCCTGGTTTTTGGCCTGCTTGCTACAATCCCAGCCAGCTAATATGGAAGGTAGCTTATATAGAACATGCCTTCCAGGCAACAGTTCTATCAGTATGTCCCAGTGACTGTGTGGAGGGAAAAAAATTGGATTGAATGCAATAAAGCCAAGGGAGAAACAACAAATCTGCAGTCTCCTGGCACATATGGATACATTCTTTTCACAGCTAGAAAATTGTCTGTCAAGATGCTGATGTCTGTGCCTCTCACATCCCTCTCACATTTACACATGGAATTTCGTACCATAAGGAAGGTGCCTCATTGTCAAAGCCACCGGGCAAAGGGAGTGCTCAGTGTAGCTGATATTTTTTTTTAATCAATTTTTATTGAGTATAGTTGCCTTATAACATTGTGTTAATATCTACCGCATAGCAAAACGAATCAGCTATATGCATACACATATCCCCTCATTTTTGGATTTCCTATTTAGGTCACACACACACACACACACACACACAGATCACTGAGTAGACCCCCCTGTGCTATACAGTAGGTTCTCATTAGTTACCTATTCTATATCTGGTAGTGGGTACATGTTAATCCCCATTCATCAGCCCCAGGATAGCTGATATTGAAGCCAGAACCCTACTTTGCAACCTCCCATGATGTTCTTGGCCTCCTCACTCCTGGAGTCAAAAGTGTACAAATTATTCCAACTTTGCTCACGTCTCCTTGATTTGTCTGTCTCTCCCTAAAGTGCTGTGGAAATTCACACCTTTTCATAAGTTTCTTAACTTAATTCATTTTATATCTACTGACCTATATATCTCTTTCCTTCCTCCAATACAGTTGATTCCTACTCTGAATCCTCTCTTTGATCAATGCCATCCATACAGTGCTGTCCTCCTTCTTGCTTCACTGTGACAAAAGCATTTGCTGATCTTATTCATCATCTCAGTAATACCACTTGCAGTGGTTATACGTTTGATAGGCTAAGTCATGGTTTACTCAAATATCCTCTAATTGGTTGAACACTTGCATTGCTCCAACTCTCCACTGTTGGGAATGGAATTGTAAAAAATATTTTATATCATGAAACTTTAAAAAATTTTTACTATTTATCCCCCTTTAGAACAGAGTCTAAAAAGTGAAGATGATGTTGATGTTTGATTTTCTTGGAGAAAAGCTTTATCCTCTATTAAAAATCAAGCATTTTTACCGGGATGGGGAATACATGTAAATCCATGGCTAATTCATTTCAATATATGACAAAAACCACTGCAATGTTGTAAAGTAATTAGCCTCCAACTAATAAAAATAAATGGGGAAAAAAAAAGAACAAAAAAAAAAAATCAAGCATTTCTCAAACATTCATGAATGTTCCAGGTTCTTCTGTAAGGGATGAGGAACAGAAATGCTTTCCTTTCAGTTAAACTATATATTCTTTCCTTTCCCCCTTCTTTCTCCTCTTTACCTTACTTTTTTCTTAGAAAATCAAAACAAAACCCCAAAGCACAAACCTTAGGAGAGCATTGTCAGTGCTGTTCCTTCAATCATACAGTTATGGGCCAGTTATTTTACATCTTTACTGGATTGTTCCCGTTGGTGTAAGCAGGCCCCCCGTCCATGGAATCCTTCAGGCAAAAATACTGGAGTGGGTTGCCATTTCCTTCTCTGGGGAACCTTCCCAACCCAGGGATCGAACCCAGGTCTCCTGCATTGCAGGCAGATTTCTTTCCCACCAGCACGACCAGAGAAGCTCATCAACCCCATCCAGTGCTAAAGGTCTTTGAATCCTTAAGCACGTTTTTAGTCTGCTTTGACCCAGCCCTCCTTTTTCAAGTGCACCCTTCTCTGCTTTCATAATTAGCAACTAAGAATGTTAATCTGTTAGAACTAACTAAGCAAGCAGATACATAAATAGGAAAAGGTACTCTTAAGAAAGGCATTGGGCAAACACTTTGTCACACTCAAAGCATTTCCTACTTCTTCTTCTTTACCTTTTCTACTTCTTCTACCTGGAAAGGTAAATCATGGTTACAAAAGATTTTCTGGAGAGCTGACAAGGCTGACCTTTATAGGGAATGGTATCTCCTTTTCTTTTGCAAACGTACTCTTGTACCCCAAAAGGTTTAGGATTACATTTTCAGGATGGTCCTGCCTTTGCTAGTCCGAGATTTTGGGGCCAGGGAAATCATGCCCCTTGCCCATTTTATAAGTCATGACAACAATAATAGTTCCTGATTGACAAGTATTTTATAATTAGAAAAGCACTTCTACCTGTGTTCTACTATTTATTCTTCCATAGAAGTGTATGCATGAATTAGGTGGTATACAAGTGTTTCTTCTTACTTTATGAAGGAGGAGACCAAGACTCTATAGAGTTACCTGCTCAAGACATGACAGCCAGGCCTCTTGGATTTGGATCCAATGACTCCAGATTCAGTGTTTTGTTTTGTTTTGTTTTTTCTGGCATAGATTTACCTGGAAAACAACCAAACATACGTAAGTGAACTGAATAATATGGTATTTATGAACCTTAGAAATCTTAGGAAATATGATATTCTAAATCAGAGAAATGTATAGTTCTTTCAAATATTAATCAGAAAACCCTCCTGCTTTCCTCTATTAAAAATGAATCTACAGGGGACTTTTCTGGTGGTCCTGTGGTTAAGACTCCATGTTTCCACAGCAGGGGCATAGGTTTGATCTCCGGTCAGGGAACTAAGATCCCACATACTGTTCAGCATGGCCAAACATTTTTTAAATTAAAAAAATTATTTTAAAATGACTCTAAATAATAAGAAAGACAAGAATTATTCACGTAATTTAACTTAAAATACCTACTGAAAACTTTGTGTGCCACCATGTGTATATGGGCTTCCCAGGTGGCTCAGGGCCAGTCAATCCCTGGGTCGGAAAGATCCCTTAGAGAAGGAAATGGCAACCCACTCCAGTATTCTTGCCTGGGAAATTCCATGGACAGAGGAGCCTGGCAGGCTACAGTCCAAGGGGTCACAAAGAGAGTTAGACGTGACTTAGCGACTGAAGCAGCAATCATGTGTACCTACAATAAAAAATTACTAACCTCTCCAAATCTGTTTGTGGATCTATAAAATAGAAATAGTATTGCTTTCTTCCCCAAAGAGCTGTGATGTAAGGACTAGTTGAGATAATAGTTTTCTCAGTTTACAGATCCACAGATTGGGAGAGGTTAGTCATTTGCCCAAGTCAGAGACACAGGTAAGGAAGGGAGGCAGGGTTTCGACCTGGGTCTGTTCAACTCCACAGCTGGAGTTTACAGCATGGTTTTACACTGCCTCTCCAAATCACTCACAACTGAAAACCAGATTTTAGGATGAGGTGACAAGCTTGGCTATTCTCTGATTGGGGCTGTAGATGGGCTGGGATGTGGTATTAGGCACCACATTGCTCTCATCAAACACCTGATTCCTTTCTCACTATTCCCATCAGGTTCCTTCAACCCCTGTAAAGATGAAACAGCAGACTGGAATCTTCAGGACAAGCAATTTTACTACTTTTGACCAACTCTGATAATGAAAAATGTCTTCCTTACATTGAGCTAACCCCCAGCTCCTACTGGATTCCATCCACAGAAATTGGTTTTAGCTTTGAGGCTCCAGAGAAAAGGTCTGATGGTTCACATAGCATGAAATTTGGAGACAATTACAGTGTGTCCTCGAGTCTGCTCTCCTTCAGGATAAAAAACTAGTTTTTTTCAGATATTTCTCCAATGACATGATTTCAACCTTACTGCCTAGGTGAATATACTCGTTTTAAAGTGAATGTGATTCTCTAGATATAGTCAGCCTAGAGAAGAACAGAATTATTTCCTTCTCTTTTAAATGCTCTAGATCTGCCCAAGAGACCACCAGACTTTCTTGCCCTGATACTGTTAGGTTATATTCAGTTCATAACGTACAAAGCCCCTGAATCCATGTCAGACAACATGCTGGTAAGTCATGTGTCTGTACTGTGCTTGTGCAAATGTCATTTTTAAAAACAAGTTTTTATTAGAATACAGTGGCTTTACAATATTGCATTAGTTTCTGCTGTACAGTAAAATGAATCCATTATACATATGCATATATCCTATCTTTCTTAGATTTCCTTCCCATTTAGGTCACCACAAAGCCCTGAGTTTCCTGTGCCATAGAGTAGCTTCTCATTAGTTTGTTTTCTACATAGTAGTGTACATATGTCAGTCCCAATTTCCCAATTCAGCAAATGTCTTTTTCTGATCAAATACAAACATAAACTTTTACTTCTTATATTACTTTATCATCTGTTTAAGTAGATTTGGCTTCCAAATCTAAACTGTTAAGATTCTAAGCCAGTTTTATTCAAGTCATTATAGAAAAATCAAATCCAGCCTTTAAAATAGCCACCCTGAGGTCTCTAGAATTAATGAGTCATAGTTTATCAAGTATCCCCTTACTGACAGACTAAAGGCATTTGTCTAGTTGTTAATTTGTTTGGTGGCTGTAAGCAACACTACAAGAAATATGTCCATACTTACATATATATCGTCACATATTGGTGTTTTGTTTCTAAAAAATTGTTTCAGAAGCAGCATTGCTGGGTCAAAGGGTGTGTGCTGCTGTAATCCCAGTAGATATTACCAGATGATTTTACTGAAAATTTTTAACTTCAGTTATGCTGTCAATATACAGGGCAGTGAGAAGAGTTAGAAATAAAGAAAAAAGTAGGACAGTGAAATCAAGCTAGGAGTGAAATAAGTCTTTGAAGTTTTATATAGTGCACATGTATTGCTTGATAAGCAGGAAAAAAAAGGTTAAAGAAACTAAACGAAAATTTTCCTCATAAAGCTTTTTGTTAATAAGCCTGCCTCAACAATCATCTCTTCCTCTGTACTCCTGAAGTATTTATTGTTTGCAACACTCACAATCTGTTCCACTTATGAGGCAATAATCACAGAGGACATGACTATCAACCCTTCTATTGCCACAGTGAGCTGTCATTCAAGAGCTTCATTGCCATCCACACCTCAAGACAAAAGAGCTCAGACTTGGAATCCAACTCACCAGGGCTCAAACTCCAGCCATTTACCTATTTCCCAAGTGTGTAACTTTGAGACATTACTTAGAAGCTCTAAGTTTCAGCTTCTGCATCTGGAAAATGGGTCTGATGTTGCTTTCCTTGCACATTTTCCTTGTTTTCAGAATTAATAACACAATGGACATCAAGCCCCTGGAAGATCACTCAGCACATACTACTATTGGGTGGTTAATGATTGTACATACTCTGACCACAGAGTCACAGCCAGCACTAACTGAGTGCTTCTGTACTGGGTATTTTGCAAAGTACTTTGCGTGCCCTGTCTTACTTAAAACTAAACTGTAACTCATGCATGGAGTCACTCAATACATTAATGGTAAGATAAGCACTATTATGACCTCTGGGTTTCCCTCGTGGCTCAGACAATAAAGAATCTGCCAGCAATGCAGGAGACCTGGATTTGATCCCTGAGTTGGGAAGATCCCTTGGAGGAGGGCATGGCAACCCACTCCAGTACTCTTGCCGGGAGAATCCCCATGGACAGAGGAGCCGGGCGGACTACACTCCATAGGGTCGCAAAGAGTCGGACAGGACTGAGTGACTCAAGCACAGTACACCTTATGACCTCTATTTTATACATGAGAAAATAAGAATCAGAAAGGTAAAGTTTAACTTGTTTAAGGTCACATACCGAGTAAATATCAGAATAGGGACTGAAACCCAGATCTAGCTATAAAATCTTCATCCAATAAACGGCAATTATCATAATTACTACCAATATTCTTGACTGCCTTAATTAACACAGCTTAAGCCATGAGCCTTAATGGAACCTCAGGTAGCCACTGGAAGGATGAGT
The DNA here is from genome assembly GCF_023699985.2 of Odocoileus virginianus. Classification (NCBI taxonomy): domain Eukaryota; kingdom Metazoa; phylum Chordata; class Mammalia; order Artiodactyla; family Cervidae; genus Odocoileus; species Odocoileus virginianus. The sequence continues at coordinate 39,265,705 of NC_069679.1, read as the reverse complement.
GAGTGAAGAGGATCAGCTCAGTTCAGTTGCTCAGTCATGTCCAACTCTTTGCAACCCTATGGACCGCAGCACGCCAGGCCTCCCTATCCATCACCAACTCTGGAACTTGTCCATTGAGTCGGGGATGCCATCCAACTATCTCATCCTCTGTCATCCCTTTCTCTTCCTGCCTTCAATCTTTCCCAGCATCAGGGTCTTTTCCAATGAGTCAGTTTTTCACATCAAGTGGCCAAAGTACTGTAGTTTCGGTTTCAGCATCAGTCCCTCCAATGGATATTCAGGACTGATTTCCTTTAGGATGGACTGGTTGGATCTCCTTGCAGTCCAAGGGCCTCTGAAGGGTCTTCTCCAACGCCACTGTTCAAAAGCATCAATTCTTTGGCACTCAGCTTTCTTTATAGTCCAACTCTCACATCCATACACGACTACTGGAAAACCCATAGTTTTGACTAGATGGACCTTTGTTGGCAAAGTAATGTCTTAATATGCTGTCTAGGTTGGTCATAGCTTTTCTTCCAAGGAGCAAGTGCCTTTTAATTTCATGGCTATGGTCACCATTTGCAGTGATTTCAGAGCCCCCAAGAGTAAAGTCTCTCTGTTTCTATTGTTTCCCCATCTATTTGTCATGAGTGAAGGGGATAACCTTGTTTAGGTTGCAGTCAGCCCCCACATTGCAAAGGGCTAGCACAGTCTAAGCAAGCATTATACTCCTCCAATCGAGGCACGGAGTGGACTCTGTACCACCAGAAGGTGGCAGTGTGGAGGGACCTGGTAAGATCTGAGGGACCAGAAATGGGGGCGGGGAGATGGCCCAGTCTCTAGGGAGAGGGGACTGGGAAGACTTCAGCTCTAGTCATGATGGGATTTTCATCCCACAGACTCAGGGGTTAAATCAGAAACAGTGTGAAAGCTCAGTGGTGATGACATGGCCGTGATGGGGGCTGGAGAGGACCAGAGCTCTGGGTCCATGGTACCAACATCCTGCCAAGGGCTTTGGTATAGGAAAGCCAATAGCTCCCAGGCCTCCGTGCCTGCTGCCAGGGGAAATCAGGAGTGGAAGGAACCTTTGTTCACCTGGCCCATTCAGTCTCCATCAAACTCAGCCATGATTAACTAGCTCCAGAGAATATGCTGATATCCCAAGCTTTGGTGACTTTACCCTGTGTTTGTGTTCAGATAGAAGCTTTTGCCTCTTAAAACCTTCCTCCAGCTCTTGATTCAAAAGAATACATTAAAAAAAAATACATCGATTAAAAGTTAACACCAAGCAACATGTCACATATCCCACGCGTACAGCAATACAAGTCTCTAAGGTGCTCATCAACAGCAGCTCTGCCTATGATCCTGCACCAGTTTCAGCACCTTCCTGATCTCATGCTTGCTGGCTCTTTCCTCTTAAAGCTCAGAAAACTGTAGCGAGTGAGCCTCAGTGTGAGTCTCTCTGCAAAGCACCCACTTACGAAACTCTTCCAACCACTGTCTCAAAATATGTCAGCACAGTTAGCTTGACAGTGTTTTTTAGATTTAAAATTTACACTCAACACTTCAAAAGTCTGCCAGTAAGCCTGTTGAAACTTCCAACGTAAAAGCTCAGAAATTTTAATGAGCACTAGACGACACTCACAAATCAAAAGCGTTCCTTTGAATCCCTTGCTGCAGGGATTTGGGGAGAGTAATTAGAAAAATTGAGATAACACCTCCCTAAATTAAACCAATCCTGCCCTCTCCAGAGGTTTTCATTAAATGCAGGGGAAGGAGTACCAGCTTAGGAACTAGAAGAGCTGGAATTCTTTCCTGGCACCTGCTGGCCATGTGACTTAGGGTAACTGAGCTTATCTTTCTGAGCCTCCGTTTCCTTACTTGTAAAAGAGGGGAATTCAAAACCTCAAGGAAAGGTTGGGAGGATCTAATGGGATGATGTTCTTAAAAGCTGCTGTAGCCCCGGAGCTGAGGCCCTGCTCTTCCTTCTCCTTTGAGAGTAATTGTGCATTGATTTGCTTTCAAGGTAGGGACATTTGTCACCACATTTGAATGGGCAGCTTGGGAGAAGACTCAGAACTAGTATTCTGACCTTACTGAGTTGCCTGGGAAAGCCACCTTTATCTCTGCATATTATGACCTGATCTAAGAGAAATGGGGTTTGACCAGATGTTCATATATGTCTCCTCTTGATCTGTGATTTGAGGTTTCACCTTTTCATTCAGCATCCCCCTTCATGAATTATCTGGAACAGTGACAAGACAGAAGCCCACCTTTTCTGCCCTGTCAGATGAGCCATCACTGGTGGGTTCTGACTTATCTGTGTTTCTGTCCTGTTCTATGCTGTGATCGCATTTAATTCTCAAAAGTACCTTGTAAGAGTGGTTGGGCAGATATTACTGTCTGGCATCGTTTTATAAATGATGCAAGGGAGGAACCAAGTGGGTGGAGAGATCCACCTAGACCACACAGGTGGTTGGAGAAGTTCCCTGGACCACTGAAGGGAGTGACTGTGAGGGGAATCAGTGGACACAGAGAGCCCTGTCTTACCGCTGCCCTGAGTCCACCTTTGACAGAGTCATCATCATCTCTTGCCTGGGGTAGCTTCATCCCCAATCTCCCTACTTGTACCCTTACCCCATAGTCACTTCTCACTAAAAGCAAAGTGATGCTTTAAAAATATGTTAGTTCATGTTCCTCCTCTGCCCAGATCCCCTCCAACAGGGCCCCCATCTCACTCAGTGTCACTCCTTATCCTGGTCCCCAAGTATCCACCTCTCAATCTCTCTTCCTCCTGCACTCAGCTGCCTCATTTACTCCACTCTGAATCCAGTCGTCTCCTTATTGGTCCTTGCAAATGTCAAGTGCCCGCAGGACCTTTGCACTGCAATTCCTTCAGCCTAAAACATCCTCCCCCAGACACCTGCATGGTCATTCCCCCACTTCCTTAAGCCCTCTGCTCAATATCATAGAATCAGAAAGGTTTTTCCTGACAGCCTGTACAAAGTTATACTCTTAATTATTTCTACCTGCTGGTATCTTTTTGACCTGCCAGCAGACATAATTTACTTTTAAAATTCTTACTGCTTATTGTCTATTTTCTGTTCTAGAACGCATGTTCCCTGAGGGCAGGGGTGTTTGCTTGCTGATACACTGGAAGTGCTTAGAACTGTTCTGGTACACAAGAAGAATAGGATAAATACTTGAAGAATGGATGAATAAACCAAAACCAGGCCAAGAAATATGGCCAGAGAAAAATATCCATGAATGAATCATGAAAATTATTCATTTGCTAAAATAACAAAAGAACTGACTATGAGAAAAGAAGAATGTTCCCATAGCTGCAGGATGGGGCCTTCTTCTTTCCCCAAAGAGCTTTATGCAGCAGGAAGAATTTTTCACTATATCGAATTAAGACATTCAGAACAGACGAGGGCTCTGAGAAGCTAGGGGACTTCCGCCTCCCCATGTATCTCTGTACTTCTGCATAATCCTTCCCTTCAGTGCCCCCTCCTCTTTCATCTTCAGCCCCCAACCCGGTGAAGCCTCCAAGAGGCCCTCTCTAACCTGTCTTTTCCTGAGCCCTCAGGCTGAATTAGCTGGTTTCCTACCTGTACTTGCGAACTTTTGTTAAAGCTATTGGTATTATCAGTCTTCTTTCCTCCAGAAAGTGTGGCTGCTAGGGTCACACTTCCAGTGCTTGAACCAGGACAGTTCTGGGCAAATCAGGACAGTTGGTCACCCTGAGGGTGAGCTCTCTAAAGGATCCTGATCACTTTCCTTTGTTTTTCCGGAGTCTAAATAAGACCCAAAGCCTGGAAGTTTAGTTAAGTGGAAAATGTGGAGATGTGTGCACCAATATCTTTAGGAACTAGACTGTGATCTCTCTGAGCCTTTTGAAGATGAACTCTGCATAGCCCAGGACAAAGTGAGAAATATTAGCAAACACAGATCCTATTAGAAACAGGGTCCTTTTATGCTCGCTGTGCATGCGGAAGGGCACAATCTTAAAATATGCAAACAGAATACCAGGTGGTTCGCAGCCTTCAGTGTCTCGCTGCTGAAAGTGCGGCCCATGACCAGAAGCAGCAGCAGTAGCACCGGAGACCGGGTTAGACATGCAGAATTTCAGGCCCTACCTTAACCCTGCCAAATCAGAACCTGCGGCTTAAGAAAATCCCCGATTCATCTATACAGGAAAGACTGAGAGGCACCTCAGGGGACATCAGAAACACCCAGGGAGCAATGTCAGCATGTACTTTGCCAGCCTCCTCCCTGAAAATGCTGATCTGGTAGACAATTTTGATATTAGCAAAGGTTGAGAACTGCTGGCAATGTCTTCATCCCACTGCCCTTGTTTTTCAAAATATGGTATTAGGACCACCAGTATCTGGTACTTGCAACAAGGACAGATTTCTGAGTAATACCTGAGAGTGTGGAATCAGAATCTTGCAGGTAGGGAAAGGTTCTGAAATCAGTATTTTCAATAAATTTCCCCGGGACTTGCCTAGCGGTAGAGTGGTTAAGACTTCACCTTCCAATGCAGGCGGTGCAGGTTCAATCTCTGGTCGGGGAGCTAAGATCCCACATGCCTTCCTATGCCAGTACCATCAGACACACTCAAGGATTAGTTTTAAGGATCAAATTTTGGAACCTTTACCCAAATCAAATTCAAGAATGCCACTCAGATTCATCATGTGATAAGGCAAAATGTATCTTTCTATCACTGCTTAGAAGATTCAAAATGACAGAACGAGAAAGTACAACAGTAACAGTTTTCTGATGTAACCCATGCTCTTTCTGCTATCCCACTGGAGAAAGATTTAACAGGAAAAGATAGGTTGCAATACCAGTTTCACTGGGATTGAGCTGTGTGGCCTTAAGTAATTCATACAACCTCTCTTGACCAGTTTTGTCAATTATAAAATAGGTAATAATGCCTGTTCTGCAAGAGTGTTATCAGGATAAAACGTCACAGGATATGCATTTTGAAATTTATGACATGCAAGGCAAACGTGATTTACACTACTTAACTAAGCATTACTACTACTACTATTCTATCTAATAATCTCACAATAGAAATAAACATCAGGGTATTAAATTGAGAGGGGGAGACACAATGAGATGGAAATTCTTTCCCCATGATATTTCCTTCATCCAGGTCTTGGAAAAAACAAATGAAATTGTCTCTCTTATCCATGACTTGATTTAGGAAAATGACAACAGACATTACTGAAGTTCTACATCATTGATGAAATGAGTTCACATCTATTACATTATTTCATTAATTCACACGATATTTCCAAGGTTGCCCTCTGTGCCGGGCCCTGCATTGAGAACTAGAAAAAGCCTTTAATCATGAAACATCTCCTTGGTGAGGAGGACACTGAGTGGCAAATCTGCCAGGCACAAGGCAGGTGACACGCAGGGCCTTGCCTGAATTCCTAAACCTGAGTCATATAGTACAATCATTTCACTGAAAAGAGTATTTTTTACAAGGGGATAGTCCTGATTTCCAATCTTCACCCTCATCTTCTGACCATGGGCCACATCTCGTGTTAAAACTATAGACAGCAACATTTTTTATTACTTTGCGATTTCACATATTTTTACAAATCTAATTTGGTATTCGGTGTCTGCCTCTCTCTCAGAACCAAGATGCAGATACAGGCTCTAAGACGAACTTAGCAATTTAGTTCAACCAACATTTATTGAGTGCCCTTGAATGTGAGGTGTGATGAAGCTCTACAATCTTTGCCACATGGGTCAACCACTGAGGCCATACATGCAGAGTGCAGCCATGCAGGTGCTCTGAAGCCCAGCGGAGCAAAAGCACCTCCTTTCATGTGGATAATATACAACCCAAAGGAAAACTTCAGCCTGTGTTATCACAGGTCTTTCTGTTCTGCTGGGCCATGCGTGCCGAGGAACACAGAAATCTCTTTTATTTTAATTGTGAGACATTCCAGCTAAAAAACATCCTCGTGGCTGGCGTGTTTAATTGAGCTCCTGAGAGGCTGTGTCGGTGAGACTTCGGGATGAATCGCCTGCAGTCCCATTGGTCTCACCAAGAACCCATTGATGTTTCATAAATCCAAGTCGGTACAAATCTAATTGAGTTACCATGCTGAATTAGCTCACATCTAAATGGCATTCATGTCTACAAATGGAATAATTAGAGTCTAGAAAATGGGATATATCAAGTGGCATCCCAAGTGACAACAGAGAGGCATTTGTATTCATTCAATCAACTGCTTGAAGAAAAAAAAAGCTGCTGCAAGGCTTGACTTGGGCTGGATTATTAGATGCAGTGTTTGGGCGCTTGGTGTCTCTTCTTTTTTATATTTATATTTACCTGCAAAAGGCCCCTTTATTCATTCTTCAGATATGTGAGAAAGGAATATCAGATGTGAAGTTATTTTTAATCACCTGGCTTAAAAAAGAAAGAGAGGGACAGTCCCATTTCAGCCTGTAGATCTGTTTGTTTCTAACAATTTCGAGTGGCTTCCTTAGTTCATTCCTTTTGGGCTTTCTTTTTCTTCTTCTGCATTTGCTTTGAAGAACCCTGGTTAAGATGAATCCACACCCTGGGGTGCGGGGAGAAAGGCAAGTGGACTCAAATATGAACGCCAGACCATCTTCTATTTGAAAAGGGCCAAAATATCTAATTATAAAAAAATAGAGTTCATATCTTGCCCAGAAAGGACCTCATTAAATGGTTTTATTTCCAAGTTATTTTCATTGTGAAATTTTAGGATATTAATGCTTCCTCGATTACTAGTTCAACTCAGCAAATATTCCGAACAGGAAGAAGGCATTTTGACTATACAAGCTAATGGCCGCCTTCTAATTCACACTGTAGCCTTCAATCTAATTTACATGCTTAGTTTATTTATTACCCCAATTAAGTTTTGCAAATAGTTTGCAATGAGGTCCCCATGACCTCATAACTCACAATTACTCTTGGGATCTCCTGCCCACTTTGGCACATTTTGAATAATACTGCAATATCTTCCAGGAAAGGGTTGCACTTAAAAAATGATGGATGGTGATTGTATCTTGTCCATAAAAGACAGGATCTGAAAAGTCTCTTTAGTCTGTTGTTTGGTGTGTAGTTTACACACCTCACTATTTGGAATTGGCCACTGATTTTCTCATCACCAGACCTCCCTCTCTTGTCAAGCCTGTGGCTGCTTCACTATCAGAATAATTTGCTCATTAAGATTTTGAACCGGTAAAATCCAAACCAAGTCTGTAGACTAGTTCATAACACTGTGCCAACGTTACTTTCTTAGTTTTGACAAATGAACCATGGTTATGTAAGATGTTAACCCTAGGAAAAGCTGGGTATATCTTTGCAACATTTCTGTAAACAGAAAATTACTTCAAAAGGAATAAGTTTTTAAAAAAGCTTTCTATTTGTAATCCAAAAGTCTAGTAACATCTTTATAAAAGCCCCCTATTAAAATACACTCAAGGGAATTTCCTGGACATCCAGTGGCTTGAACTCAGCGCGGTCAGTGTTGTGGTCCTGGGTTCAATCCCTGGCTGGGGACTAAGATCCTGCAAGCTGGCTCAGTGAGCAACTCCCCCTCCCCTCCTCCACAAAAGGTCCACTCAAGAGTGGGCCAACCTGAGTCTAAAGCCTGTGGGGTGGTTGTGGTGGGGAATTTGTGCGTGTGTGTGAGGGAGCTAGGTAACGGGAGAGAGAGGGGCCCTGGGTTCTGCTGGTGCGTGTCCTGGCTCTAATATACACCTCATTATTGATGAGAAAATTGGGGTACAAGCCACTAAGTCTTTATGTACCCAAATTCCCTCATCAATAGTGCACCAACCTGGGTTCAGAAAGGGATAAATGTGAAAATAATGACTATGCTCTAGGACACTAAACAGTTATACAGATTTTTTATTAAGCACCTCTGAGGAGGCTTCCCAGGTGGCTCGGATAGTAAAGAGTCCACCTACAATGTGGGAGACATGGGTTTAATCCCTGGGTTGGGAAGATCCCCTGGAGGAGGGCATGGCAACCCAGTCTAGTATTCTTGCCTGGAGAATTCCATGGACAGAGGAGCCTGGTGGTCTACAGTCCATGGGATTGCAAAGAGTTGGACATGACTGAGTGACTAAATACATATGAGGAGGTGAGTGGCAAGGGCAATATAGAACTATGGTGTGAACAATATCCCAGGATATTACAGAAGTCACGGAAAGAGTCTTTGGTGTTAACTTGCTAAATCTATCTTTACAGAGTGAAGAAAATGGCCCGTTCAGGGGTCACTGTCGGAAACAGAACTCACCCCTTCTACTTCCCTAGACTGTGCTCTTTCTTCTGGGCTGCACTTCCCAATGTTGTGTTCAGGACTGGCCCAGACAAACGGCAAGCAATATGATCTGCTGGGTGTTTCCTTTCCAGTTTTGATTTGAAAAGCACCCCCTCCACACTTCTAAGATGTTATCAGTATGTAATCACAAGAACTTTCCAAACTAAACGGCTTGCCTGTTAAGGATCGGTTCGGTTCAGTTCAGTCGCTCAGTCGTGTCTGACTCTCTTGCGACCCCATGGACTGCAGCAGGCCAGGCTTCCCTGTCCATCACCAACTCTCGGAACTTACTCAAACTCATGTCCATTGAGCAGAGGTGGCATTGCCTGTTAAGGATGGCCCTGTTATTAATGCAGAGAAAATGTGTCAAAGTAAATGGAATCAAAGTACTACATAGAATTGGGAATTCCAATGGAGTGATAATATCCAGTTAACGAGAAACATCTCTACACACCTTTCCTACAATAGCTGAGACTAGACACCCTGAAATCTAAGCTCATTTAACAGGAGAATCCCTTCCTTGTTTTTCCATTTTCTTTGCAGCATCACTCTCCTCACAGTTCTCCAGATGCCAAATCTTGGAGTCACTTTTCTTTTTCTCTGTCACTGTCTTAAGTTAATGTCTTACCAAAGCTCCTCTTGGGAACAGAATCTAAGTCTGACTCATTTTCACAAACTCCCCAGCACCTTACAGGATGCCTGATGCCTCTCTCTTATCAGGTGCTCAATACTGTTTCACGAACACCTCTGTGGGAAAGCTCTTACATGAAATCTTTCAAAAGCTCACGTCAGAATTCCTCAAGGTCCCAAAGAAAGAGGATTTCTCTCTGCTTCTTTTCACACCTGAAACCATACAATATTAAAATATAAATTAATCCCTTTCACTGCAAGTTGGGCCAATGTATTGATTATCCTATGTAAATCAGATCCCCAAAGAATACTCAGAAGAGCATCCTTCCTACTGCCAGGTTAAAGGAGACGTCATTCTTTTTTTTTTTTTTCTCCATTTATTTTTATTAGTTGGAGGCTAATTACTTTACAATATTGTAGTGGATTTTGTCATACATTGACATGAATCAGCCATGGATTTACGTGTATTCCCCATCCCGATCCCCCCTCCCACCTCCCTCTCTACCTGATCCCTCTGGGTCTTCCCAGTGTACCAGGCCCGAGCACTTGTCTCATGCATCCAACCTGGGCTGGTGATCTGTTTCACCATAGATAATATACATGTTTCGATGCTGTTCTCTCGAAACATCCCACCCTCGCCTTCTCCCACAGAGTCCAAAAGTCTGTTCTGTACATCTGTGTCTCTTTTTCTGTTTTGCATATAGGGTTATCGTTACCATCTTTCTAAGTTCCATATATATGTGTTATTATACTGTATTGGTCTTTATCTTTCATTCTTTAATATTAAATACTTCCACTGTAGGTTACTGTACATTTCATTAATAGGTTACAAGTTTCCTTGTATTTTAACCTATGGATACACCCATTTCTCTCCAATTTACATTGTGTTATTTACTTGTTTTGTGTTAACAGCCTATACTAGTGACTCAATACCTGAGTGTATACTTTCTGAAATAATCATATAATCAAATGCAAGTTGGCTTAACATTTTGAATGCCACCCCCAGCAAAAGTTCACAGGTATGGAAAAATAACTTGGTTGAAATCTTATAGGCTTTTTATTAAATAATTCCAAACTGGGGCAGTAAAGGTGAGAGTCTGTGACTAGCTGAAATAAATTTATCCTTCGCCTGAAATTTTTGCACCAGAGGACTGACACGGGATCAGTGGCTCAGTCTACTCATATTTCACGAGAAAAGTTTTCCCAGGAATTGTGAATCAACAAGAAGCTTTGGGGAAAGGTTTTTCAATACTCCAGTATTCTTGTCTGGAAAACCCCATGGACAGAGGAGCCCAATGGGCTACAATCCCTAGGGTCTCAAAGAGTAGGACATGACTGAACATGCCCACATGCATCTTGGCTAAGGATCGTCTTGGCTGACTCTAACTAAGAGAATTCTGGTATGTTCTGTGTATCTACAAAGCCTTGGATTCATTTACTGAAGTCACTTAGTTGTCTGAGAAAGAGAAATGGAATAGAGTAGGAAAGTTAAAAGTCCCAATGCTCATCCAGTACAAACACAGAAAGAAAAATTTTGTGTTGCTTTTAGCTAAACCTAACAGAGATCCTACCTCAAATGGCTTAATAAAAAAGGAAATGCATTACTGATGAGGAAGTTCTGAGTGCAGTAGCTCCACCAGCAACTCGGGGCTGTAAGGAAGAACCCAGCTCCTCTCCATCTTTTCCCTCTGCTAATAGCAACATGTCAACTTTGCCCTCATTTTGGCTCCCTTCGTGGGCCAGCAGATACAGGATGACTTCTGCAGGAAGAAGTGGGCCAGTTCTTCCTCATGTCTCTTTGTAAGACAAGGCATCATTTCTGAAAGCCCAAAGCAGATTTCCACTAGGTTTGTAGTGGCTAGAACTCAGCCACATGCCTTCCTCTCAACTAATCACTGGCAATGAAAATGACATTACAAAGCTTGGGTTAGCTTAAACAGGATTTATGCTTGAACTGTGGTCACGTTCCCTGAAAAGCAGACACCTAAATAAACTTGAGTTTATGTCCGCAAGAAAGACAAGAGTAATAGACATTGGTGAGTAACTCCACAAAGGCAACACGCACTCTGTAAAATGACATGGGAATCACATCTCCACAACTGGACACTTCTCATGCCACAACATCTGTTAGACATATGCAGAGAAATCCGTAATTCCAACAAGCTATGTGATGCCCTTTTAATAAGAGATAGAAAAGGGAAGATAAAATTACACTAGCAGGGACTTCCCTGGCGGTCTAGCGGTTAAGAATCCACCTGCTAATGCAGGGGACATGGGTTTGATCCCTGGTCCAGGAAGATTCCACATGCCACTAGGCGACAAGGACTGAGTATCAAAACTACCAAGCCTATGGTCTAGAACTGGAGAGCCACAACTGTTGAGCCCATGTGCTGCATCTACAGAAACCTGCACACCTTAGAGCCTGTGCTCTGCAATGAGAGAAGCCAGCGCAGTGAGAAGCTGGCGCACTGCAACTAGAGAGTAGCCTCTGCTCCCTGCAACTAGAGAAGAGCCAAGCAGCAATGAAGACCCGCATAGGCAAAAATACTAAAATAAATGAACTACACTGGGAAAAGTTCTCCAACCCCTGACTTCACATGTGAATCATTAAAAGTGCCTTTACTTGTGGGATCACACACAGAGATGACAAAGAGGAAACTGCTTCTTCGAGGGCTTGAAAGCAAAGTCTGTACATAATGTGTGACTAGCTGTGGCACCTAACAAGGAGCCTGGGTTTAGGAAGTTCCAAAATTCAGTCAAGGTATCTGGGATGCATTTCTTAAAGCTGGACCAGAGATGGGGTTATAATTCTATACGCTTAGTTGCTCAGTCACATGTGACTCTTCATGACCCCACGGACTGTAGGAAAGTGAAAAGAAAAGGAAAGTGAAAGTGTTAGTCTCTCACTTGTGTCCAATTCTTTACAACCCCATGGTCCGTAGGCCTCCAAGCTCCTCTGTCCATGGGATTCTCCAGGCAAGAATACTGGAATGGGTTGCCATTTCCAACTCCATATAATTCCATAAATCATACGAAATCAATATCATTGCATTCTGTTAGGAGGAAGAGGGATATAGAGAAGGGATTAGAAAAACCATAGGACATTTTAAAAAGAAGAATCCTGGAGGGACAGTGCCCATCCATGGAAGGCATAGGGAAGCCCTCCTTGGTGAGGTACGAGTACCTCCTACTCAGCACTAAGAGCGCTGAGAAGGTCTCTTTGACATCAGCGGCTCCTCATATGGGGACTCTCTTAGTTTCTCCTACAGGGGATGGATGCACCGGGCAGATATGTGTGTGCAGTCTCACCTCTAGGCAACTAGTTAGACTTCTTGCTGTGTCTTCACCTCCAATTTCATGTGTTGAAATCCAAACCCTCAAGGTGATGGTATTAGGAGGTGGGGCCTTCGGGAGGAGATTAGGTCAGGAAAGCAGAGTCCTCACAAATGGGGTTAGTGCCCCGATCAAAGTGGGAGGAGAAAGCCCTTGCCCCTTCCAATACGTGAAGTCACAGCATAAAAAGGCAGCCGTCAAAGAGCAAGGGGGCTCTCACCACACACAGGATCTGCTGGTGCCTAAATCTGGATTTTCCAGCTTCAAGAATTGTGAGAAACTAAGGCATATTTTTTGTAAGTCACCCGGTCTCTGGTATTTTGTTATAACAGCCTAAACAGACTGACATTTATTATAAAATAAACTTACTTCCTGATCTTACAACAGATATCAGAATTCGCATGTGTATGTAGGAGACTATGTACAGTCACACCTGGATACCAGTGTGCATGCAATTTTTTCAGTTATTGTCATCTTTTACCCAGAGCTAGATCCACTCCAGGTCAGTAGACAACATCCAAACATGCATGAACTTGGTAAGTTCACTGAGGCAAGTGTCCTTACACAGTCTCTCTACTGATTATTTGCTTTTACCATCTTCCATAATTAGTATTTCTTTAGACTATCAATTGGTAACTAATGGAAATATTCTGATGATCTTTGTTAAATAAGACAAGAAAACCCTTCTATTTTTATACCAAACATCTTCAATTAATTCAATTAACATTTTTAATTCAATTTGACAAAATCTACAAAGTTTGCCAACATAAAAACTTTACTCAACTAAGAATTTCAGCCTATAGTTTTTGTTTACTACACTTAAGTTTTACAAGAAAGATGCCACTCAGATAAGCTTATATCAAGTAAGTGTTTAGTGTTTAAAGCCATGTCCCTGGGATCTACAGGCTTCCCTAGTAACTCAGATGGTAAAGAGCCATCTTTACCTGCAATGCATAAGATCTTTCTTTGATCCCTGGGTCAGGAAGATCCCCTGGAGAAAGGAATGGCTACCTGCTCCAGTATTCCTGCCTGGAGAATCCCATGGACAGAGGAGCTTGGAGGCCTACAGACCATGGGGTTATAAAGAATTGGACACAACTGAGCAACTAACACATTCATTTTCCATTTTTCCCCAGGATCTATAAAGACTCAGCTCAATCTCCTACATCTTCTTCATCTCCACCCACAGGTTCCAAGATGAGATGCTAGTTCACAATGGGACTAAGAAGTAGGCAGGTTGCACATATCTCAAGCATCAGGAAAAATATCAAGTATTTTCACAAGACTGTAATACAAAAAATATCTAAGAGGCATTTCAACAAGAGTTGCAACCAAAAGTGTTTCTAATTAACACTGGGGCAATTTATCAAAGCCCTGAACAATCTGTTCCTAACATAGAACTGTTTCTTATAGTCATTTAACTGTTGTTCTCTCACCAGATGGAGACTCTTCAGATGTGCCTTCCCTTTCAGAGAGCTCTGTCCTTATTAAAACACAGTCTGTGGTCTTAATTTATTCAAGTTTGCACTCTCTAGCTCCTGGCACACAGGGGACAGTCCTTATCAAGTGGCAATGAATAATAGTCATCGCTAAAGGTTGTGCGGTTTCCTATAGAGATAAGGTGTTTCTTGCTATGAACTTACAACATGCAGGAAACCAAATGTCAAGACAGGTTCATTGATTAACTGAGAAAATTAACTTTTCCCCCCAATATCACAAGTAGATGCAACACTGGAAACAAAGACATGCCTATCCTCCAGTTGGGCTGCAAAAGGAAGCTGCTTGCTTCCTTTTAAATTTTGCATAAAACCAACATCTCTCTCTTAGATTTAACTGCTTCTTTAAAAGAACTCAAGTCGTTCTTTTATTATTGTAAATATCATCTCATAAACCTAAAACTAAGGTAAAACAGAGAACTGAAAGCTCAGTGATATTTAAATCAGCAAAATGTAGACCACACACTCAGCTGTGTTCACATTTTGTTAAAATGATATGCTTTAAAAACCAATTAGTAGAGTGTGTTATGCATGCACATAAATACTGTTACTAACAAGCTGGCATGAGAAGATCATGAGAAAAACCACTCGATGAGGACCCATCAGGAGTGGCCATTCCTGAAATCAGATGATGCTCAGGCATCTCCAGAAAGAGTGAGACAGTTGCCATCAGCAAGGAATACAATGATAGCTTGGTCCATATTGCATCCTGAAGCATCAAATCTAAGCCTGACAGTTCATATGTCCATTTCAGTGTATGCACTTATTGTTTCAAAGTGTGGTCCAAGAAGCTGCAGCATCAACATCACCTGAGAACCTGATAGGCAAATCCTAGATGTCATGTGTATTCATCTACCCATATACATACAGGCGCATAAACTCACATCTCCCACTTCATGCCCCCATGTTACTTTTTCAACCCCCAACTGCACCCCAACATACTGAATCATAATCCTCCTTGCAGAATATCCTCAAGTGATTCAAATGCACGTTCAAGTTTGAAAGGCACTGCTGAATATCATTCTAAAGTAAATACCTTTTCTTCAGTGTCCCCCATTTTACTGGATTCCACCACAAAAAGCACATAACCCAAGTGGTTGTTTATCATATATGAAACACAGAAAGAGGAAATTTTCCCCAAGGAGAAACAGACTGAATAGTATTAACAGTGCTTTAAACTGTAATGAATTCCCAGTCTAATTCACTATGAGGTTTCAATTTATACCACATTTAGAGTACTCCAGGTTCAAGTAATCACTGCAGTAATTAGCTTACTTCCAGTCCTCCAAAATAAACCCACTAATTTTTGCAATCAGCCTTCATTTGGTTAATCACCAGTTTAATTGATTTAATTAGTTTGATCTGCAAAATTAGTCAAGTGTAAATACTGTTTTGTAAACAGAGTTTAGCTCCAAGCTGTAAGATAGGGAATTCTAATTCAAACCTAGAGTTAATAATAAAAACCCACACATACAGGATTTTGTCATGAAATACAGCAGTTTTAAGTTTTCAAGAGAAAGGCCTGTGAAGGTTCTAGGGAATGTTTTGGAAATGTGCTGTTGTAATTACAAAATTGACCAAACTAAGAGACACCCCGCTTCCCTGCTCCTTCTTAACCAATTCTAACACCATACAGTGGTTACGTTTTGAAGACGATTATAAATGGAATTATTTGTCATTTCCCTTTTAAAATGAGCTGGCTCAAATAACCCTAGTATCGACAGTTGTCCAGATTTTAATTTCACGTTATTTTTAATATTTCAAGCCTTGCTCACTAAGGGATATTTTAAACCTTTCCTGAAACAAATTTTAATATAGTAATTGACTCCTTAAAGCAAACATGTCTACTTATATTCACAACATGGAATTCTGAAGATGTAGCACACACTGTGTGCTGCAAATTATTTCTTCACTTTTTACTAGTTTTTTAACACACTGAATTTGACAAGATAAAAATTCCCTTTAAATGCCCCCAAATAAATTCATTCAAAGTGCTAAATTCAGTAGATTCCCAGTTGAATAAGACAGTCTTTCCATTTAAAAATCTCTCCGTGGGGACTTTTCTGGCAGTTCAGTGGTTAAGACTCCATGCTCCCAGTGCAGGGGGGTATGGGCTCCATCTCTGGTCAGGGAAATAAGATCCCACAATGTGCTACACAGCACGGCCAAAAAATTTTTCAAAGCCCCCCAAAATAAAATCCCCATTATATTGTAAATGAAGGAGGAACTAGGTGGGAAGGTAATTGTTTGTAGACTGTATTTCCCCAGATTGCTTCTCATTACTGAGCCACTATTAATGCCATCTCTTTGGAATTTTCCACACTTTTGCTTGATATATACATTTTAATGTAATTATTATTTGAGTATTTGGGGATTCCATTAGTTGTGCTACTAACCAAAATGTTTCACTTGGATTAAAAACTGTGTTAGGAAAGTGGTGCTACAAATAAGGTATCAAATTGTGAAGGGAAAAGACAACAATATGATTAAATACCCAAACTGGGCCACCTAGTTAACAATTTTTACAGTGTAATGAATGCTGAGATAGGGGGCTAGGAGCAGGAGCAAGGAAGTAGTTTGTGAATAACTGCATTAACATTGAAAAAAAAATCTGTTTACCAGCTTAGAAAAAGGGTGTGGTCATTTGTTGTCCCAAACAAAATGTTGAGTTTATCTGTAAAGTATCCATTTATCAGGTCTATAAGCCTTCATACTGCTCGAGGAATGCTTCCATCTAGTTTGGGATTTTTGTTCTATTCTAAAACTCTTTACGGCTACTAACATTTGGATTTCATATAATTTTCACATGTCATGAAATACTCTTGATTTTTTTCAACCACTTAAGGTTCCGACCTTAATTCACAGGCTTCACAAAATCAAGTGGCAGCTGATGTGGCCAGGATCTCCCCATCCCTGTTCTGTTATTATGGGACAGGTGGCTACTGAGAGTTAGTAGAGATATTATTTCCAACAAAGCCACTTTAAAGTCCATTTCATAACCTGTCATTTACAATTTCGTATCGATTTTAAAATGACTATTCCTTGCTTACAGAAGTCACTTCATATACTAGATCCAAAAGACATTAGACCAACAAGGAATTAGATATGGGGTTCAGCAGGTAATGAAGAAGGAAAAAAAGAGCCAGAGACTTCTCTACAAATGCGAGGTCCTAACTGCCTCCTTAAGAGTCTTTAGGGCAGAATCAGGACTGCGCTTAGTTGCTCAGTTGTGTCTGACTCTTTGTGACCCTATGGACTGCAGCTGGGCAGGTCCTCTGTCCATGGGGATTCTCCAGGCAAGAATACTGAAGTGGGTTGCCACACCCTCCTCCAGGGGATCTTCCCAACCCAGGGATTGAACTCAGGTCTCCCACATTGCAGGCGGATTCTTTACCATCTGAGCCACCAGGGAAACCCTCCCTCCCATTCCAGCGATCTTTAATATTCATATACCCTTTAAATGGCATTTTCCCTGTTGAATATTGTTCTAAATTATTTTTACTGTAACTCAGTTTCACTTGAAGCAAATTACTATGATTGTGGGAGAGGGGATTGATTGAAAATTACAACGTGATTTGTCTGCTCCTATTCTGTAAAATGACTCAGTCCCTAAGGCTCTTGGAAGGTTTTGCAGATATACACTGTGGGTATTTAGTACTCATTTCTCACTATTCCTGACAAGGCGGTCGGGACCATCACCAGTGGGGCTTGATTACTATGTTTCAGTAGGAGCTTAATTTTCTACAAATTCCCCAGAGGTAAAAGATGAGGAGCCTAAAATGTATTCGTCTCAAATCTTTTCATTAATACGGCTGGAAACGTCCAAGAGACAGGAAGAGCCTTGTTTTTGTTTTTAAATGATTCTGATTTAATCTGTATCATTCCAGCAACCATGGAAGCTTGCTTGGAAGTTCTAACTGCATCTTAGTGGGTGCATGACTTTGGGGGAGGTCATTCAATATCTCTGAGCTGCAACATTTTTTCTGTTCAGTGGTTTCACAGCAAGTGAATGCTCCCATTGCTCCATCAAATGCTCCCACCTTGATGACCTGGGAGCTTTTCCACATGGGTAAAATGCATGTAGAAATGCTTTGGACAAAGGATAGAGATTCAAAAAGGTGGGGTTCTGTTAACACAGGGGTCCCTAACCCCCAGCCTATGGACTAGTACCAGTCATGGCTTGTTAGGAACCAGGCTGCATAGCAGAGGTGAGCGGCAGGCAAGTGAGCAGAGCTTCATCCGTATTTACCGCCACTCCCCAGCTCTCTATCCCTGGCATTGCCACCTCAGCTCCACCTCCTGTCAGATCAGAGGCAGCGTTAGATTCTCACAGGAGTGCAAACCCTACTGTGATGAACTGCGCCTATGACGGATCTAGGTTGTGGCCACCTTATGAGAATCATCCTGAAACCATCCCCCCTCCCTCCATGGAAAAACTGTCTTTCACAAAATCAGTCCTTGGTGCCTAAAAGGTTGGGGGCTGCTGCAGTAAGACACACGTATTGAGCACCTTTTAAGCATAGGAGGCACAAAGGAAAAAGTAGAGTTAAAATGGGCTGAGTGCAAAAGAGTAGTATAAGCAAATGTGGTTCATGTTGGAACACCCAGCCTTCCTGGTATGTGGCTGTCAGTAAAGTCTTGAAAAAGAAGACAGGGCTAAGCAAAAGGAGAGATGGAACATTTTATGCAGTGAGAAAGGCATCATTCTTTCATCACTCCACATTTGATGACAACTTTTTTTTTTTCCAATGAAACCTTCCTGCTCCAGCTTGGCATAATGAATTTGTCTGAAACTTCCCCTGGCAGAATTTGCACAATGAGCACCTACTCTTGGCTTTTTGCTGGGTTCACACAGAGGTGCTGGAAGAAGAAAATAAACCAAAACAAGAGCTGGAAGAAGAAAATACACCAAAACAAGAGATTTGAAAAATCTCTTCTCATTATTTCACTAAGTATGTTTAGACCTAATAAGATATGTAATTGTTACATTTTATTACAGATTTCCTTGACTTCTAAGGTAACTAAGTACCCATAAAATCTTCAAATTGTTTGTGTAGTATCTACATTTTCTAATAAGGAAAAAGATTTAAATGGCAGATTTTGAGCATCTCAGAAATTTTAAAATTCTCAAGGTATTTGTGTGAGATTGGTAAAGGCTTCTGTGGGGAAAGGAGAAAACTGCCTCATAGATGAACTTGCCCACCTGGGAGTTCCAAGTGCAAATAGCAGTAGGATTTGGAAGTCTTAACATTTTGCAGCAAGAAGCCCCAAATTTATTTGCCAGAGTGTATCCAAGTTAATACATATATTTGGCCAAGTTACTGAGGACCCTGCTAAATTCCCCAACGTTTTTCCAGTCAGTATACTTTTCAGATTTGGGGTGCTAATTTGTATCATTTGCAAAAACAACTGTGAAAGCTATTTGGTGCTTGCAATGCAATTATCACTAAAGAGGTTTGGGGGAATTCTCATTAAACTGAGTCCCAGATGTTTTTGCCCTTGTGATTTGTGTTGATCTGTTCTTTGTCGGTTCTAATTATCAATCAAGATGAATGAATTAGTCATCCACTTGGTGAAAAGCCTATTTACGCATATGATCAGGACCCAAGCTAAAAGAGCTTTAAGAGAAGTCTAACCTTGGAATGGACCATTTCTTCTGCTTGCATGCACAGACGGTAGGCACAGCATTGCTTTATTTTTCTCTGTCTCATGTGTGGTGCATGTGAGTGTGTACAAAAATATGGACACACACACACACAACATAGATACACTTCTGGAATGCCTACAGGTCTATCTGTAACCACTTCCTCATCTAGTACAGTATTTTTGATTTGAAGACTTTCATGTGGATAACAGTTCCAAAGGGAAATCTCTAAGTGCTGAGCTAGGAAAACCATGCCCTGGGAATTTGATTACAATATTTTAGTATGTTTGTCTCCCTTGGAGTTGCCCACCGTGCTATTAACAGGGACACATACTATCCAATGGGCATGCAGTACTCCTCACAGGAGATTAGGACACATTGTGAATATGCATTAAACCACAGTCCCCCACTCCTGCACCTGCTGTGCCTTGGCTGGCATACTGGCAAGCATTCTCAAAAGCAACGTTTGCAGTATCAGACTGGCATGATGCCACCACACATGAAATATGTCTCTTTTTATAACTGCTTTAATGCTCTTGGGAACAAACTGGCCATCTAACAAAGATTCTTTGAACTTGGAATTCAGATGGCTTTGGATAGGCAAGAAATGTCTATCTGGGAGGCAGAAGGAGGGGGAAAGAGTGCCAAGCAGCAGGTATAGTCATTTGTTAGCAAATTCCTATGCTTCCATTCATCAGTGTATAACATTACAAAGGGGAGAAGAACCTTTATATCTGTAGTAATAGCGGGTGACATCACCCATCCTGTCTAAAGGAAATGTAAATTAAAATTGTGTGTGTGTTCAAAAGGGAGAAATTAAACTGCTTCATCCAAGATACATAATTCATGCTATTGTATAACCAGAAACTAACACAACAATGTAAAGCAATTATATTCCAATAAAAAAAGACAAATGACAAGCATTTTCACTGAGTTTAAATCTGTTGTGTATATATTTTATATACATATTAAAGGATTGTTTAAGAAAAGGCCTATTCTCCAATTATGTAGGAGAGTTACCAAAAAAAGTATTATTAATGTACACTGAGAAATTTTTTAAATCACTGTTTCTAACATTTGGAAGATAACTGGGGGAATCTTGAAATCACACAAGCATGTCCTTGGTAGACTGGCTGGATGTTAATTTGCCTTCAGGAATGAATGAAGCAGGCTGCATTTTTGCATGAGGGCCGTCTATTATGTAAAAAACTTTAATTCTATTTTTTTTTAAAAATCAGCTGAGGGGTATATCCTTTCCCTTGAATCAATAAGAGTCCTTGAGACTGTCACAAAACACTGTTCCTTGAAAAAGGGCAAGAAACTTTGGCAATGATCAATGAAAGCTCTGAAGAGGTTTATAACCTTTGAACCAGTTATTCTCCTTCTGGGAACATAGCGTATAGAAACTTAATACCTAAAAATGTCTATGCACAGAGGTGTTAGTTTCAGCATTTGTAATAACAGGGAAAACTGGAAATGCATTTCTTTACTTTGGTTCTTTCTGGTTAAGTAAATATTGTCTATCCAATGAATTATTCATTCATTAAATATATTTGTAAATATATTAAACATATTTATACACTTCTATTTGTAAATATATGTATAAGTATAGATTTATATAAGTAATGCTATATATAGTATTAATCATTAGTGTGTGCTAATTATTATATTGTATAAATATAACAGTTATATTAAATATATTCATAAATTTATAGTAATAAGAGGAAATATATATTACAATGTTAAATTAAAATTGCATAAGATATGCCATGCCTATTATATTAGAGGAAAAACACTGCAAATCAATGTACCAAAATGTTGACAGTATTTCTCTCTAGGTGTCAAATTTCTCTAGGTGAAAATTTCCCCACTTCTTTCTACTTTTCTATAGTTTCCAAATAATCTATACCCAAAGAGTCGTGATTACAATAGAGAAATAAAGTTTTGTTTTGCGATTAAATGGGCAAGCACATTTTCCAGTAATGCCGAAGGTGGTCAGCAGACAGATGGGAGAAGTTCTGTTTATTATTTGTTATATTAGTCATATCCATTTCAGGGCGAGGATTGGCTCTGAGTGTGCTGGCAGGTCAGGGAAATTACGCTTCCATTTCTACCTCTGAATTAATTTTCTCCAAGGAGGGAATCCAACTTGAGTCAAAATTCTCAGGGAGGTACCCATAGGTACGCATCTGAGCTGGGAACATAAGACCCTTCTTTGCCTGTCATTACAGAACTCCAATTGCCTGTGGATGAGAAGAGTCCTTCAGAGGAATATTTGGGACCAAGTGAACTGAAATGTTGAAGTGAAGTCTTTGGAGTTCAGCAAAGAAGAGGCCAGAATCCCCAGGAGGTCCTGTAATGACAGGACAAGATGATGCCTATCTTGTCCTGGCGCCAGCGAGGTCACAAGGGAGAGAGCCTGGGGTGGGGGCTTGGCTAAGATGCAGCTTTTGTCAGACCTAAAACCTGTACCTGAGAAGTTGGATGCAATTACGTTTCTTGCATTTCCTTAGTCCATTTGCTTTTGGTTTTCCCTTGGCATCTGATAACTGTTTTTAAGGCCAGTCTGTCTTGAGATGGTGTCTGTGCTGTAACCAGAGGGTATGTCCCTGCAGCAGCCAAGTGAGCTTAGTCCTACGCGTCCTTTTGGGGGATGCCAACTGGATGCTTTTTATATCATGTGGCTAAGGCCCCAAAGAACCCTTTATAAAAAGGCTTTAGGTTATTAATTTACACTTAAAATTCATATGGGCTTATTTTGCTAGAAGAAAGAAAGTGTATTCTTCACTCAAAGTTCAAATTTCAACTCAAGTTTGGGTCAAACTTGTAGAAGTACCTCTATAGCCCCTTGTTGGAAGCATCCTGACGATAACGTGTGCAAGGGGACCAATCCTTGGTTCACCATTTGGTATGTCATTTGCTTTAACAGCTCCTCTTTCTTTAACCATGGCCTCTTCGTTCCAGCCACTGCCTTACAGCCTCTTGCGGCCACCACCTTTATATCTCTGTACTGCCAGGTTCGTTCACAATTAGCTCTCTCCATCTTACTGCTTGTCACCTTATTGTCAGAGTGACAGTGGTTGGACATAAGCTCAAAATACAAGAGATCATGGAACCCACTCTGATCAACAGTCAAAATCTGTCCTCCTCAACCCTCTACTCAAATAGAGAGACTGACTGAATAAGAAAATACATTAAGACAATACTAAAAATGGTGTTAACAGGGAGTGAGATGGGTGATTTAAATTTTTCAGAAATTTTTTGGGAGTAAGACTGGCAATATTAATAAAAAATTTTAATTTTGTTTGATAAACTGTTCACAATAAAAGCAAAATCTATGCTGTCTCCATTGAACAAGTTTTGCTTCTAGATTTTAAAAGTAACCCAGAATTCAAATGGAAAGAAAAAAGAATTATATAGTTGTGACCACAGTTCAACAACTGCTGCATTTCCTACTACAAATCATGGCTCATGTTAAATCCTTAACTTAGTGTTAAATAAGAGGTGAGACTTAATTTGGAAGTGATTGTGATGGGAGCATCTTAGAGCAACAATGGTCACGGGGCAATTAGTCTTCAGTTTGTAACTGAGAGTAACTCCCATAGAACTAACTCACTGAAGAATTTCAAATAAATGGACTTCAAAATTAAAAAGAAAAATGGCTAATTATAAGCTAAGGGAGAGAGGAAAGTAGAGAAAGAAAAGAAGTTGACACTATAGGATTCAACTAGTGAGGTCTTCAAATCTGGATCACCAGGAGGATGTGTAATTACATACAGCAGGGAGAGCTACCAACAGAATTAGAATGAGGAAAAAAGGCCAGTGCAAGACTGACAGAATACACATCACTGCCTACTGATCATGGAATAGGCTCTGGTCTGAAAATGAATATGGACCCGGTGTTATGGGCGCCACCAATCCAAAAATGTACATGGCAAGGATCAAAGAGAGACGTCAGCTTGGCCCATCTGGAGTTGAGGATGCACATGTATTGCTATGAGATGGGCCAGTGGGGAAATCAGCCTCCTGCGGCAGTCAACCCACTGCTAGGCTGTCGAAGCCCTGAAGTTTCCCAACCAGTAGCATCCAGAATGAAGATGTACAGACTACATGCAGACAGCCTTGGTAGAAGCTTCTCGCAGCTGCTCTTCTAGCAGCTGATACAAGGCATGAACTGCCAGTTCTTCCCTCTATGTCTCAACATTTTGTAGGGTTGGGAAAGCTGCTCTTGCCCCTGACTCAATAGAAGATAGGAGAGGGTATTTCCTGATCTCTAAAACAAGCCTAAGAATGAAGGTCTTACTGCTCCCTCTTCTGCCCTCCTCAGATGGAGAGTTTCTCCAGTGGTTCCAGCCATGGATGACCTTATTAAGAAAAACTTGGACATCCCATTCACCCTTTAAGTGCCCTCCAGTCAGATGGGGTGCAGGACCCAGCTAAGCTGGGCATCCATAGAAACAACAACCAGAGCCCCAGAAACTGTCATTGAGGCAGTCTCCTTTTTGATTTTGGTAAATCCAAATAAACGTCTGCTCTCCAACCAAGAATCTCACTTTGATGGGATATCCACTACCCTACTCCTAGAAGAAAATATTCATCCTAGCCTGGGGATCTCTAAAGAATTATGCTTAGTTTTAGTGTCCCAGCCTGCTGTGGCTATTTTGCTCCTAGTAATAGAGCTGCTGTTTCTCTGGGGGGACGTTTACCACCTGTTCCCAGCCAGTGAATGGGCTTGTGACTCAGTCCTGCCAGGGTTCCCCAGCCCCTCAGCCACCATGACTGTTTCAGGGCTATGTACATAATCCAAGCAAGAACTGATACTCTCCAAGAGGCTTTTTAATATGGACCTTGGGAAAGAGACGGGGTCTTCTTTGTTGGGTTATGAGATAAAAGCACTGGGTGAGCCAAGACCTAGGACTTCCCAGGTGGCTCAGTGGTAAAGAATCGGTCTGCTAATGCAGGAGATATAAGAGATGTGGATTCGATCTGGGGTGGGGAAGATCTCCTGGAGGAGGGCATGGCAACCTGCTCCAGTATTCTTGTCTGGAAGATCCAATGGACAGAGGAGCCTGGCAGGCTCTCGTCCATGAGGTCACAAAGAGTTGGACACAACTTAGCAACTGCACACACATACACAAGCTAAGACCTGCAGGGAGGCATTTTTTTTTCTCTCATTCCAAGGGACCTGAGAGTAAAGCCAACCCAGAAGAATCAAAAGAGAGACAAAACCCTGACAGCATCATTGAGATTCGAGATAGACCCAGGCCTGAAGCCAGCACACCTCTTTACTTCCCAGCTACTCCAGCCTATACATTGCCTTTTGCCTCAAGCTACTTTGGATTGAGTTTTTGTCACTTGAATCATTGAGAATCTAGGCTACAGCAAAGGGAGAATGGGGGTCACACCAAATTTTGCATCAGGTACAATTTGTACAGTTTTACATGGAATCATATATACCTGCCTCCCGAGAAACCTGTATGCAAGTCAAGAAGCAACATTTAGAACCAGACATGGAACAATGAACTGGTTCAAAATTGGAAAAGGGGTATGTCAAGGGCTATATATTGTCACCTTGCTTATTTAACTTACATGCAGAGTACATCATGGAAAATGCCAGACTGGATGAAGCTCAAGCTGGAATCAAGATTGCCAGGAGAAATATCAATAATCTCAGATCTGCAAATGATACCACCCTTATGGTAGAAAGCAAAGAGGAACTAAAGAGCCTCTTGATGAAGGTGAAAGATGAGCAAAAGAGCTGGCTTAAAACTAAACATTCAAAAAACTAAGATCATGGCATCCAGTCCCATCACTTCATGCCAAATAGATGGGAAAACAACAGAAACAGTGACAGACTTTATCTTCTAGGGCTCCAAAATCATTGCAGACAGTGACTGCTGTCATGAAATTAAAAAATGGTTACTCCTTGGAAGAAAAGCTCTGACAAACCTAGATAGCACAATAAAAAGCAGAGACATCACTTTGCCTATAAAGGCGTGTATAGTCAAAACTATGGTTTTTCCAGTAGTCATATATGGATGTGAGAGTTGGACCATAAAGAAGACTGAGCACTGAAGAATTAATGCTTTTGAACTTGGTGTTGAAGATGTCTCCTGAGAGTCCCTTGAACTGCAAGGAGATCAAATCCTAAAGGAAGTCAACCTTGAATATTCATTTGAAGGACTGATGCTGAACCTGAAGTTCCAATACTTTGGCCACCTGATTTGAAGAGCAGAATCATTGGTGAAGACCCTGATGCTGGGAAAGACTGAGGGCAGGAGGAGACAGGGGACGACAGATGAGATAGTTGGATGGTATCACTGAATAAATGGACATGAATTTGAGCAAGCTCTGGGAGATAGTGAAGGACAAGGAAGCCTAGCATGCTGCAGCTCATGGGGTCACAAAGAGCTTGACACGACTGAGTGACTGAACAACATATAAGGTCATATATTCCTTTAGAGGTGCATGTAGGTTGGAGAAGGGGAATAATGAAGGTCCTTAACCAAAATTTTTGTTCTGTAAAATGATCCTTCTGATAGATGGTATGTTCCTTGAGAGCAGGCACTACATTTACCTTATTTCTTAATTTTTACTTAATATTTGAACATAGTTGACTAACAAATGTTTTGTTAGTTTCCAGTGTACAGCAGAGTGATTCAGTTATACATGTATCTATTCTTTTTCAAATTCTTTTCCCTGTTACTATTATTACAGAATATTGAGCAGAAGCTTGTTGGCTATTTATTCTATATAGAGCAGTGTGTACATGTCAACCCCAAGCTCCCAATCTATCCCTCCTCCCCACCCTTCCCTCCTGGTAACCATAAGTTCATTCTCTAACTCTGTGAGTCTGTTTTCTAAATGAGTTCATCTGTATCATTTTTTTTTAGATTCTGCATATAAGTGATATCATATATGTCGGTCTGACTCACTTCACTTAGTATGATAATTATCACATTTATCTTATATATCTTATTTTCCCCAGAACTGAGAAGATGTGCAAAAAATCTGGCTGAGTTGATTTTTTTTCACTTCTAACAGAAGAAATATTATTTTACTTCTAACAGAAGAAATAATAATGAAGCAATTAACTATCATAAATTTAGTTATTTTTGCTGAGTTTTCTCTATGTGAGGGCAATCCAAAGTTTTGGGATGTGCCCTTTAAAGAAAACCATGGGAAAAGGACTCGAGTGCAAGGAGTCTGAGAGGTGAGACAGGGAAGAGAGAAGAGACAGTGGGTGTGTCCATGTGCTGAAATGCTGAGGCAACTGGGCTCCATGCCACTGGAGAGGTTCAGAGGTACATGGAAGAACACCTCAGAGATGTACCATCCGAAATGGGAGGCTGAGACATTTACCCACTGACAGGTGACCCGCACTAACAGAGAAGTACCTTCCAGAGTGCTAAGCTCTGATCCCCCAACACACATGTGCACGTGGGTGCACACACACTTTGGATTCCACTTGGGTGTGAATGAGTGGCCTTCTGCTCATCAGAGAATACTGAGCAGAAACTCTACAGCACCTTCGATGGTGTATGAAACCGTCTGTCATAGTCGTGCTGAAACCAGACAGACCAAGGGACATGGGCTGGTGAACAAGCAACAGCTACAGGTGGTTAATATTCCCAATAGCAATTGGAGCTCGGAAGCCTAGAAAGCTACATGGCACTACTGTTGATATTCTTGGAAGAACATGTTAGAATATTTCATGGCCTTATAAAAGTTATATGTAATGTCTTCCTGGTCTGGTACAGGTTCCACAGTAAGTCTTGGGAGGTGCCAATGGGCCATGGCAAAATGAAAATTGCCTTTTTTCAGTTGTTCAAGTAATGCTGGACCACGAACATCATAGGAGCTCTGTCAGTTTTGGTTCACTGGTGTATCTCTTTGTAGAGCATGGTTCCTAGTATATACCACATGTTGAATAAATACCTGCTGAGTATATTAACCAATAATAAAATCTTTTAAAGGAGTATTGCTTAGGGATTATGTATTATCTCTAAGAGACTTTGGGTTAGCTGGTCCTTTATGCTACATCATTGTTTTGAGTTAGGTCATAAGTGCCACGGAGATCAAAAAAAGAATATAATAAGTTACTAGGCAGCAAGGAAGTAGGATTGGGTGGGCCTTGAAAAAAAGCACTGGTGTAGACAAGTAGATGGGAACGTGGTAGTTTTCAAAGGAAATTTGTCAATCAGAGATAACACACAGTGGCAAGTCTCTCTTTAAGACAAGTAGAGCCCACTGAGAGGAAAATTTGGGAGAAAAATGGCTGGAAACTTCTTTCCTCTACTTTCCATATTTGTGAAAATCCTTTTTAATCCCAGAGAGAAGCAACAAAGGAATAAAATATTCATTCACTCATCTGACCAATGAATACTTGAGTTCTACTATATACCAGGCAGTATGCTTCTGGGGATGAAGCAATGAGTAAGATAGACACAATCCCTGTCCTCAGGGAACTTACAACCTGGTACAAAGATTGTGTAAAAAGTATATAATAATAAATTATCATGACAGCTATAAAGGCTATTACAGGATTATATAAAAGAAGGTTTAAGGGGAATCTTTGTTTTGAATGGAGGTTCAGGGAAGGTCTCTGAGCAAGAGACATATACAGTGACATCCAAAACATCAATAGGAATGAGCTGGGTCACAGGGCAGGAGATTAAAGTATTAAGAAGCAGCATCTGCAAAGACCATGAGGAGAGAGGACTTGCCAAGTTCAATGAACTAAAGAAAGGAGAGTGAGTCTGCAACCAAGTGAATGAAAAAGTGAGGAGGATAAAATCAAAGAAGGGGTGGAGGCCAGGAGAGTGAGTGAGTGGCCTTGGAGCCCACACTGAAGACGTCAGATTGTTTTTCGATCATGGACTGTGTTTGTTTGTTTGTTTTAATTGAAGTATAGTTAAATTACAATGGAAAGGAAGATACGAAGCTGTCATTGTTTACAGATTGTTTTCTCTGTACACACTATAAATAGACAATCCTAAAGATGTCACCAGAAAATTACTAGAGCTCATCACTGAATTTGGTAAAGTGGCAGGATACAAATATACAGAAACCTATTGCATTCCTATATACAAACAACAAAATATAAGAAAAAGAAACTAAGGAAACAATACGATTTACCATTGCATCAAAAGTAATAAAATACCTAGGAATAGATATACCTAAGGAGGCAAAAGACTTGTACTTGGGAAACTCTTAGGCACTGATGGAAGAAATAAACAATGACACAAACAGATGGAAAGATATACCATGTTCTTGGGTTGAAAGAATTGATATTGTTAAAATTATTATATACCTAAGGCATTCTACAGGTTCAATGCAATCTCTATCAAATTACCAGTGGCATTTTCACAGAATTAAAACAAATAATTTTAAAATTTGTATGGAAACTCAAAAGACCCCCAAAGAGTCAAAACAATGTGAGAAGGAAGAATGGAACCAGAGGTATCACACTTGCTGACTTCAGACTATCCTACAAAGCTACAATAATCAGAAATGTATGGTACTGACACAAAAGCAGACACATAGATCAATGCAACAGGATAGAAAGCCCAGAAATGAACCCATACATTTGGTTAATTAACCTACAGTGAAAGAGGCAAGACAACACAATGAAGAACAGTTTCTTCAGTAAGCGGTGTTGAGGGAACTAGACATGTAGAAAAAACTAGAACATTCTCTAAAAACATCATATACAAAAATAAACCCAAAATTCATTAAAGACCTAAATGTAAGACAGAATACTATAAAACTCCCAAAGGAAAACATAGGCAGAACACTCTGACATAAATCACAGCAATATGTTTTTGGATACAGCTGAGTAATGGGGAAAAAATAAAAATATACAAATGGGACCTAATTAAACTTAAAAGCTTTTGCACAGCAAAGAAAACCATAAACAAGATGAAAAAACAGCTAACAGAATGGGAGAAACTGTTTGCAAACAACGCAGCCAACAAGGGATTAATTTCCAAAATATATGGGCGGCTCATACAGCTCAATATCATAAAAGCAAACAACCCATCAAAACATGAGCAGAAGGCATAAATAAACATTTCTCCAAAGAAGACATACAGATGACCAATAGGCACATGAAAAGATGCTCAACACTGCTAATTATTAGAGAAATGAAAGCCAAACTACAATGAGGTATCACCTTACACCAGTCAGAATACGTGCATACTAAGTTGCTTCAGTTAGGTCTGACTCTTTGTGACCCTATGGACTATAGTCTGCTAGGCCCCTCTGTCCATGAGATTCTCCAGGCAAGAATACCGGAGAGAGCTGCCATGCTATCCTCCAGGGGATCTTCCCAACACAGGGATCAAACCTGCATTTCTTAGGTCTCCTGTACCAGCAGGCAGGTTCTTTACCACTGGTGCCACTTGGGAAGACCCCTGTCAGAATGGCCATCGTCAAAAATTCTACAAATAAATGGAGAGCATGAAGAGAAAAGGGAACAAACCCTCTTACACTGTTGCCAGTTAAGTAAGTAGGTAGGGCCACTATGGAAAACATTATGGAAGTTATTTCAAAAGCTAAAAATAGAGTTACCATATGACCCAGCAATCTCACTCCAGGGCATGTATCCAGAAAATATGAGAATTCAAAAAGATACATGCACCCTAATGTTCATAGCAGCACTATTTACAATAGCCAAGATATAGGAAACACCCTTGGGATCCATCAACAGATGGATGGATAAAGAAGATGTATTACACACACTCACACACACAGGAATATTATTCAGCCATAAAATAGAATGAAATGATGCCATTTGCAGCAACATGGATGAACCTAGAGATTATCATACTAAGAGAACTGAGCTAGAAAGAGAAAGATAAATACCATATGATAACATTTACACGTGGAATCTAAAATAGGACACAAGTTAACATATCTATGAAACAGAAACAGATGCACAGACATAGAAAACAGATTTCTTGTTGCCAAGGAGGAAGGGGAAGGGTAGGGAAGAACTGGGAATTTGGGATCAGGAGATACAAACTAGTATATATAGGATGGATAAATAATAAAGTCCTACTGTATATCATGGGGAACTATGTTCAACATCCTGTGATAAACCACAGTGGAAAAGAATATGAAAAAGTACATGTATAACTGAGTCATTGTACTATACAGCAGAAATTAACACAATATTGTAAACCAACTATATTTCAATAAAAAAAATTTTTAAAGGCACTAAAAATAGAGTTACCATAGGATTCAGCAATCCCACTCTGGGGCATATATCCAGAAAAGATGAGAACTAATTTGAAAAGATACATGCACCTCAATGCACTTCATAGCATCAGTATTTACAATAGCCAAGACATGGAAGCAACCTAAGTGTCCATCAGCAGATGAATGGATAAAGCATTTGTGGTATATACATATATAATAGACTATTACTCAGCCACAAAAAGTAATGAAATAATGCCATTTGCAGCAACATGGATGAACCTAGAGATTATTATGCAAAGCGAAGTCAGATAGAGAAAAGACAAATATCGTATGATATCACTTACAGGTGGGATCTTAAAAAATTATATAAATGAACTTATTTATAAAACAGAAACAGACTCACAGACATGGAAAACAAATACATGGTTACCAGAGGGGGGATGGGGGGAAGGATAAATTAGGAGTTTGGGATCAACATATATACACTACTATATACAAAACATACACAACAAGGACCTACTGTATGGCACAGGGAACCGTATTCAATGTCTTGGAATAGCTACAATGGAAAAGAATATGGGAAAGAATGAATATGGATTGAAGGTTGAGCTAAGGATGAAGCAGGGAGGTCAGTGAGTGAGTGTCTCTGTGGTTCAAAACATGACCCTGGCTAGGACTAGAGCTGTGGCCACGGAGATGAAGGCAAGTGGACATATTTGAGAGGGAATTGGGTGTAGAAATGACAAAATGATTGGATGGAGAAATGAAAAAGAGGAAGGGTGCAAGAATGACTCCTAGGTTTCTGGTCTAAGAAGCAGGAGGGTGAAGGTGTCAGTAAGTGATATGGGAGACTGGGGGACTTCTTGGGGTTAGGAGTCAGGGCAGTGAGCAAGGGTTCAGAGTGGACATACTATTAAGTGAAATGACAAGTTGGGATACCTTGTTAATGGCTTGGAGCTCAGAAGAGAGGTCATGCTTAATTATTTATTGGTTTCATGGGGATTCTGAAATGTTCTAGGTTTCCAAGAACCAAGAATTCTCACAGAAAAATGACTGTGTGTAGATTTTACTAATGCATTTGGTTTCCTGTTGTTTCATGTACAACAGCAAGACTCAGTCAACTCTTTCCAGGACTCTCCCTTATTTCCCCTTGACTTGGCATTTGATATACAATTCATCCTCCTTGAATCCTCACCAAGTTTCTAGTGTTGAGATGATCACAATACACTGGGAAAAAAACTGGAAAAAATAAACCAACGTAAACAGCAGTTATCAGTGAAAGGTCAGATAATGAATTTTCCAAATTTCCAAGTGTTTGATTAAAAGCATATGCTTTAGATTCCATATATATGCATTAGAGAACAGATTTTTGGACACACTAGGAGAGGGAGAAGATGGGATGAGTAGCACTGAAACATATACACTACCGTATGTAAAATAGTTGGCCAGCAGGAATTTGTTGTATGACACAGGGAACCCAAAGCCAGTACTCTGTGAGGGGTGGGATGGAAAGGGAGGTGAGAGGGAGGGGTCGTATGTGTACAGATGGCTGATTCATGTTGAGTGTGGCAGAAACCACTGCAATATTGTGCAGTAATTATCCTCCAGTTAAAAACAAAATAAAATTTTTAAAATACATTTTAAATATATGATATAGCCTTGAGATACTGCACATCTTTCCAGTTTACATTCTGATTAGAAAATAGAATTATTAGAAAGGTAAGCTAGAACTACTGAATTTAGTAGTGCATTTGTTGAATGAATGAGTTGTTTTCATGAATAAAAAGTAACTTGATCTTTTTTAAAATTTTTGAGGTGGCAAATTACTACCTTAATATCTCCCTACCATTTTATTTTTAAGCATTAGCACATTCATTCCTGTTCTTTCTACCTAAGGAATTATAAAAAAGGTTTAAGGAAGAAAAATACCAAAGGTCTTATATGTGTGCTCATTTATATATACATATGTATAGACATATGTACATGTTATAGATAGATGTATATTAATGTGAATGTGTATATAAACGTGCAAATGTATATACATGTGTGAATATGCATATTAATTTCTGCACACAGTCATTTGCAATCTGAAACATAAAACAGTACAGTGTTTACAGTTATAATCACCTATGGCTGTTCATGATATGTCCAAAAACTCCAGCGTGTGCATGCTCAGTCGTATCTGACTCTTTGAGACCTCATGGTCTGTAGCATGCCAGGCTCTTTTGTTCATGGCATTCTCCAGAATACCGGAGTGTGTTGCCATTTCCTTCTCCAGGGGATCTTCCCGACCCAGGGATCCAACCTGTGTCTCTTATGTCTCCTGCACTGGCAAGCGGATTCTTTTACTACTGAGCCATCGGGAAAGCCCCCCAAATCCAGTATATTAATATTAAAAACACAATAAAAACTGTTGCTTAGCATTGTTTAAGCAAAATAGCTCCTTTTCAACCAATTGTTCTTGCAGCATTATTATTATACCGTGCAGTGTCTGAGATTCTACACATCAGCACGGCCTATCTGCAACAGCCCAATTAATAAACTCATCTCTGTAAGAAAAGACAGTCTGCACAGCACCTTCCCTGACTTTCTCTCGCTCAATCCTCTACAGTGAGACAGCCAGGAATGCCCACCCACCATCTCTCTGAGAGCATCAGATGATTGCAGAACAGGCATGATGCTTTTTCTACCCCACAGAGTGGCCCCCAGAGGCAGGACACTGTAGTTAAGCACACACTCTTTGAGACAGAAAAGACCTGGGTGGTTGGGGCTGGGGTGCTTCCCTGGTGAGTCGAATGGTGGCAAAGAATCTGCTTGCCAATGGAGGAGACATGGATTTGATCCCTGGTCCTGGAAGATCCCACATGCCGAGGGACAACTAAGCCCTTGTGCCACAACTACTGAACCTGTGCTCTAGAGCCCAAGAGGGATAACTACCGAGCCCACACGCCACAACTAGAGAAGACCGAACGCTCTAGAGCCTATGCTCCGCAAAAAGAGAAGCTGCTGCAATGAGAAGCCAGTGCACCACAACTACAGAGTGGTCCCCACTCTTGCCCACAACTAGAGAAAAGCCCATGCAGTAATGAACTCTGGCACAGCCAAATAAATAATTTTTTAAAAAAGAAAATACCTGGAGTGCAACCATCACCTCTGCCACTGACTGACAGTGTGCATTCAGACAAAGTACATCTCTGCCCTCTGTTCCCAGTTCTTTACCAGTAAAGAAGGGGTGATTCCAGGGATGATGATAATAATCGAAGACCAAAGATGGCCTGTGGCTAGCTTGCAGCTGATAAATCATAGGTATTGTTAGACTTGATCAGGAGTACCTTGAATATAAGGCAATACAACAGTAGTCTGATCAATTTATCAAGGAAGACAGTAAAACCCTGAAAGGATAAATGATTTATTGAGTGATCACATGGCTATCCAGTGGCAGTGGTCTCACTAGAACCCTTGCTTCTTACTACTGACCTCTCCCTTCCTCTTTCAGCCCAAGTCCAGGGCTGTATAACCTACTCACATGTGAGTTCTTAAATATTTGGTGGGGCTGGGGTAACTTTTCAAATAATACAATTATTTCAAATCCCATAGTCAGAATGGGTAATACTGGGGATTACTTCCTTATCACTCCACTGCCTAATGAAGGAGCAATGGGAAATTCACTAGATTTTCCTTCTCTGAGATGCCAATGAGGGATACTAACTATTGGCCATTCATAAGCAAAATGAACATCTTAGAAATAGGTTGCTACTAATACTGAAAATCAGGTATCCCTTCTTCCACATCCCCCACTACCATCAGTAAAAGAAGGTGGATGTCACGGGTGCCTTGTCATGGATGCCTTTGCTTTTTAATCTATGTTTGATGAAATATTTTAAAGGCAGAGGAATAAGAGATCAAATTGCCAACATCCACTGGACCATCAAAAAAGCAAGAGAGTTCCAGAAAAACATCTATTTCTGCTTTATTGACTATGCCGAAGCCTTTGACTGTGTGGATCACAATCAACTGGGGAAAATTCTGAAAGAGATGGGAATACCAGATCACCTGACCTGCCTCTTAAGAAACCTGTATGCAAGTCAGGAAGCAACAGTTAGAACTGGACATGGAACAAAACAGACTGGTTCCAAATAGGAAAAGGAGTATGTCAAGGCTGTATATTGTCACCCTGTTTATTTAACTTATATGCAGAGTACATCATGAGAAATGCTGGGCTGGAGGAAGCACAAGCTGGAATCAAGATTGCCGGGAGAAATATCAGTAACCTCAGATATGCAGATGACACCACCCTTATGGCAGAAAGTGAAGAACTAAAGAGCCTCTTGATGAAAGTGGAGGAGAGTTAAAAAGTTGGCTTAAAGCTTAACATTCAGAAAACTAAGATCATGGCATCCGGTACCATCACTTTGTGGCAAATAGATGGGGAAACAGTGGCTGACGTGATTTTGGGGGGCTCCAAAATCACTGCAGATGGTGACTGCAGCCATGAAATTAAAAGACGCTTGCTTACTCCTTGCAAGGAAAGTTATGACCAACCTAGACAGCATATTAAAAAGCATAGACATTACTTTGTCAACGAAGTTCCATCTTCAAGGCTATGGTTTTTCCAGTGGTCATGTATGGATGTGAGAGTTGGAATATAAAGGAAGCTGAGCACCAAAGAATTGATGCTTTTGAACTACAGTGTTGGAGAAGACTCTTGAGAGTCCCTTGGACTGCAAGGAGATCCAACCAGTCCATCCTAAAGGAGATCAGTCCTGGGTGTTCATTGGTAGGACTGATTTTGAAGCTGAAACTCCAATACTTTGGCCACCTGATGCGAAGAGCTGACTCATTTGAAAAGACCCTGATGTTGGGAAAGATAGAGGGCAGGAGGAGAAGGGGATGACAGAGGATGAGATGGTTGGATGGCATCACCAACTCAATGGAAATGGGTTTGGGTGGACTCCGGGATTTGGTGATGGACAGGGAGGCCTGGAGTGCTGTGGTTCATGGGGTTGCAAAGAGTCGGACATGACTAAGCAACTGAACCGAACTGAACTGATGAATATCATTTTAGAATTAAAAACCCAAAAGTACAAGCAATGGTTTGGCAATCATTCTAATGTAATATGAAAATGTTACTAATTGCTTATGCAAATGAACAGTTAGAAAATAAAAAAGTGAACATCTATTTTTGCCAGCACACTCAGCAAAGCACCCCCTACAGGTATCATGGAACAGACAGCACCACCACTGTTCTATGGATGAGAATTCTGATACCTTGAAAGGTTAGGAAACTTGTCCAAAGACATAACCAATACATGACAAAGCTGGATCTGAACCTGGATTTTTTTTGTTTGTTTCTTAATTTTTACAATGGTGTATTGGTTTCTGCTGTACAGAAACACAAATCAGCCATTGTTGTAGCTGTTGTTCAGTCACTTAGTCGAGTCCAACTCTTTGAGATTCTATGAACTGCAGCATGCCGGGCTTCTCTGTCCTTCACTATCTCCCTGAGTCTGCTCAAACTCATGTCATTGAGTCAGTGATGTCATCCAACCATCCCATCCTCTGTCGCCCCCTTCTCCTCTTGCCCTCAATCTTTCCTAGCATAAGGTTCTTTTCCCAATGAGTCAGCTCTTTGCATCAGGTGGCCAAAGTAATGGAGCTTCAGCTTCAGCATTAGTCCTTCCAATGAATATTCAGGGTTAATTTCCTTTAGGATTGACTGGTTTGATCTCCTTGCTATCCAAGGGTCTCTCAAGAGTCTTCTCCAGCACCACAGTTCGAAAGCATCAATTCTTTGGTGCTCAGCCTTCTTTATGGTCCAGCTCTCACATCCATATATGACTACTGGAAAAACCATAGCTTTGACCAAATCAGGCATAATTATACATAAATCCTCTCCCTCTTGAGCCTCCCTCTCCTCTTCTATATGAGGAGGTCATCTACCATATGACCCAGCAACCCCACTACTGGGCACATACCCTGAGAAAACCACAATTCTAAAAAACACATGTACCCCAATTTTCATTGCAGCACATGTTCATTGGCTATTTACAATAGCCAGGACTTGGAAGCAAGGAAATGTCTGTCGACAGATGAGTGGATAAAGAAAATGTGATACATATATATAAAAGGGAATATTACTCAGCTATAACATATAGGTCATGGACTTTGAATTCAGCATTCTTCCCATTTCATCACAACTGCTTCTGAATGAGACCAGGATTAGTATTACACATGTGGGGGAGCAGTCTGGTCCATGTTGCATAAGGATATTCACACACTGGGAACAGTGTGACATGATAAAAAAAAAAGGAATGGGCCTGAATTAGGGGAACCAAGGCCCCCTCCACCTGCCATAAATGTCATTAAATGTGTGACTTTAAAGAAGTCACTTGAGCACCAAAAGTCCTGGTTTTCTTCTGCTGGATCAAACCACTTCAAAGGTTCCTGTATTTTTAAAAGTATATGGTTCTATTTATTTCTACTTATTTAACATATGACTCCTGCACTTTATTGTGTAGATATATAGGTTCTGGACAGAGTCAATAATTCATAAAGATGCAAATTAACATGGTCAGACTATTGCACAAAGCTTCAAAATACTATTGAGGTTTTAAATTACATTAAAAGTCAACACAAAACAGCAAGGGTGTGGGGAAACTGGCATTCTCATATTATTGGAGGGTGGGTAGATGTGCACAGTTTTTTAGGGCAATTTCACAACTTCTACAAAAATCAGACTCAGAAAATCCACCTCCAGGAATTGATCCTATTGCTGTAAGAATATCCTGCAGCCATATTCATCTCTGTTTGCAGAGGTGTGCACAGAAGGAAATTCTCTGCAGCACTGTATGTAAACGCCAAGGATTAAAAGCAACTGATGAACTCATTATCAGAGAAATGCAAATCAAAACCACAATGAGGTACCATTACACGCCAGTCAGGATGGCTGCTATCCAAAAGTCTACAAGCAATAAATGCTGGAGAGGGTGTGGAGAAAAGGGAACCCTCTTACACTGTTGGTGGGAATGCAAATTAGTACAGCCACTATGGAAAACAGTGTGGAGATTCCTTAAAAAGCTAGAAATAGATCTGCCATATGACCCAGCAACACCACTTCTAGGCATACACACTGAGGAAACCAGATCCGAAGGAGACACGTGCACCCCAAT
Source organism: Odocoileus virginianus (assembly GCF_023699985.2). Lineage (NCBI taxonomy): Eukaryota > Metazoa > Chordata > Mammalia > Artiodactyla > Cervidae > Odocoileus > Odocoileus virginianus. The sequence goes on along the minus strand of NC_069679.1, from coordinate 39,227,931 downwards.
GTTCATCGCAGCACTGTTTATAATAGCCAGGTCATGGAAGCAACCTAGATGCCCATCAGCAGACGAATGGATGAGGAAGCTGTGGTACATATACACCATGGAATATTACTCAGCCATTAAAAAGAATTCATTTGAATCAGTTCTAATGAGATGGGTGAAACTGGAACCCAGTATACAGAGCGAAGTAAGCCAGAAAGATAAAGACCATTACAGTATACTAACACATATATATGGAATTTAGAAAGATGGTAATGATAACCTTATATGCAAAAAAAAGAAAAAGAGACTCAGATGTATAGAACAGACTTGTGGACTCTGTGGGAGAAGGCGAGGGCGGGATGTTTCAAGAGAACAGCATTGAAACATGTATATCTAGGGTGAAACAGATCACCAGCCCAGGTTGGATGCATGAGACAAGTGCTCAGGGCCTGGTGCACTGGGAAGACCCAGAGGGATGGGGTGGAGAGGGAGGTGGGAGGGGGGACCGGGATGGGGAATACATGTAAATCCATGGCTAATTCATTTCAATGTATGACAAAAACCACTGCAATGTTGTAAAGTAATTAGCCTCCAACAAATAAAAATAAATGGAAGAAAAAAAAATAAATAAATAAAAGCAACTGATGAGCCCATCACAGAGGACTGTCTAAATAAATTAAGATACATCCATAAGGACTTCCCTGGTGGTCCAGTGGTTAAGAATCCGCCTGCCAATGCAGGGGACATGGGTTCTATCCATGGTCTAGGAAGATTCCACATGCTGAGGAGCAACTAGAGAAAGCTGGGGCACAGCAACAAAGACCCAATGCAGCCATGAATAAATAAATAAAAAATATATTTTTTAAAAGCTTAAAAAAGATACACCCACAGTATAAAATACCATCCAATATTATGGAAAATGGGGACAGATGAGATGTACTAATATGGAAAGCTCACAAGATACACTGCAAATTTTCTGGATGTTGCAGCTTCTGGAGTATGCTCTATGTGCCTGTATGGGCAATACCTTTGGAAGGACAAAGAGGAAGTTAGTAACTGTCGTCATTTCTGCAGATAAGAGCAGAGGATCTGCGAAACAGGTGAGAAGAGACTTCCTGTTTGGTAGTCTTTTAAGTTTGTTTTTTTTAACCTTACATATGTATTGCTGATTGGATGGGTGGAGGATGGACATTTGGATGGCTAGATGGACAGATGAATGGATGGAGGGAGAGAATAAACAAAGTCAGGATAAAATTATGATTGTCACACAAAATCAAGGCAAGAAACACCTTGCTCAGACATATACCTCTAATGCAGCCCATGTTTCCACAACACAATCATATACCTTACGAATCTGCAATAAAAACAGCAATAACTATCCTGTGAGTATTTTATGTACATCTCTTCTTTTAATCTACACTCTACACCTGAAGCAACACATCTGCACAGAAGCCTATATCCTGGGATGGGTAAACTGAGGTTCAGCGAGGAGACGCAACTCACCCAAGGGCATCCAGCTTATAAGAGACAGAACCAAGTTTTGAATCCAGGCTTGTTGATGGCAAAGTTAATCCTCCCTATCACTGACTAAAACTGATGGTGAAATTGCAAATAATGACAATAGTATACAAAATGGACTGTGCCCACTGGCAAACTATGAAAAAATATCTAACAGCATTCATTTCAGGTTTTGTTTTTCACCAAAGAGAAGCGCTAAATTCATCCCGGATTTCTTTGGAAGTCCAGAAAAGTTGTGCTATGTCCCTAAATGGCTAGATCCACAAGACACAGAATAAACTCCTTCAATAAAGTTCACCCTATTCCTCATTAACTCCCTTCCTGTCACCTCTTGGGAAAAACTGTGGAAAGGAGGGTGAGTGGGCTGGTCCCCTCTCCGATGCAGAGGTCCAAGCTGATTCTGACAGAGTGCCAAGGGCCTGTAACGCCAAAAATGGTTGCTGCCAGCCGGACAGCTAATCATTATTTCCCAGAAAGGCTCTCTGAGACCTTGAGCATAAAAGAGCCTGTTTCAAACCCGAGGATCCTCTCTGGTCTGTGCTATACCCACAGGGATGCCGCAGCACTTCTAGTATCAAGAATCTACTGACACGGCTCTGAAATGACTTTGATAACAGCAGCGGCACAAAAGCCCGCAGCTGCCTCCAGGAACACAGGCAGCGACAGCATCTCACCAGCACAATTACAGCGCTCACCTGAGCTTTTCAGGTACAACAGCATCGCCCCCTGCTCCCGCTGCTTCCCTTGCTTGCCACGTTTTTGGATGCCCTAAACTGCTGTGGCTACGAGATAGTAAGCTGTGCCGGATAAACACTGTTCTCCAGGGTGGGCTACTTCTAACATAAGCTACTAAAACCTGCCTGAATGTTACTCCAGGCAAGAGTGGAGTAACAATGCTTTTTTAAAAAACTGGATTTTGTGGTTGTTTTTTTTTTTTTAACTTAGCAACCATAGGTGTACTTGTAAAGCAACTGTGAATATTCAAATACTGTAATTGGAGATGATTTACATTGTTTTGAATTAACTAAAATTCCATTGTTAAGCACAAATACAGCTCCACTAAATCACCACGCTTTTAATAGGTCCTCGTGAGCAGGTTACCGAGCGCATTAGGATTTATAACGCTCCTGGGGAGCTGACCACTGTATTATGCTTCCTGCTGCTAGGTAATATGCATGACACATTTCTGGACACTAATTCATTTATTTAATAGTAACAGTATGCAAAAACAGAGTTCAAAATGAGGCTGACAAAGGAGGTATAAAAGTTTTATTAATCCATAGCTAATCAAAGGCCAGTGGAAGGCATATAATGGTGGCATTTACAGACCATATCGAATGTGAATAAATTAACTTTTTGTTTCCTAAAATCTTACTAATAGGATGAATTCGACTTGAAACATTTATACTTTTAATTACAGAGGCAGGCAATTTGGAGCAGGTTTCCAGCTGCACTTTCCTTAAAAACTACAACTTCACATCAAGGATCTAGGTAAATCCTGATATCAGCTGTTGTCTCAAATATGATCAATTGTAATACAAGGTGCTTCACACTAAAAACTTCAAATGTTGTTTATTTTATTGCTGGTTTAATTGCAGGCTGTCAATCATTAGAAAATAATTCTCTCTGAAAGATGTACAGTATCTATTTTTCTCCTATTGCCCTGATCACTACACAAAGCACATAAGCAGGTGGCAGAATGCCTCATGAAGAAAACCTTTTTACAGTTTGATGGCTCAGTGTTACAACAAATCAGAGCAAAACAAGAAAAACAGAAGTACAAGCAAAGGAAAACATGAGGAAAGACCAAACAATACTGTAGTGTGGGGGAGAATCATTCTCTTGGCTTAATTCCATACCAAATGTTGGGAGAATATTTGCCCATCACTTCTAAGTCAAAACAGAAGGAAATGAACACATCAAAAACATAAACCGCTCTCCATTATAGAATTCTAAGTACATTCTATAGCTCAGAGCATTTTGTAGCAATCAGCTACTTCTTACTTAACAACCTTATGTGAATATTGTTCTCACACTGAAGGTGAGAAAGAGATCATAGGATTATTCATGGCAGCATTTTCCTGAGTGTATTCTGCAGAGCATGAGCTAAAGAGCTTTTGGATAATTAGGAGGGTTTATACTAAATAAGGGTTCCGTGGTCAAATGAGTTTGGGGAATGTTGGATTAAACAAAGCTGTGTAAACATGGATCTTGATTCCAGGTTTTCTCACAGCCTTTCATACACTAACAGACACCGTAAAATTCGAAGAGGAGGAATTTTTTTTCCCCAAATTTATTTGACCATGGAATTTTTACTGAGAAGGAAAAGAATGTGACCATCCCAGAACTCAATTTATAAAACACTAGTATAAGGCATACGGTCCCATATTGACAATCAGGAGATACCAGTGCGTCTTAAATCTTTCCTGGAAGTTCCCCAAATTCTTCCCCCCACCATCCCTCTCTGTAGCCTACTGACTGAAGTCCACTCCCTTCTTGATCTCCAGGAATTTCATAGTCAGCTTCAAAATCCATATACACATTGTAGGGTTTACAAAAATCTATCACTCTATAATCAGTTGCCCATATGTATCAGACAAAAAATAAATAGCCCCCACTTCCAAGATCACAATTGTATTTTGATATAAACTTGTTCAAAAAAACATTGGGATACTACTAAAAAAACGATTAGAATAAGTAAGCTTAGTAAGCTCACAGGAGACAAGTCAATATTCAAAAATCAACTATTTCTATACACTAACAATGAACAATTAGAAATTTTAAAAAATTTTTAAATACTATTTATAGTAGCATTAAAAATAAACAGGGATAAATTTCACAATATAAATGCAAGAGCTGCATGTTGGAAACTACTAAACAGCAATAAGAGAAATGAAAAAATGCCTAAATAGAGTTGTAGTGTGTCCATAAATTGGATGACTCAATATTGTTAAGCTCTTAATTCTCTCCAAATTGATCTTTATAATCCACAAAATCCCAGTCAAAGTATCAGTAGGCTTCTTGGTAGAAACTGACAAGCTGATTCTAAAATTTATATGGAAAAATAGAGGATTGAGAATACTCCAAACAATTTGAAAAGAACAGAATTGGAATACTTGCATTAATTGATCTCAGAACTTACTCTAAAACTACAATAATGAAGGTGATGTAATATTGAGATAGGTATAGACATGTAGGGGGGTGGCGCTAGTGGTTAAAGAACCCTCCTGCCAATGCAAGAGACATAAGAGATGCAGGTTCGGTCCCTGGGTAGAGAAGATCCCAGAGAGGAGAAAATGGCAACCCACTCTGGTATTCTGGCCCATAGAATCCCATGGACAGAGGAGCCTGGTGGTCTACAGCCCACAGGGTCACAATGAATCCAGACACAACTGAAGCGACTTAGCATGCATGCATGCATAGACATGTAGATGAATAGAATAGAATAGAAACTACGAAAAGAAATATGGTAATTGATAATCAACAAAGAAGCCACAGTAATTCAATGGTGAAAGTTTTTTCAACAACGGTGCTAAAACAATGCAACTGAATAACACAAATTGAACCTTGATCTTTCCTTCTTATTGTATATAAAACAAACCTGAGATGACTCATAGACATGTAGACTCATAGACGTGTATGTAAAACCTAAAACTATAAAACTTCTAGAAGAATAGTATCTTAGTTTAGGTAAAGATTTCTTAGTTAGAACACAAGAAGGACAAACCATACAGGATAAAAGATTGATAAATTATGCTTTATCAAAATTAAAAACTTTGCTCTTCTAAAGACACAGTTATGAAGATAAAATGACAAGTTACAGACTGAGAAAAAATATTTGCAAAACAAATATCTGATAAGAGATTTTACCCAGAATATATAAAGAACACTTAGAACTCAATAATAAGAAAACAAGTCAGGTTTTTAATGAGCAAAAATTTGAACAGTTATCTCACAAAAGACAAGATGTGATGACAAATAAATGCATGAATCATTAGAAAATACAAATTAAGACACAATGAGATACCACTACATACATGCCAGAATGGGCAAGCATTAACAAGCCTTAAAACTATAAGGGGTTCGTGAGGACATGGAGAAATTCCAACTCTCTTACACAATGGGTGGAAATGCAAAATGCTAAGTTAGTCACTTGGAATATTGGTTGGTGGTTTTTCATAAAGTTAAACACACATTTAGCACACAACCCAGCAATCCCACTCCTAGGTATTTGCCCAAGAGAAATGCAAACACAAATGCACACAAAACCCTGTTTAAAGCAGCTTTACACATAGTTGCCACAGGCTGGAAACACTTTAAATACCTTTTAAAGGGTGAATGGATAACAAAATGTGGTACCTCCAAACCACAGCACAGTATTGAGTGATGAAAAGGAAAGAATTGATGCATGCAATGACATAAACGAATCTCAGAAATACTGTGATGCCGGGCACAAAAGATATTATACTATATGCTTCTATTTGTTTTTTCATCAAAATCTTTTATTTTCTTTCCAAAATTGTTTTTCCAAATCAGATAAAAGCAATCTATCAAGATTTTCTTTAGGATTGACCTCCAAGGTTTTTTCTTTTCCTGAGGATATCAACCATACTGATTTTCTAAGATTATTCTCTCTAAATTTGACCTCTCTAAATTCAGATAATGTGGCTGAAGAACAGATGAGACAACTCTAAGAATAAGAACATTTATAAGAATAAAATAAGAATATTTTTTAAAACCAATAATTTAGAAAATATACTTTTAATAACCAATAATTTAGAGGGTACTATTATGTTCTTAAAAATTAAATTTATGATTCAGTGCCTCCAGTTCTAAATTCTTAAAGTTTAGGGTGTACAGAAGTTTTCAAATTCCAAATCAAAACCTAAATTAAGTGTTTAAATCTGTATTTTTATAATATATGATTCTATTTACATAGTAATCTTGAAAAGGTCAAACTTAAGAGACAGAAATCAGATTAGTGATTGCCAGGGACTGTGAGATGGGAAAGAGGAATGACGAGAAAGAGGTATGAGGAAAAATTTGGAGATGATAAAAATATTTTATATCTTTATGATGGTGGTAACAAAACTAAACATATTTACAAAAACTCATTAAACTCTATAACTGGAAAGGATGAATTTTACTCTGTAAATTATATGTCAATAAAATTGATTTTCAAAATAAGGCATAAATTCATATTTGCTTTGGTTCATCCTACATTGTATGCAACATACCCATATGAATAATTATTCTACAACTTAGTGGTATTACACATTTTATATACAAGTTTGATTTTAAGGTGGAAGATTCACTTTAGTGGATTCTTGGTGTTAAACAGTGTTTGACAAATGGTTACACCTACAGTGAAATTTCCCCCTATAAAGTAGTAAAAACACACTGTGTTATTTTAAAACTTTTAAACTGAAGGGAAGTGGCCAATTAAAAAACCACTAAGAAACAGAAAGTGCCAGATATTGTGGCTTTGGCTTCCTTGTCTGAAACTTCTCAGTCTCAGCTCTGATCCAAGGAACTTAAGTACTTAAGCTCTCTTACCAGCCAGAAAACACTTCTTGTGAGGAATATTAAAAAATTGCACTTAATAGGTCCTGGCTTAAAAATTGCTCAGCTCTTTCAGTAAATATGGTCCCCCCCTAGTTTATTGACTGCTTCTGGAGAAATGGCAACCCACTCCAGTGTTCTTGCCTGGAGAATCCCAGGGACTGCGGAGCCTGGTGGGCTGCCGTCTATGGGGTCGCACAGAGTCAGACACGACTGAAGCGACTTAGCAGCAGCAGCAGGCATCATCATTTCCTTCTTTTTTCTCTCATAGCGGCATGTTCATCTGAAAGCCAACATTTCCAGAGGTGTATAATTATAAGAAAATATTACGAGCAATTCTCTGGAAGTAAAAACCTGGAGGAGATGGATATCTCTGAGAAACATACACGTGATTTAAGTTGATCTATATTACTAAACATTACAGAATTGTACACTCTGAAACTACATATTACTAAAAGCAGTTGAATTTTGTGACGTGTAAATTATACCTCAATAAAGTTATTTTTTAAAGTTTGTAAAAGAAATTACAAAACAGGACAAAACTTGAATAGACTAGTCATCATGTGTGTGTATATTAGTTGTTCAGTCATATCCAACTCTTTGCAACCCCATGGACTGTAGCCCACTAGGCTCCTCTGTCCATGGGATTCTCTAGGCAAGTATACTGGAGTGGGTTGCCATTTCCTTCTCCAGGGGCTCTTCCCAACCAGGGACCGAGCCCAGATCTTCTACATGGCAGGCAATTTTTTCACTGTTTGAGCAACCTGGAAAGCCACCAGTTACAGAAGGTATAAAAATGATTGTGAATCTATTTTTAAAAGAACCAGAACTAAAGAGTTTCACAGCTGAGTTCTATCTCATTTTGAAGGAACACAGATAATTCCTTTATAATTTGAAATAACTCAGACCATAATAAAAAGTTGGAAAGTGCCCTAATTCATGTTGATTTCAACACGGCTTTAATTCCCAAAGCTGACAGAAATGTTATAAAAATAGCAAACTGTAGCCTGATCTCAGTCAGGAATTTAAATGCAAAGACTTAAATCAAGTACTGGCAAAGGGAAATTGGCAGTATATGAAAACAGTGCTCTATGACCAAACAGGGTTTACTCTGGAAATATAAGGATAATTTAGAATCAGGAAGTCTTTCAATGTAAGTCATGACATCAACAAATTAAAGAAGAAAAGTAGTATGATCACATCACTAGATACTAAAAAAGACTTTTTGTTCTATGAAACAGTTGCGCTTGTCAGAGATGGATGATTAGGGCTCATGAATTTCTCTTCTGGGCATCAGTCACTCTGTTGGGGACACCAGCCTGGGAAAATCTAAAGGTCTCATCTCAGACAGACTAGACCACTCGGGAGGTGGGAAAGTTGTTTTTTCACACTTCTCAGGAAAAGTATCTCCAACATTGTTGTAAATGGGTGTGGCCCCTAACTGCAGAGGACTCTGGTTTGAGAATTAAGCTGTCATAAAGAAAAGGACAAACCAGAGAGAACTGAAGGAAAGCAGATTTAGTGTCCAGATGTCCTCACAAATCTCTTTTTCTGCCTACCTTCTCAGCTTATCTAGATCTTCATCTGCTTGTCTGAGAAAGAAGGAGCTGTTCAGACGCCTTGGTTAGGTTCCCATCTGCTCCAGAGTTGAATATTTCATTAGCCTGACTAACTTCTTCAAAAGATATACAGGACAGCATTAAACGCATAAGGATACAGGTGGGACATTGAGCTTTAATATGAAGATTGGAAATCATCCCTGATATTTTGATGATGTTTTATGGTTGGTTTGTTCCTTCCATCAGAAGTCACCTCTTGGCTTTTGATAGAAATTAATGATAGCATTCAATAGGGACTTCTCTGATGGTCCAGTGGCCAAGACTCTGTGCTCCCAATGCAAGGGGGCCTGGATCTGACTCATGGTCAGGGAACTAGATCCCATATGCCATAACTAAGAGTTCATATGCCACAACTAAATGCCCACCTGCCACAACAAAGATTGAAGATCCCAAGTGCCACAGCTAAGACCCAGTGCAGCTAAATAAGTAAATATTTAAAAAAGAATATTCAGTGATACAGTTCTGTTTTACAACAATTTTAAAGCAATATACCAAAAAGGAGCATTTACCAAATAAGAGAATAGATGTTACATGTTTTTAAAACATAGGTTGTGGGTTCAAATATGAATCGAAAAATCCTAGGTTTTAAATCAAGCACATTTCTTAACTGATGGGGCTGAATTTTAATTGCTGATGTGTACTGTGAGTCTCCAAAAAGAGAGTATCTATACCCCAAACATGACTAACCTCAGCCAGCTTAACACCTCCCTGCCTTATTTTCCTCCCTCTTTCCTTCCTAGCAGAATCTCAAAGGATTGGCATTCTAAGAACAACTCAGGAAAACAGTGAATGCACAAAGTGAAAACTTATGCCAAAATGAGAAATAAAAAGCAGTGTTGATCCAGAGTCATGTGGATATTGTTTTTGCCTTTTAGAGGCTGTTTAAGATCTTAGAGGCTGAATCAAAATGAAGTTTTTTTTTTTTCCTCATGATGATGAGAGAAGTCCTATTTTCCAAAGGCAGCTGTGTTCCTTTCATCTCAGGAGGAAAGTCAGAAATGAGAGATAGGCATGGACAGCTCAGAAAAGTACAGGCTACAGCCACTGAGATGGATTTGTTCACCGTGTCTGGGTAAGAGTATCGAGCACTTGCAAGATCAAGTCATCACTGCCCTAAATCCGCAATCATGTCGGCCTCCACTCCATAAACCAGTGGGGCAGCTGGCCATCCAAGCGCCTAAAGGTTAAGCACATACCACTGACCTTGTAGAGAAACGAGTTCTCACATCATTAAATACGAGGTGTTCTCCAGCTTTGCCTGATCACATCGAAAAGTGCCCTGGGAGCATTATTCAAGGCTTAGATGTTTCACCTACATTTGTGTGACACAAAATCAATATCTTTCCCCTGTCTTTGTTTGCTTGGATTATGTTTAACTACTAAATGGCTTTTAAGACACCAATCAGATTTAACATCTTGCATTTTACATAGGCAGTTGTGTGAAAAAAGAAAAATATGTTTTCTTTCCCTGTGGGTTGTCAGGACAAGAAACATAAAAGAGCTTATTTGGAGTATGCTTTTGTTTATATAAAAATATACAATCTCTAATCTTGATAACAGAAATGTTTTCCCCTTGAAAACCTAAAGGACTTTTTGACATTGGTGCTTTTAGAGAACACTGAAAGAATAGATCATAATAAATAAATAGTGTGCTATCCACTTGAAGGAAAACATTAAATTCCAAATTAAACATACATAAAAATAAATTTCCAGATGGATTATCTCTTGAACACAAAAAGTAGAGGCATTTGACAAATATCAGTGGAAAACAATTTTTTTTGAAAAAAAATTTCATAAAGTCATAAAGGAAAGGATTGATATATGTGACTTTGTAAAATTTCTGAATGGCAAAAATAATTCAAATAAAATTAACTACACATAATATTTATTCAGTACTTACTATGTGACAGAAATTAAGCTAACTCTTCACATATATTGCCTTCTGTCTTCCCAATAGTACTGTAAGGTAGATGACCGTATGAGGGTTCTCCAGAGAAACTAAGCCAATAGAGTTGGAGGGGAGGGACATATGTGTGTACAATAAAAGGATTTATTGTAAGGAATTGGTTCAAGTAACTATGGAGGCTAAGAAGTTCCAAGATCTGCAGAAGGCAAGCTGCAGACCCAGGAGAATTGATGGGTAGTTCTAGTCCCAGTCCAAAGGTCTGAGAACCAAGACCACCAATGGTGGAAGTTCCAGTCCAAAGGCCGGCAGGTTTAAGATCCAAGAAAAGCTGATGTTTCCGTCAAGGTCTGAAGGTCAGGGGGAAAAAAACAATGTTTCAGCACATCAGTCAGGTAGGAGGATTCCCTCTTTGTCAGCCTTTTTGTTCTAAACAAGTCTTCAATGAATTGGACAAGGCCCAACTACACTGGGCTTCCCTGGTAGCTCCGCCAGTAAAGAATCCGCCTGCAATGAGGGAGGTGAAGTGAAGGTGAAGATGAAAGTTGCTCAGTTGTGTCGAATCTTTGCGACCCCATAAACTTAGTCCATGGAATTCTCCAGGCCAGAATACTGGAGTGGGTAGCCTTTCCCTTCTCCAGGGGATCTTCCCAACCCAGGGATCGAAACCAGGTCTCCCACATTGCAGGCAGATTCATTACCAGCTGAGCCACAGGGGAAGCCCAAGAATACTGGAGTGGGTAGCCTATCCATTCTCCAGGGGATCTTCCCAACCTAGGAATCGAACCAGGGTCTCCTGCATCGCAGGCAGATTCTTTACCAACTGAGCTATGAAGAAAGGAGACCTGGGTTCAATCCCTCTGTTGGGAAGATCCTCTGGAGAAGGGAACTACCCACTCCAGTATTCTGGCCTGGAGAATTTCATATACTGTATAGTCCATGGGGTCACAAACAGTCTGACATGACTGAGCAACTTTCACTTTCACCTACATTAGGGACGGCAATCTGCTTTACTTGGTTTACCCATACAAATGTTAATCTTGTCTAAAAACACTCTCACAAAAACACCCAGAATAATTTTTGACCAAATGCCTGGACTCTATGATCAGTCAAGTTGACACACAAAACTAACATCACACTGATAACTGATATTGCTCCTTTTTAGTACATGAGAAAGTGAAGGCTTAAATTGTTTCACCTGAAACACACATGGTAACCAGCTCTATCTGAAACCAAAAGGGAACTGACAAGACTGAGGGAAATGCTGCAAAATATAAGACAAAGAAAAAATAGTAATAGCAATAACAAGGTCTTTTACAAGTTAACAATAATTAATTTTACAAATCAATTAATAATACGTCAGGCTTGGTAAACAAAATGAAACATATAGAAAAAACAGACAATGACAGAGGAAAAAACTATTAATACAAATAGATATGCTCAGTCTTACTAATGATAAATGGACCATATGACCCAGCAATGCTACCACTAAGAAAAACCACAATTCAATTCAAAAAGATACACGCACCCCAATGTTCACTGTAGCACTATTTAAAATAGCCAGAACATGGGAACAACCTAAATGGCCATCAACAGAGCGTGAATAAAGAAGATGTGGTACATATATATAACAGAATATTATTCAACTATGAAAACTAATGGAATTGTGCCATTTGCAGAAATGTGGATGGACCAAGAGACGGTCATATAGAATGAAGTAAGTCAGAAAGAGAAAAGCAAATATCATGTATTAATGCTTATATGTGGAAATTAGAAAAATGGTACAGATGATCTTATTTGCAAAGCAGAAACAGACACAGATATAGAGAACAAATGTGTGGCTACAAAGAGGGAAGGGAAGTGGGTGGGATGAATCGGGAGATTGGGACTGATGTGTATACACTATTGACACTATGTATAAAACAGATAACCAATGAGAATCTACTGTAAAGCACAAGGAACTCTACTAAATGCTTTGTGGTGACCTAAACGGGAACAGAAATCCAAAAAGGGGGATATATGTAAACATACAACTGATTTACTTTGCTATACGGCAGAAACCAATACAACATTATAAAGCAACTATGGTCCAATAAAAATTACTTTTAGAAAATGATAAATGCAAATCAAAACAATGATACTTCATTATAGATATAGTATCTGATAGCTGATATCATATCAGAGTTGAAGATGATGTAGAATGATCGTACCCAGCGTGGGCCTGGAGTAAGGAAAATGACATTCACATAGTCTTATTAGAAAGTGTATGAATATAAACCTTTAAGGACAGTCAATTTGGAGGAATCTATCAAAATTTTAACCATAAGCTCTTTTTGACACAGCAATCTCTTCTAGGTATTTCTCTTACAGAAATACATTACGTGTGCAGATACATTTATAAAAAATGTTCCCTGCAATAAGAATAAACTATCATAAACAAGTTAGTTTAAATTACAGATAAATTTCATAGGATGAAATTCTGGGTAGCTTATAAATAAAATAGAGGGAAAACTGTGCTCAATACACTTTGAATGGAGAAAAGCAGGTCTACCATCATATGTACAGCATGGTCTTCTTTTTATATAAATAAATAAAGTTCACATGGGGGGGTTCTATTGGAAGGTACAGGTAATTGTTGATGGAGGAGACAGAATCAGACTCTGAACTGTCCCTTTAGCAATGTTGTTTCCTTGTCAAATTTACCATGAGAAGTTCATGAAGTCTAAGCTTCAGGGCCTCTCTCTTGTACAGACCTTTTCCCAAGATTTAAGGAGGGGCCTTAGCAATGTGTTCACAGAGTCATATGCTTTTGAAAACTTAAAAAGTTAAAGTAATGCAACTTCAGTCAATTAAGACAGATGTCTATTTCAACTGAGACTTCTCTGTCACTCTGCCTCTCAGGTTGGGTGCTTTAGGATTACTTTTCTACCAACGTCTTCTCCTAAGGCAAGGCATCTAGCATGCTTTGACTTCCATTTAAACTTTCCCTCTCATCTCTATTTATTATTGTTGTTAAGTCATGCCCAACTCTTTGCAATACTATGGACTGTAGCCCACTAGGGACCTCTGTCCATGGGATTTCCAGGTTAAGAATAACTGGAATAACTCTTCCAGGTTAAGAGTGGGGTGCCATTTCCTTCTCTGGGGGATCTTCTCGACCCATGGATTGAACCTGCATATCCTGCATTGGCAGGCAGATTCTTTTGCCACTGAGCCACCAGGGAAGTCTATTTATTATTGCCATTATTATATGTCCTTAATCTCTTTTCTGAAATTCTAAAATCCAAGAAAAAGAGCTATGAACAGTATTATCAGTATTCCTTTGGTAGCAAAACTTGATGTGATTGAAGCTCATTTAATGAGAAAACTTGACTTGAACTGACAGGAGACTATTAAAGATTCTGTTTATCCCACACAGAGTGAGCATTCATGATTTTCTATGAAAATAATTATGCCTTTGATTATGAGGTATTGCTCAGTCCCCAAGGAGTTTTTAAGTAATAAATAGTACATGAACTAAATTATCATTCTAAACTCTGAAAATTTTCAATTCTTAAACATAACAGACCTCATAGGTTTTAGGAAAAAAAAGACTGAGCTTTTATTTAGTTTCATATAAAATATGACTTTTAAAAAATTTACTCTTAGTACTTAGCTTTCCAACATGTTTAATCAAACCTTAAGCTGATAAAGGGGATCTTCAAAAAATCCTACTGCTAATGTTACACTTAATGGTGATGAGCTGAATTCTTAACCCTTACGATCAGTGAAAACTCAAGGATGTCTATTCTTACCATTTCTGCTCAGCATTGTATGGGCAGATTCTACTCCATCTGAGCCTTGAGATGATGGTAGCCTTGGCCAACACCTTGATTTTAGTCTTGTGAGAGACCCAGAGCCAGAAGATGCAGCTAAACCACCTCCAGATTCCTGGCTCAAAAAACTTTTAAGATGATAAATGTTGTTTCAAGCCACTTAAGTTTAGGGCTAGTTTGTTATGCAACATTACACACATAATACTAGAAGTACAAAATGTTAGTAGAACTAACAATAGAGTTTATCAAGGTCACAGAGTACATGGTCAATATAAAAAAGCTATTTGCACTCTGTATAATAGCTATAAACAATTTAAAATTGACATTTTAAAAAATAGGCCATTTACTCTGGCACCAAAACATTCATTACATACTTAAGAGATAAATTTAACGAATATGTGTAAGATCTGTTTGTTAAAAACCACAAAACACTGCTGACAGAAATTAAAGAAGAACTAAATAACAGGAGAGAGAAAGTATGTTCCTGGATGGGAAGTCTCAGGATTGCTAATAATTTTTTTTTTTCTTTCATGGATAATGCCTTTGGTGTTTAATCTAAAAAGTCATCACCAACCTCAAGGTCATCTAGATTTTCTCCCATGTTATCCTATAGGTGTTTTATAATTTTACATTTAGATCTATAATCAATTTTGATATAATTTTTTTAATGGTATAAGGCCTGTGTCCAGATTTTTTTTTAATTTTTCTCATGATGTCTAATTGTTTCAGCACCATTTGTGTAAAAACCATCTTTCCTTCATTATATTGGCTTTGCTCCTTTGTCAGTGAACAGTTGACTATATTCATCTGAGTCTCTTTGTGGGCTATCTATTCTATTCCATTGATCTCCTTGTCCCTTCTTTCACTAGTACCACACTGCCTTAATAACTATAACTTTATATTAAGTCTACAAGTCAGGTGTATTGGTCCTCTAACTGCTCTTATCCTTAAATACAGTGCCAATTATTCTTGGTATTTTTGCCTCTCCATATAAGTTTTATAATGTCTTTGTCAATAACCACAAAATAACTTGCTGAGATTTTTATCTGGATTGTACTGAGTCTATAGATCAAGTTCAGAAGAACTGACATATTGACAATAGAGTCTTCCTATGCATGTGTATTTCCCTATCCATTTACTTTTAAGTCTTTAAGAGTCTTAGATGAAAGCGGGTTTCTTATAGATAACATATAGTTGGGTCTTGTTTTTTGATTCACTCTGATTCCTATGTTTTAATTGGTGCGTTTATACTTCTGATGTTCCAAGTGATTACTGGTATACTTGGATTGATAGCTATCATATTTATTATCCTCACTCTTGGCTTCCCTGGTAGCTCAGCCAGTAAGGAATTAGCCTGCAATACAGGAGACCCAGGTTTGATCCCTGGGTTGGGAAGATCCCCTGGAGAAGGGAATGCAACCCACTCCAGTATTCTTGCCTGGAAAATCCCATGGACAGAGGAGCCTGGTGGGCTACAGTCCATGGGGTCACAGAAGAGTCAGATATGACTGAGCGACTAACACTTTTTACTTGGTTCTCATTTTTGTATTCCACTCTTTTTCTGTCTTTTACAGTTTAACTGAGCATTTTATACATATCTCTTCTTCCTATCTTCTCTTTTCCTCCTCCATTACCTTCTGACAAAAACCCATTCAACTTCCAAGGCCAATGCCAAAGCTACACACCAGAAAGGTATCATTTCTCCTCACCCTGAACTTCCTATATATATTGTTTTACTACTTCCATGCTTCTGGTCCTATTGAGTTTTAGTACAGCTTCTTATTATATACCACATTCCCTACCAGATCGAAGGTTCTTTGAAAACAGGACTATGAGTTTTTTCATCTTTGTATAACCTTTGGAACCTAGCTCAAAGCCAAGTACAGAGACAATAAATATTTGTTCAATAAAACTGAAGTACTAAATAGTGTGATACACACACAAGTCCTACAGAAGCACAAGATGGAGAGAGCAATGTGGTTTGAAGGAGTCAGGGAAGGCTGGATGGGGCAGGAAAAGGGTCTTGGTGGAAAAAGCAACAGCTCCAACAAAGTCATGGGAACATGAGGGGCATTCAAGTAACCTGTCCTCCTTCTTACAGCGAGGAGAACGGATAGTCAGGGAAAGTACTCTTTATTGATTGTGGCCATTCTCAAGTGTTCAGGAAACCCTCTGTAAGATAGGTTCTGTCTCATAGATGGGTTCTGCAAAATATTATATATAGAATGGATAAACAACAAGGTTCTACTTTATAACACAGGAAACTATATTCAATATCCTATGATAAATCATAATGGAAAAGAATATGAAAAAGAATGTATATATGTATAACTGAATCACTTAGCTGGACAGCAGAAATTAACACAATATTATAAATCAACTATACGTGAGCTTTTAAACATTTTTAAAATAAATTAAAAAATATAAAAGATGGGTTCTGGCTATATTTTTATTTCAATCCAACTATATATGAGACAATAAATGATGATGTATGGAATAAAATATTCTTCCCCAAACACCTCATTTTCTTTAGATTCTACCTTCAATACAAGTCAAGTGATAACCTATGCCAAACTTGGAATATCATATATCTGTTCATTCTTTTATTTAATAAATATTGATTAAGCAACAGTAATGGCCAGAACTGAGCTAAGTGGTGCAGATACAGCATTGGATAAAATGCAATCACTTTTCATAAGGCTAACAACCTAACGGGAAAGATTAGCTCTCAGTAAGCTGGCAATTGTCCATTTCAATACACTCTTTCTGTGAGTAATCTTAGACTCATAGTATTTTGCAGAAGTCGAGCAACTGTATTCACCTGAAGCTGAACACATCTCCCAAAAGGGCTGAGCTTGATGTAGTTAAGTATGGGAGACACAGAGACGTTCTCATCATATGAATTTACAATAGTACAGAATGAACTCAACCTATCCTTATGTTAACATAACATCATGCAGGAAAAAGTAGAGAATTTTTAAAAGCATAGTTAAAATCTTCAGCGAGATTCAAGAAAAGAGAACCATAAAACTATAACAGGCTACTATTTTTTAAAAGTATTCAGAGTTCCTAGGAATTGAAACAAGAACCAAAATAAAAATTAATCCAAATAGAAGTGATGAATATAAGAAATGACATGACTAAAGTTCCATATACAAAACTAGAACCTTGAGTTGAGGATTTTTTTTTTTTGCAAAATGCAAAGCAAAAATAAAAGGATAAAAAGTTTAAAGAAAAATTAAGTCACAGATAATAGTTTTAGTGACCCAAAAATCTATCTAATAAAAGTCCTAAATAGAGCTAACAGAAAAGATGGAGGGAAACAAATAATAAAGAGAATATTTTCCTGAAGTGAAGAAAGATTTAAGTGGTTAGATAAAAAGGACATGCTACATATTTTCTAGAAATATGGGAAGGACTCATAACATAGTTTATATAAATTCTGGAGAAATTTGTGACATTTGACAATAGAAGGAGAACACTTAAAGTTTCTAGTACATACAAGTGTGTTTGGGGCAAGATTACTTACTAAAGAATGATCATTAAAATGGCATTGGACTCCTTATATGTAACATGGGATGTCTGACAATGGGGAAAACATCTTATAAATACTAAGGGAAAATGATTGTTAAACTAAAGTGCTATATACTAATCAATAAATAACTCAAGTAGACTGAATAATCCTCTATATCCACATCCTAATCCCTGGAATCTATGGATGTTTCCTTATATGGCAAAAATAAAATTAAAAACAAAACAAAACCTTTGTTGATGTGATTAAAGATCATGGCACGAGGAGATTATCCTGGATGATACAGGTGGGCTCTAAATGCAGTTATATGTATCCTTACAAGAGGGAAGCAGAGGGAGATTTGAGCCTCTCTGTCCAAGGAGGCAGAATAGAAAGACATATCATGAGCCAAAAATTCAGCAGCCACAAGAAGCTGGGACAGGCAAAGGAAAGATTCCCCACTAGAGCCTCTGGAGGGAGTGCTGCCCCACTGAGACAGAGACTTCAGCCCAGTGATACAGACCGCAGACTTTTGGCCTCCAGAACTGTGAGGAAGTCAATTTCTGTTGTTTTAAGCCACAAAGTTTGTGAAAACTTGTTGGAGCAGCCCTAAGAGACTGATACGGTGAGGGTACCCAAGAAGTATCCTGGAAATTTCAGCAGTACAGACAAGTGAGCATCTTGTCTAAGACAGCTCAGAGGTACCAGAAAGACTAAAACAGTGTTTCAAAGTCAAGCAAGGACATAAACACCCCCAGATTCAAAGCAACTTAAAGCAAATTCAGTATTGTATCATTAACCTATATTAATAACCAGAAAAACTGGGGATAGATATAGATTTTAACCAACGGTAATTTATTCTTTAATTGGGAATATCCTATTTAAAACAGCCTTCTCCACTCCCATATTTTAAAGCTGTGAGATATCCACTCTAGCATCTAGGTCAGAATTATTCCAAAAAATCCTTTCTGCAGATCTCTTCAGTGTTTTAGTTCCTGTGTTTAGTGAAGAAGTGCAATAGTCACATATGACAAAGGAAGTGCAGATCATAAGTGTATTTCCAGTCTATTCAATTACCCTCCCTCCTGATACATTTAGAATTTTCCTTTCTTTATATAAAGCCAATATATTAGTAGCCTCTACCTGGCTCTCTAAGGCACACACATAGACAGAACACACAATAAATGCTCCTTCAGAAAAAGGCATCATGGCTTACACAGTAATGGATTTACCACAGGTGACACCACTGTATAATTCTGGCAATCAACTAACTCATCATTCCATAGCACTTCAGTGTACTTGTAACAAACTGTTTCCCATCTTTACCAAATATCTCTCTACTTCGGTGAATTAATAGTGTTAGTGGAGCCAGAAAACAAGCAATAAGTTTTAAGTGAAGGTTAAGCATGTTTCCACCACTGTACTATACTGTACTGTACTACAGTATATATAAAAATAGTTAAAAAAAAAAAAAAACAAAGAAAGAAAAAAAAAGTTACTGCCTAGAGGAAATTCAGCAGCTCCTTGGAGAGAAAAAACTCCACACAACTATTAGAAAAATATGTTAAAGGATGTCTGATGGGACTTCCCTAGTGGTTCAGCACTTAGGAATTCACCTTCTAACGCAGGTCAGGTCTAACTTCGTTCCCACATGCCATGGAGCAAATAAGCCCGGGCACTAAAACTACCACTGGAGCCCACATGCTGCAACTAGAAAGTTCATGCACTGCAATGAAAGATCCTGCATGAAGCAATGAAAGATCCTGCATGAAGCAACCAAGATCCTGCATCCAGCAAGACTTGACACAGCCAAATAAATAAATAAATATTTTAAATAAAGAATGTCTGGTGAAATGCTAAAACCACTCTGGTGCTTCATTTTACTTCACAGATAAATATAGCCAGAATACAAGGACTAGATCCAACCTCTTTCTAGATATGGAAGCTCCTTAACTGATTTCATTAATTTTCCAGCTTGATGCCAATTTATTAATTTGTATAATGAAAAAGATGCCTGACATATATATTGACTAGGACATGACTAAGGCACTCCCATTGGTTTGTGTGCCCTATACTCTACTTGGAGACAGGGGTACTTGGAAAGCCAAGTTGAAATAGGAAGAATGCTAGGGAAGTAGAAACTCAGTGGCAGAGGAATTATGCAGATGATATATAAAAGTTTAATGGTGTCAACCATGACAGTGCTTCCAGACAACTCTTTATGGATGGCTCACAGGATGTTACACAATCAAAGCAATTCACCTCTTAAGAAGTTGGACCCACCACCCCAGCCTGAGTAGGTATATCTAAATCAGTAAAGCTTTGTCCTCTCAAGCTCAGCTTGGCATAGATAAGCATTCAAGGTAATGCAGGTGCTCTCAGGAGCTGACCTAGGGATCAAGCAACTCAGATAAAGCAATCTTAAAACACAGACCCTAAGGAAGCATGTTTGTTTATAACGAAACAGTCAGAAACCATTTTCTTTCTAGAAGCCTTTCCAAACCAGGTCTAAGTTACCTTCCCACCTGCTTATTCTCAGGACAATTTAGCCTGAATGCCATGTTCCTCTAGAACATGGCATTATTTATTGACTATCTGGCTTGTTCACATCTGTGAGACATGGAAACTCACCAATGGTTTACAAGACCATCAGTTTTAAATAACACATCCATCACAAACTAGAAAGGAATGATCACCATTCCTTCAACTGCAATGCATTATACAAGGGTCAGCAAGTGGGAGTCACGGTTGGCAACACTACTGGTGGCCTCAGGTAGCAAATCCATCCTTCCAGCTGTTCTGATCCATATGGGCTCAATGAACCACAGAGAGGGAGTGCAGCCTCTTCTTATTGCGAGTATCTGCTGTAACTCTTCCATCCAAACCCTATCATAAAACAACTGTAAGGTAAGCTGACATCCATTTATCTAAACTTCATCTGGTAGCCAACTGCTGATTAAGAGGAAAACGTATACGTTAATGAGCAGACAGATGTGATGAAGGGAATTAAGGTGCTCTTATCTTGAAGAAACCAAAGATTTTAAATGCAGGAAAAAATTTAAATAATTTAATCATTAAGTCAAAGCCAGATGGAAAGTCACTTATGCTATTTTTCCTGCTAAGCAAATTCCAGGGTTATCCCCAATAGTCCTGACTCTCAATTTGTTACAATGTATAACTATTAGGATAATATCCCACAACCTTTCAGTTATCAAAATTCAAGATTCTCTCTTCAATTTCTAGGGCCTGGATGTGGATTTCAAAATTGTACACTTAGTGCCTTTTCTTTTTGAATCTCAGTTTTAACTTTGTCCCAGATCAGCAACTTCCCTGGTGGCTCAGATGGCAAAGTGTCTGCCTACAATGTGGGAGACCTGGTTCAATCTCTGGGTCGGGAAGATCTCCTGGAGAAGGAAACAGCAACCCACTCCAGTATTCTTGCCTGGAAAATCCCATGGACAGAGGAGCCTAGTAGGCTACAGTCCATGGGGTTGTAAAGAGTCAGACACAACTGAGCGACTTCACTCACTCACTCACTCACTCAGATCAGCAAATTTCCTTATCCTCCAAAGTTCCCACTAATATTTGACTTAAAGTTTATATAAAAATTTAAGGGACTTCCTTGGGGGTCCAGTGGCTAAGATTCCACACTCCCAATGCCTGGGCGCCTGGGTCCCACCCCTGGTCAGGGAACAAGATCCCACATACTGCAACTAAGAGTTTGCATGCCACAACAAAAGATCCCGTGTTAGGCAAATAAGTAAATAAATAAAAACAAACATGTCTTTTAATTTAAAATATAAGATAATGGAAAACCTGGAATGCTCCCTTAACATCACTGACTTTTATTTTCTTTACCTGTAAAATGGGATCACAACAATTGTATACCCCTGACACAGTGATTCTTTTGTTTTTTTTTTTGTTTTTTGACACAGTGATTCTTAATCAGGAATGATTTCCATATCCCAGGGGACATGTGGCAATATCGGGGAGACGTTTTTAGTTGTCACAAGTTGAGAGAAAGGAGTGCTAATGGTTTCTAGTGGATAGAGGCAGGGATGTTAAGAGTTTTATGAGGTACAAGACAACCCCCACAACAAAAAACAGTCCAGCCCAAAATGGCAATAATGCTGAGGGTAAGACATTCTGCTTTAGCATCATGGAGTTATCATAGAGATCAAAGCAGATGCTCACTGAAAGATGCTAAAACGATGATAATAATTAGTTAGTTCAGTTCCTCAGTTGTGTCCCACTCTTTGCAGCCCCATGGACTGAGCACGCCAGGTTTCCCTGTCCATCTGTCCAGCTCCCAGAGCCTGCTCAAACTCTTGCCCACCAAGTTGGTGATGCCATCCAACCATCTCATCCTTTGTTGTCCCTTTCTCCTCCTGCCTTCAATCTTTCCCAGCATCAGGGTCTTTTCCAATGAGTCAGTTTGTTGCATCAGGTGGCCAAAGTATTGGAGTTTCAGCTTCAGCATCAGTCCTTCCAATGAACATTCAGGACTGATTTCCTTTAGGATGAACGGGTTTGATCTCCTTGCAGACCAAGGGACTCTTAAGAGTCTTCTCCAACACCACAGTTCAAAAGCATCAATTCTTCGGCACTCAGCTTTCTTTATAGTCCAACTCTTACATCCATACATGACTACTGGAAAAACCATACCTTTGACTAGACGGACATTTGCTGGCAAAGTAATGACTCTGCTTTTTAATATGCTGTCTAGCTTGGTCTTAGCTTTTCTTCCAAGAAGCAAGTGTCTTTTAATTTCATGGTTGCAGTCACCAACTGCAGTGATTTTGGAGCCCAAAAAAATAAAGTCAGCCACTGTTTCCTTTGTTTCCCTATCTATTTGCCATGAAGTGATGGGACTAGATGCCACGATCTTTGTTTTTTGAATGTTGAGTTTACTTCGCTCTGTATAATGGGCTCCAGTTTCATCCATCTCATTAGAACTGATTCAAATGAATTCTTTTTAATGGCTGAGTAGTATTCCATGGTGTATATGTACCACAGCTTCCTCATCCATTTGTCTGCTGATGGGCATCTGGGTTGCTTCCATGTCCTGGCTATTATAAACAGTGCTGCGATGAACATTGGGGTGCATGTGGCTCTTTCAGATCTGGTTTCCTTGGTGTGTATGCCCAGAAGTGGGATTGCTGGGTCATATGGCAGTTCTATTTCCAGCTTGTTAAGAAATCTCCACACTGTTTTCCATAGTGGCTGTACTAATTTGCATTCCCACCAACAGTGTAAGAGGGTTCCCTTTTCTCCACACCCTCTCCAGCATTTATTGCTTGTAGACTTTTGGATAGCAGCCATCCTGACTGGCGTGTAATGGTACCTCATTGTGGTTTTGATTTGCATTTCTCTGATAATGAGTGATGTTGAGCATCTTTTCATGTGTTTTAAGTCAGCTTTTTCACTCTCATCTTTCACTTTCATCAAGAGGCTCTTTAGTTCTTCTTTGCTTTCTACCATAAGGGTGGTGTCATCTGCATATCTGAGGTTATTGACATTTCTTCTGGCAATCTTGATTCCAGCTTGTGCTTCATCCAGCCTGGCATTTCACAAGATGTTCTCTGCATATAAGTTAAATAAGCAGGGTGACAATATACACAGCCTTGACGTACTCCTTTCCCAATCTGGAACAACTCTGTTGTTCCATGTTGGGTTCTAACTGTTGCTTCTTGACCTGCATACAGATTTCTCAGGAGGCAGGTAAGGTGGTCTAGTATTCCCATCTCTTGAAGAATTTTCCACAGTTTGTTGTGATGTACACAGTCAAAGGCTTTGGCACAGTCAATAAAACAGAAGTAGATGTTTTCTGGAACTCTCTTGCTTTTTCGATGATCCAACAAATGTTGGCAATTTAATCTCTGGTTCCTCTGTCTTTTCTAAATCCAGCTTGAATATCTGGAAGTTCATGGATCATGTACTCTTGAAGCCTGGCTTAGAGAATTTTGAGCATTACTTTGCTAGTGTATGAGATGAGCACAATTGTGTGGTAGTTTGAACATTCTTTGGCATTGCCTTTCTTTGAGATTGGAATGAAAACTGACCTTTTCCAGTCCTATGGTCACTGCTGAGTTTTCCAAATTTGCTGGCATATTGGGTGTAGCACTTTCACAGCATCATCTTTTAGGATTTGAGATAGCTCATCTGAAATTCCATCACCTCCACTAGCTTTGCTGGTAGTGATGCTTCCTCGGGCCCACTTGACTTCGCATTCCAGGATGTCTGGTTCTGGGTGAGTGATCACACCATCATGGTTATCTGGGTCATGAAGATCTTTTATGTATAGCTCTTCTGTGTATTCTAGACTCCTGTTCTTAATATCTTCTGCTTCTGTTAGGTCCATACCATTTCTGTCCCTTATTGTGCCCATCTTTGTATGGAATGTTCCTTTGGTATCTCTAATTTTCTTGAAGAGAATTCTAGTCTTTCCCATTATATTGTTTTCCTTTGTTTCTTTGCACTGATCACTGAGGGAGGCTTTCTTATCTCTCCTTGCTATTCTTTGAAACTCTGCAATCAAATTGGTCTATTTTTCTTTTTCTCCTTTGCCTTTAACATCTCTTCTTTTCTCAGATATTTGTAAGACCTCCTCACATAACCATTTTGCCTTTTTGCATTCTTTCTCTCAGGGATGGTCTTGATCACTGCCTCCTATACAATGTCATGAACCTCTGTCCATAGTTCTTCAGGTACTCTGTCAGATCTAATCTCTTGAATCTATTTGTCACTTCCACTGTATAATCGTAAGGGATTTGATACAGGTCATACCTGAATGGTCTAGTAGTTTTCCATACTTTCTTTAATTGAAGTATGAATTTGGCAATAAGGAGTTCATGATCCAAGCCACAGTCAGCTCCTGGTCTTGTTTTTACTGACTGTATAGAGCTTCTCCATCTTTGGTTGCAAAGAATATAATCAATCCGATTTCGGTATTGACCATCTGGTGATGTCCATGTATAAAGTTGTCTCTTGTGTTGTTGGAAGAGGGCGTTTGCTATGACCAGTGTGTTCTCTTGGCAAAACTCTGTTAACCTTTGCCCTGCTTCATTTTGTACTCCAAGGTGAAACTTGCCTGTTACTCCAGGTATCTCCTGACTTCCTACTTTTGCATTCTAGGCCCCTATGATGAAAAGGACATCTTTTTTGGGTGTTAGTTTTAGAAGGTTTTGTAGGTCTTCAAAGAACCATTCAACTTTAGCTTCTTCAGCATTACTGGTTGGGGCATAGACTTGGATTACTGTGGTATTGAATAGCTTGCCTTGGAAACAAACAGAGATCACTGTGTCGTTTCTGAAATTGCACCCAAATACTTCATTTCGGACTCTTTTGTTGACTGCGAGGGCTACTGCATTTCTTCTAAGGGATTCTTGCCCACAGTAGTAGATATAATGGTCATCTGAGTTAAATACACCCATTTCAGTCCATTTTAGTTCACTGATTCCTAAAATGTCAATGTTCACTCTTGCCATCTCCTGTTTGACCACTCCTTATTTACCTTGAATCAAGGACCTAACATTCCAGGTTCCTATGCAATATTGTTCTTCACAGCATCGGTCTTTACTTCCATCACCAGTCACATCCACAACTGGGTATTGTTTTCGCTTTGGCTCTGTCTCTTTAATCTTTCTGGAGTTATTTCTCCACTCTTCTCCAGTAGCCTATTGGGCACCTACTGACCTGGTGAGTTCATCTTTCAGTATCATATCTTTTTGGTTTTTCATACTGTTCATGGGGTTCTCAAGGCAAGAATACTGAAGTGAAAATGTCAATAATGCTGAAGGCAAGACATTCTGATTTAGTGTCATGGAATTATCATAGAGATCAAAGAAGATGCTCAGTGAAAGTTATTATAAATGATGATAATAATAATATATCCTAATTTTATCTTGTCCTTATTTTACAACACAAGTTAAGTTCTCACTTATGAATCACAAAATAACTGTGAGGGACCAAAGGAAAAAAAGTCATCATTGAAAAGTATAAGCCTAGAATTGTGGTCATGCAGAGGCTGTCTTAATCACATCACTAAAGTCTTGGACATTGGCCTACGTCATCAAGGTCACATCTGTCTCTCCACCCTCAACCTGGGTGGATCTCCCTCTGGCTCTTGATATGATCTGGGAGGCGGGTGGATGTGCTCTGAGGCAAGGTCAACTGGACTGGATTCATCTCTACTGGGCTGGGCAAGCAGAGTATAAAACATAGGCTAGCTGCTCAATCTTGAGTTGTCAGTTTCTCCAGAAAGGTGTCTCTTAGGATGAAAAGGTGTTGTGAAGTTTTTCTGGGGTAGAAGTTAACTAGAAAGAGTACCTAGCACAGAGGGACATGTAAGTGGGAGATAGAATGCACAAAACTGGCATTATTCCTAAAGCAACTCCCCTTGGGAGTGGATCACATCATGGCCTTCTTGTTCTTAGATTCATTCCTCATCCTTCCCTGCTATGCTTTGGAGTCATGGGTGTGAAGGAATCACGGGCAGCCTATGCTCCCAGGTCAGCTGCTGTTCTGCAGGGTTTTCCACTAAGCAATGACAGGCCCCAAAGAAGCGAGAAGCAAGAGTATTTCTCCCTTCTCTGCCTCTGGTGCCTCCCCAAGAGTGGTTGCTCTGCCCCCTTAAAGTCAGTATCCTTTGTGGTTTCTGGTTCCATTAGGCATTCCTAGGCCCTGAGCTGAGACATTTCCACCTCCTCCTTTTATCCCTCCAGTCTCGGTGTGTGGGTTCCTGCTGTTACTAACTTCTGGGTTACCTTCCCCATCCTCCTTTTAAGCTTCTTCTGGCACCTGTGAAAAAGGTTCCTGCAGTAAATTCCCTCTGATTTAAATAGAGTGCCTCCTCTTTCCCGGTTGGACTTTAAATGATATTTTCAGGGTAGAATGTTGGGCACAACGGTGTGACACCTGGAGCTCATGTGATTACACAGGTATAACAAGGGCATGGCAACAACAGGAGGCAGAGGAAGCTGATATTTACCTGCCCAACAAAGACTTGTTCAGCACCCACAATGTGTTGGAAATTGTGCTGGGTATAGGAATTTGGTGTGAACAAAAACATATACCACTTCCAATCCCCAAAGAAAAAAAATATGAGTAACTAAAAAATTATTATATAATAGTGAGTTGCTCTAATAATAATTTTTTATTGAAGAATTCAATTACAAATTACAATTCAAAACAGCACAAGTTCTCCCATCGAAATAAGAGTTGAGGGACTTACCTGGTGGTCCAGTGGGTAAGATTCCATGCTCCCAACACAGGGGGGCCCAGATTTGATCCCTGGTCAGGGAATTAGATCCTACGTGCTGAAACTAAGACACTCACAAGCTGCAGTGAAGGTCTAGCATAGCTAAATAAATTAAAAAAAACAAAAAAGTGTTGAGTTAACAAAGCTTAAGCCTAAAAACATATTGGAGAGAGAAGTTATAACTCTCCAGGTTTATCATTTCTAATATGAATATCATTAAGCTGCTTTTCCAAATCCCTAAATAATAGCCAACCCAGCTACTTTCTGTTCCTTAGAGTGATGCTTGGGGAGCAATGGATTTTTTAAAAGATTCATTTCCAGTTTGAAGTCATGTATCAGAGCTAAGAAAAATTAACAGACCTTGGATGAGAGGTATCCTGGATGACCAAGTGATCTTGTTAGCCAACCAGTTATATAGGAATATTTATGTAGAAAAAGAGAATGCAGTTTCAAGACTGGTCTAATGATTCAAGACATGAAATATATTCATTCTGGGAGCTGTTTGAAGGATACAGTGAAACATAAATATAACTAGAAAACTAAACTGTTGAGCCAACTGAAGAGACTCAAAATAAAAGTCCACTCGTACATTTGCATGACCCCACGTGAAATCAACAGGCACCACATGAATGTCTAAGCACACTATACTTACATATTTTGCCCATTTCTGATTTGGAGTAATTTTTTTCTATAACAAGAATAGAATAGAATTTTGTAGATTAGTCACTATTTTTATTTGTCTGTTTCAATCTATTTACTAAATCCACAGTGGTCCCATTAAGGTTTAATTGCTTCTTCAATCGGGATACTGAGGCAATCATAAAGTGAACTGTTCCCATATTGGCTTATAAACCAATGGCTGATTAAGTAATCCCTTTTTTAGTTCTACACAATGTTACCCTTTCTGAAGATGCAAGAAAGATCAAATTTCCTCTGTGTAATAACACCTTTGGGCTTAATCAGTACAAAACCTCTTCATTAAGACTTCTTTTCTAGATATATACACAATGTATAATTCTTAGAAAAAGGAAAATAAAAACCTTTGGTGTGGTACAGGTTTTGTTAACAATGCAACTTCTTTACACAGCAATAGTTAACATCAGGAGCTGGTTAGCAGTTGAATAATCACATTAAATATATTCACCTCAGTGAAGACTGTAAACAAAGAGATATTAAGTAATTTTTTCACAAGTACTCCTGCTGTGATACCAGCTGATCAGGTTTAATAACAACCAGCATTTCTACTAATTTTGCAAGAAAGATATGCTAGGGATAATTTCCTCTTCTAGAGTGAGTGTAAATAATCTATTTTGCAGCGAGCTTACAATGACACCATGTAGCATAACCACCAGCAATCAACTCAGAAATATAATTTTTAGAACTGTAGTATTTGCAAATTAAAGGATCAATGTTAACTTCAGTCAATAAAGAAAATAAACTTGATTAGCAGAATGCATTAATACCAATCAGCTTTGCAGATATTAATATGTTCCCTGCTATATCCCAAGGTGTCTGTCTGTCTCTCTCTCTTTCTCAAGAGAACCCCAAAGGAAAACACTTTTCATTCTAATTGTATTATTTTAATATTCATCTTGTAAACAATGCAATGTTTTTGCATGAAGGTAAAAATTCAGGTTGCTTTTTAAATAAGTCCCCAAGGAACTGGGGAATTAGAAAATCTAGTTTATTTTCTAACTGATAATGGAGAACACCAAAGGAATCACAGGCATTATGACATTATGATTTTCTTTTTATTGTTAAATATACAGTTATATAAAAGGGGCAGACTCTGCGGTTATTCCTGTAAGTAATGTACAAACCCT
Source organism: Odocoileus virginianus (assembly GCF_023699985.2). Classification (NCBI taxonomy): domain Eukaryota; kingdom Metazoa; phylum Chordata; class Mammalia; order Artiodactyla; family Cervidae; genus Odocoileus; species Odocoileus virginianus. The sequence goes on along the minus strand of NC_069679.1, from coordinate 39,198,942 downwards.
GAAATGCACTTATAACATGGCATAAACTACCTGTAAATAAAATGAAACTAAAAATATACAAATTTTTCAAAGTTCAGCCCTTAGTATAGATATTTAATTATATTATTTTGACAGTTTAGAAGCAAAAATCAGGCCAGGAAGGCATAGGCAGTTCAACAGCCCAAAACATGGTAGTGACCAGCAAAATTCAAAAAAGAATAAAGACCCAACACAGCATTATAAGGAATCTAACCAGCCCTTCCTATAACTGCTTTGGAATTTCATAATCATGGTCATTGTCTCTGCTGATGATGCCATGCTTAATTATCAGGTTGTAAAAAAATATGACATAATAAAGGAATACATAATACAATAGAAGAATTACCAAGTTATGATGTCAACAAATGTATAAGCTATATAAGATATAATAGCTATTTTAGGAAAACTTACTCTTATTTAGGGCTAATGAAATATATATGGAAAAGTTTTTCTCTCTGGTAAAAGAGAATGAAAGTAATTATTTCCGCCACGTACTTAACACATAAGAGGAAGGAAATATTTGAACACATTTAATTTAATATGTTTCTCATTCCTCAAACTCTTGACTCTTAAGTTAGTCTTCAAAAGCTCTGCAAAACATAAAACCTCAATTTATTACAAAGGATTAGGCTAATTCAAGAAAAGAAAATCACAAATGTTTACAGCCTATTTAGAGAGAGTTTACAAGAATAGAATTTTACCCCTAAGAGGTATTGAATGTTCTCTATTGAAGTGGGAAGAACACATTCTGATACTAGTCACAAACAGATATTCGTATTCTCATTATATGCTAAATTTTGATATTGATAAAAGACTAATTAACATTTTATATGAAATCACTGATGGTTTATCATTTAAAAATTTTTAAGTGATCAAATAGTATCAATGGCCTTATAAGTGGTCACTTGTACAATTCTTAAACTCCAAATGATAACTAAAGAGAAAAATGTAATAAAAGTTTAAGTGAGCAGGAAGACAGGACATTTTCTTCAAGCATTTCAATACTACGTATTTCCTTACAATAACTTTATAAATCTTGATTTTTAAAACATGATTTTGTATTGCAAGAAATGAGATTCTATAAGAAAAATAAAAGACTGATATTCTTCTTGCTCCAAGAATATTGAAAATTGGAGACTCTCAGTTGATCTTAAACTTAAGGACTTTGTAACTTTTCAAAATGGAAAAACAAAACCTTTTAATTACCTCCCTAGAAAAGTGGATATTCTACTCAACAAAACTCTTTCTTTCACAATAAATTTTATTCTAAGGACAGACTTCAATTTTCCCCATGAAAAAATTACTGCCGTGAGAACTGTCTTCCCACTCTAAGCAACTAGATATCCTTGCAAAAAATCATTGTTTCAGAAAGAGGAAGACTATGGTCTTTGAGCAACAGAAAAACAAATGAGGAGTATTCTTCCAGCATACTGTCTAAAAGCAGTTTCTAGGCCACAACACAAGGAGAAAGAATCTAAACAACGTCCAGCAGCATTCTTGCACTAAGGTAACACAAACTGGAGTTTGGGAAAACATCTAGGCTATTTTAGATATCTAGATTTCACAGGCTAGATTACTGGAAATCTGCAAAAGAGTCTGTCTCCTGGAGACTTTAGCTGAGTAAAGGTATATTCAGGAAGACAGGAGAAGAATTACTGGAAAACAGTAAGCAGAACAATTACTGGGGCTCACTCAGAGTTAGGAATTATTTCCTTTCTCACTAAGTAAAGTGGAGGAACCCTGTAATATATAGAGCATCATGTTGAGCTCTCTGAAGTGTCACACCTTAGTAGTGGGACTAAAAGAGCCCTACAGTATATAAAAGCTGCTCTGAACCAGTCATAATAAGGCTTAAAATCAAGACTGAGAAGGACCAAACTGATTCAAATAACTTCATTCTGTCCAATACTCTTTCAAATGTCTTTCAGCACTCAACAACTTAAAATTTGCAATGACTGGCATCCTATCAAAAATTACCTGACATTAAAAAAATAACCATAATCAGAATAAAAATTCTTCAATAAAAACAGATCCAGGGAAGATAGAAATGATTAATTACAATATAAAAGCTAAAAACAACACCTCAAATGAAACTTCTAAACATGAGAAACATAACATCAGAAATGAAAAGGTACTATATATTATTAATGGTACACTAGACACTACAGAAAAAATAATCAGGAACTTAAATATATTAATCTAAAATGAGGCTAAGGGGAAAAAAATGACTGATAAAAATCAGTGATCTGTGAGATAATATCAAACAATCTAACAAAATAAAACTAGAGTTTCAGAAGGAAGCAGGGTCAGGAATTAAAAAAAATATTTGCTGAATAATGGTGAAAATTTTTCCAAATGTGACTAAAATATAAACTCATAAATCCAAAGAGCTCAATGAAGTCCAATCAGAATAAACACACACATATAAAAGCATAACATAGCACACAAAAATCCAATTACTGAAACCAGTGATGAAATCTTAAAAGCAACCAGAGAGAAAATAAAAGAACCCATAGAGGAGCAAAAATGAGAACTATCATAGACTTATCATAAGAAATCATGCAAATTAGAAGACAATAGAACAAAAATTTTAATACACTGAAAGAAAAAAAACTTGATACTCTAGAATTCTATACCTACTGAAAACATCACTCAAAATTTAAGTTAAAGTAAGTATTTTCTTGGGCAAAAATGAATTGAGAGAATTTGCCACCAGCAGACCTGCACTATAACAAATGTTAAAGGAAGTTCTTCAAGAAGGAGGAAAATTATTCCAGATAGACACAAAGTAATGAAGAGTAATGAGGTATATATTCAGGTAAGCATAAGATGTTTGTTCTCATTTTTCAATCTCCTTGACAATAATTGCCTGTTTTAAGCAAAAACAATAACAATGCATTGCCGGGTTCAGGGCACATGTAGAAATAAAATGTATTATAACATTAGTACAAAATACTAGAGGAAAGGCAATAGAAGTATATTGTTCGTTTTACATGTGAAATAATACAATACTTGCCAGTATACTTTGATAAATTGAAATCCTATATTTCACAAGCAAGCACACACAAAAAAGATGTAAATAAAGAAATAGTATAGACAGTAAGCTAATAGTAGAGATAAGATGGAATCATAAAAACATTCAAAAAGAAGACAATAAAAGGGCTTCCCTGATAGCTCAGTTGGTAAAGAATCTGCATGCAATGCAGGAGACCCCAGTTCGATTCCTGGGTTGGGAAGATCTGCTGGCAAAGGAAAAGGCTACCCACTCCAGTATTCTTGGGCTTCCCTTGTGGCTCAGCTGGTTAAGAATCCACCTGCAATGTGGGAGACCTGGGTTCAAGCCCTGGTTTGGGAAGATCCCCTGGAGAAGGGAATGGCATAAAAACATTCAAAAAGAAGACAATAAAGAGGGAGAAAAGGAATAATGAACACATGGAACAAAGAAAAACAAAACACAACCAAAAAAGCAAAGAGCAAGACAGTAACTTTCTGTCCAGCCATATAAATATAAATGTAAATGGTCTAAATACTCCAATTAAAAGGCAGCAATTGTGAAATTAGATTAAAATGCAAGACAATTATATACTGTCTACAAGAAATCCACTTTAAATATAATGACACAAATAGCTTAAAAAGCAAAAGGTTGGGAAAAGGTACCACACTAATTCTAATCGGAATAAAGCTAATGTGGCTATATTAACATCAAATAACAGATTTCAAACAAGGAATAAGCAAGGGATAAAAATGGACATTTCATAGATGAAAAGATTAACTGATCAAGAATGTACAATACTAATATATCAACATATGCAAGTAAAACAGAAATTCAAAATACATGAAACCAAAGGCTAAAAATACTAAAAGTAAAAATAGACAAATCCACAATTTTAGTTAGAAACTTCAATACTCCTCTCTCAATAGCCCATAGAATGAGTAAACAGAAAACCACAGTAAGAATACAAAGACTTGAAGCACACTCTCTGTCAGCTTGACCTAATGGACACTAATGGAATACTCCATTCAATAACAGAATTTCAAGTATACTTGGAACATTCAGCAGAATAAATCATATGCCATGCTATTAAAAAGTCTCAGTAAATGTGGGGAATTCCAGGGGCAGTCCAGTGATTAGGACTTGGTGCTTCCTCTGCTGAGAGCTCAGATTCAATCCCTAAAAAGGGAACTAAGATCTCACAAGCAGTGCAGCATGGACCAAAGGGGAAAAAAAAAAGTCTCAGACATGTAATAGGATTAAAAGCATATAAAGTATTGTTTCTGACAACTAAACTAGAAATCAGTTTTTAAATCTTGAAATACCCAAATAATTAAAAGTTAAATAATACCCTTCTAAATAACACATGAATCAAAGAAGAAATCACAAGGAAAGTGAAAATATTTTGAACTGAATGAAAATGAAAATATATCAAGGTTACAGATGAAAACGAAGCAATCTTCAAAGTATACTGATAGCATTAAACACCTATACTAGGGGAAAAAAAGGGTCTTAGTTTAATAATATAAGTTTCCACCTTCAATTAAAAAAAGAAAATATTTTTAAATGAATTAAATATACTAGAAGCTGGAGGAAGGAAATAATGAAATCAGAGCAGAAATCAGTTAAATAGAAAACAGAGAAACAACAGAGATCAATGAAACCAGAGGCTGATTCTTTGAAACTATCAATAAAATTGATAAACCTCTAACCAGACTGATCAAGAAAAAAAGTGAGAGAAGACTAAAATAATAAGGAAATACTGTTGCTGTTATTCAGTCGCTCAGTTGTGTCCAACTCTTTGAGACCCCATAGACTGCAGCATCCCAGACTTCACTGTCCTTCACCATCTCCTGGAGTTTGCTCAAAGAAATATTATGACTAGCTTTATAGTAACAAATTAGTTAATTCAGGTGAAATGACAAATTTCTTTACATACACAAACTATCAAAGCCCCATTATAGATTAACCTCAATAGTATGGTATCCAATAAAGACACTTTAATTTTAGATAGCAACTGTTCCACACACACACAAAACCCTCCAGACCCAGATGGCTTCACTGGTGAATTCTATCAAGCATTTAAGGAAGAAATATTAATCCTATGCAGACTCATCCATAAAATATAAGAGAAGGGACTGTATCCTAGATCATCTTATGAGATCATCATTACTCTGATCCTCAAGCCAAAAAAAAAAAAGGTAATAAAACTACAAATTCCTTCATCAAATTGGATCTAGTGAGTATACTCACCATATTGACAGGAAAACTGTATGATCATCTCATAGATGCAAAGAATTTGATACAGTTTGCTCTTCATTCATGATTTTTTAAAATAATTTTTATTTATTTATTTAATTTTGCTGCGATGGCTGTCTGTTACCGCACACGAGCTTTATCCAATTACAGCAACTGGAGGCTGCTCTCTAGTTGCAGTGCGCAGGCTTCTCATTGTAGTGGCTTCTCTTGTTGCAGAGCACAAGTTCTAGGGCACATGGGCTCAGTAGTTGCAGCGCCTAGGTTCCAGAGCACAGGCTCGATAGTTGTGCCACACAGGCTTACCTGCTCTGAGGCACATGGAATCCTCCCGGATAAGGGATCAAACCCATGTTGCCTTCATTGGCAGGCTGATTTTTTTACCACTGAGCTATTGGGGAAGCCCTCCACTCATGATTTTTTTTAAAGTCTCAGAAGACTAGAAATAGAAGGGAACCTCTTTAATTTCATAAAAAGCATCTATGAAAAACCTACAACAAGTATCATACCTAATGGTGAAAAGTTGAGTCTTTTCCCCATAAGATTAGGAACAAAATGAGGATGTTCACTCTCACATTTCAACACTTTACTGGGGGTCCTAGATGGTTCAATAAGGAAAGAAAATGAAATAAAAATCATAGTGATTGGAAAGGAGGAAATAAAACTGCCTTAATTCATAGATGACATGATGGTAGACATAGAAAAATCTAAGAAATCTATATAAAAGCAACCAGAAATAATGTATGAGTTTAGCAAGACTGCAGATTATATGGTAAATATAGATCTATTATTGTCTATCTATATACTGTCAACAAACAACTGGAAATTTAAATATCACTTAGAATAAAAAACAAAAATTTCTTAGCAATAAATTTATTAAAATATGCAAGACACTGTTCACTGAAAGCTACCAAATATTGTCGAGTAAAGTTAAAGAACATGTAAAAAATACAGTGAGACACCAAGTTTCTAGATGGGAAAATTTAATACTGTTAAGATGTTAAGTCTCCCCCAAACTGATATTTCAATAAAATCTCATTCAAAATCCTAGCAGATCATTGTAGATTTTGACAGACTAATTCTAAAAATTTATTTGGAAACATAAAGGATCTAGGAAAGCCAAAACAATTTTGAAAAAGAAAAATGACATTTGAAGGCCTGACACCTCAAGATTATTGTAAAACTATAGTAATCAAAAAAATGTGGGAGTTCTGTGATCTAGATATGTGGAACAGAAAAGGAAGCCCAGAAATAAACACTGACAAGGGAGCCTTCTCCAAAGGCAATTTAATGGAGACAGGATAGTCTTTTCAATACATGATGCCAGAACAACTGGACATCCATGTGCAAAAAAAAAAAAAAAAAAAAATCAGTCTAGATACAGACACTAAATCTTTCACAAAAATTAATTCAAAATGAATCATGAACCTATGTAAAATAAAAGCCTATTAAACTTATAGAAGATAACACAGGAGAAGATCTAGGTGACCTTAGGTTTAGCAGATTACATTTTTAGATACAACACCAAGAGTATGATCCATGAAATAAAAATTGGAAAGATGCATTTTAAAATTAAAAACTTCTGCTCTAAACAATGTGATCCTCTACATAGAAAACCCTAAAGACGCTACCAGAAAATTACTAGAGCTAATCAATGAATATAGTAAAGTTGCAGGATATAAAATTAACACACAGAAATCCCTTGCATTCCTATATACTAACAATGAGAAAACAGAAAGAGAAATTAAGGAAACAATACCATTCACCATTGCAACAAAAAGAATAAAATAATTAGGAGTATATCTACCTAAAGAAATGAAAGACCTATATAGAAAACTATAAAACACTGATGAAAGATACCAAAGAGAACACAAACAGATGGAGAAATATACCATGTTCATGGATTGGAAAAATTAATATTGTGAAAATCAGTATACTACCCAAAGCAATGTATAGATTCAATGCAATCCCTATCAATCTACAAACGGTATTTTTCACAGAACTAGAACAAATAATTTCACAATTTGTATGGAAATACAAAAAAACCTCAAAGAGCCAAAGCAATCTTGAGAAAGAAGAATAGAACTGGAGGAATCAACCTTCCTGACTTCAGACTCTACTACAAAGCCACAGTCATCAAGACAGCGTGGTACTGGCACAAAGACAGAAATATAGATCAATGGAACAAAAGAGAAAGCCTAAAGATAAATCCACGTACCTATGGACACCTTATCTTCGACAAAGGCAGCAAGGATATACAATGGAAAAAAGACAACCTCTTTAACAAGTGGTGCTGGGAAAACTGGTCAACCACTTGTAAAAGAATGAAACTAGAACACTTTCTAACACCATACACAAAAATAAACTCAAAATGGATTAAAGATCTAAATGTAAGACCAGAAACTATAAAACTCCTAGAGGAGAACATAGGCAAAACACTCTCCGACATGAATCACAGCAGGATCCTCTATGACCCACCTCCCAGAATATTGGAAATAAAAGCAAAAATAAACAAATGGGACCTAATGAAACTTAAAAGCTTTTGCACAACAAAGGAAACTATAAGCAAGGTGAAAAGACAGCCCACAGATTGGGAGAGAATAATAGCAAACGAAGCAACAGACAAAGGATTAATCTCAAAAATATACAAGCAACTCCTGCAGCTCAATTCCAGAAAAATAAATGACCCAATCAAAAAATGGGCCAAAGAACTAAACAGACATTTCTCCAAGGAAGACATACAGATGGCTAAAAAACACATGAAAAGATGCTCAACATCACTCATTATCAGAGAAATGCAAATCAAAACCACAATGAGGTACTATTACATGCCAGTCAGGATGGCTGCTATCCAAAAGTCTACAAGCAATAAATGCTGGAGAGGGTGTGGAGAAAAGGGAACCCTCTTACACTGTTGGTGGGAATGCAAACTAGTACAGCCACTATGGAGAACAGTGTGGAGATTTCTTAAAAAACTAGAAATAGAACTGCCATATGACCCAGCAATCCCACTCCTGGACATACACACTAAGGAAACCAGATCTGAAAGAGACACGTGCACCCCAATGTTCATCGAAGCACTGTTTATAATAGCCAGGACATGGAAGCAACCTAGATGCCCATCAGCAGACAAATGGATAAGGAAGCTATGATACATATACACCATGGAATCTTACTCAGCCATTAAAAAGAATACATTTGAATCAGTTCTAATGAGATGGATGAAATTGGAGCCCATTATACAGAGTGAAGTAAGCCAGAAAGATAAACACCAATACAGTATACTAACACATATATATGGAATTTAGAAAGATGGTAATGATAACCCTATATGCAAAACAGAAAAAGAGACACAGATGTACAGAACAGACTTTTGGACTCTGTGGGAGAAGGCGAGGGGGGGATGTTCTGAGAGAAGAGCATTGAAACAAGTATACTATCAAGTGTGAAACAGATCACCAGCCCAGGTTGGATGCATGAGACAAGTGCTCAGGGCTGGTACATTGTGAAGACCCAGAGGGGTGGGATGGGGAGAGAGGCAGGAGGGGGGATCAGGATGGGGAACACTTGTAAATCCATGGCTGATTCATGTCAATGTATGGCAAAAACCACTACAATATTGTAAAGGAATTAGCCTCCAACTAATAAAAATAAATGAAAAAAAAAAAAAAAAAAAACTTCTGCACTGTGAAAGATCCTGTTAAAATAAAGGCAAAAAACTGGAACCAACTCAAATATTCACTAACAGAAGAATGGATAACAAAATTGCAGTATATCTGTACAATGAAATATGACTCAGCAATAAGAATGAATGAACTCCATATACATGCAATAACACAGATGATCCCTAACCATTAAATGAAGCAAATGAAGCCAGACACAAGAGACTCCACATTTTCTGATATTATTTATATGAAATTCTAAAAAGGCAAAGCTGGGTGGCTCCCCTGGTGGCTCAGCGGTGAAGAATCTGCCTGTCAATGCAGGAGACATGGGTTGGATCCCTGGTCTGGGAAGATCTCACATGCCTTGGGGCAACTATGCCTGGCACCACAGTTACTGAGACGATGCTCTAGAGCCTGGGAACCACAAACACTGAGGCTGCGTGTTACAACCACTGAAGCCCAGGTACCACAGAGCCTGTGCTCTGCAACAAGAGAAAACACTGCAGGGAAAAGCCCATGCAAACATGCAATGCAATTCGAGAGTAGCCCCTGCTCTCCATAACCAGAGAAAGACTGTGTGCACCAGTGAGGACCCAGCACAGCCAAAAATAAATAAAAATTTTAAAAAGGCAAAGTTATAGTAATGGAAAGCAAATCAATGGTTGCCAAGGCTTGGGGGAGAGAACTGGCTGCAAAGAAGCACAAGGAAATTCTGGAGGTGTTGGAAATACTCTGTATGTTGATTGACTCATATTTGTCAAAGTTCACTGAACTATACACTTTTAAATGGGTGAATTTTATGATAATTACGTCATATAGAAGCTGACTATTATTACATACTTCTGCAAATGATATTTCCCCCAAATACCACCACCATCAGCAGATAATGCTGTGTTGCAATTGCTTACAAAGTCCAGGATTTTATTTGAAGTTTTGATGTCATTTGGAGAAGCCAGTTATCATTCAACTGCCCAAAACAGACAGCCGATCATATATCAGGTACAATTTTAGGTTTGGGAAAATGAGAATATGAATAAAATGCAGTTTTATCTTTAGCAATCTTGTAGGCTAAAAATAAAACTATCATTTTTAACATTTATGGTGTACATATTTTACACTAAATGCTACTTGTATATATTAACTTATTTAATTCTTTCGACAACCCTGTGGCGTAGGTTGCATTATTCATTCCTTTTCACAAAAAGGAAACTGAGTAAACGCAAAACTGGAATTTGAACCCAAAGAGACTAACACTAAGGTGTGTTGTCCAGTACAGTAGCCACTAGCCACGTGTGGTTCCTGAGCACTAGGAATGTGGTTAGTCTGAACTGAGATACATTGTTAAGTGTAAAATAAAACCTGGATTCCAAAGACTTAGTATAAAAAAAGTAGAATATTATGTTAATAATTTTTATATAATATTAATCTCACACAGAAATTATATTTGCTATAGTAGGTTAAAATAAAATACATTAGTGAATTAAGTTTACCTGTTTCTTTTTGCTTTTTAAAATGTTGCTACTAGAACATTCAAACTTACATATGTGGTTTACATTATATTTCTATTGACCAGCACTGCTCTAGATTCTGAGAATGTAACTATTTTACTCTTTTGGTGACAGGCAGACTTAAAAGTAATTATAAGCTGATATATGGGTGACAAAACAGAGGTGTGGACAAAGTATTATAGGAGCACAAGATGAAAACCATCAATTGTGATCAGGGATAAAGAACCTGGTGATGAAGTCCCAGAGGAAGAATACAAACCAGGCACAGATAACAAGGGACAGGTCAACTCAGTCACCATGTCTTACACTTCTATAACATTTTGCATTTCACAAAGTGATTTCATATAAACGAATGCATTTCTTGTACAAGACACATGGATGCATGCACATGCACTCACTCACTCACACAGACACACACAGTGAAATAGTCAGGGCCAATATTATTGCCCCTGTTTTACAAGCAGAAACTGAGTCTGAGAGATGAAGTCACTTGCCAAAGCTTACTCTGCTGGTAAGTATCAGAATTGGGATTTTAAGCCACGTCTTTTGAGCTCAAGATCAGGGAATTACTTACCACACCATGGTTGCCACCAGGTAACCTAGAAATACTTTCAAAGAAAAAGGGCAAAATGATATGGGAGACAGGATGGAGGTGGTGGTATACCTGAGCCAGCTTTTACCAGTTCACCAAAGCTGGGTATGCTCATCTCCTCTCAACTATTATCAAGTTATGGCTTGATATCAGTCATGGTGGGAGTCTTTGCACTGTAGAAATTGGTGAATACTACAAATGAAGATTTTTCCCCACCAAGAGTCAGCTTCTTAGCACATCAATGAATGGACCATAAAAGGTATACTGAATGGCTACAGTGGCAAGAATCTGTTAAAGCTCTAGCTCTGTTTCTGACTGGGTGAGCTTAGGCAAATCATATAACTTCTCCAGGTCCTACCATTTTCAACAATGAACAGGAACACTCCAACTTCAATTATAAAGTAGAAGTCAGATCTCAAACTCTGGAAGCAGAGAATTTCCCATCACACCTAACATTGGGGAACCTCTTGGTTTCCTAAGCTCTCTCCCAACCTTTGTTTCCTTATTTCTGGAATAAGGTGAAAGGAGAACCTACCCCTGAGGCATTTGTCTATCAGAGTTTATCTACACAGATATTGACTTTATAAAATTAGAAAACGCTTGCTCCTTGGAAGAAAAGCTGTGACAAAACTATACAGCACATTAAAAAGCAGAGACATCACTTTGCTGACAAAGGTCCATCTAGTCACAGTTATAGGTTTTATGGTAGTCATGTATGTATGTGAGAGTTGGACCATAAAGAAGACTGAGCACTGAAGAATTGATGCTTTTGAATTGTGGTGTTGGATAAGACTCTTGAGAGTCCCTTAGACAGCAAGGAGATCAAACCAGTCAATTCTATAGGAAATCAACCCTGAATATTCATCAGAAGGATTGAGGTTGAAGCTGAAATTCCAATACTTTGGCCATGTAATGCAAACAGCCGACTCACTGGAAAAGATCCTGATGCTAAGAGAGATTGAGCGCGGGAGAAGAGGGCGACAGGGGATGAAATGGTTAGATAGCATCACTGACTCAATGGACATGAGTTTGAGCAAAGTCCGGGAGATAGTGAGGGATAGGGAACCCTGGAGTGCGGCAGTCCATGGGGTTGCAGAGTCAGACATGACTTACCAACTGAATAACAACAACAACATTGACTTCATCCAAAATTAAAAGGGCTTTCCTAGTAGCTCAGTGGTAAAGAATCTGCCTGCCAATGCAGGAGATGTGGGTTCAATCCCTTATCAGGCAAGATCCCACATGCCACAAAGCAACTAAGCCCCGTGGCATAACTATTGAGCCTGTGCTCCAGAGCCGGGAAGCCACAACTAGGTGAGCCCACATGCCACAACTACTTAAGCCCGTATGCCTAGAGTCCATGCTCCATAAGAGAAGTCGCTGCAGTGAGACGCCCTCACAATGCAATAGAGTAGCCCCTGCTCTCCACAACTAGAGAAAAGCCCACACAGCAATGAAGACCCAGCACAGCCAAAAATTTAAAAAAATAAAAAATAAAATTATCTTTAAAGAAAACACACAAAACTAAAACTAGGGAAGCCAACACAATACTATAAAACATTTATCCTCCAATTATTAATAAAAATGAATTTTAAAAAATGTTAGCAAAACCTAAAAAAATTAAAACTGGGAATAATTTTATATTATTTATTAACTCAATAATAATAAAGTCATTACATGATAGCATAAATAATGAATTTTATTTTAAAAACAGCCATTCTTTCTAAACCGCCCCCCACAAAAATGAAAAGACTGCTAGTGTTTTACATGTTTTGCAAATATGCTTAATGCCTCGCTTAAAAGAAGACAACAGGATTCTCATGTCTGTTTCTGTATTCAAACCATTTCAAAAATCATGTTATGGTGCTTCTGAAAAACTCCACTGTACACGAGTGAAAAGACAAGAGTAGAAAAGGTAAATAACATCTTGCTTTCCTGTGAAGATTGTCTGAACCTCATGAAACCCATGTACAGCTCTCAGAGAACTCTAGGGCCTCATAACTACACTTTCAGAACTGATGGCCTAATACAAAGCACTCAGTGGCTATCAGCCACTTTCACTCATAGTTTTCATTCCTCTACAGGTTACTGTGAGGGACAAACGAAAGGATCTATTTTTTAAAAGACTTCAAAATCATGAAGAATTTACAACATGAAAAATATTCCAATCTCAGAAGTTGGTGCCTAATCTTAAGTATGTATCTTCTTTCATCAATTGAAGTTCACAGTGAAGGGACTACCCTGGTGGTTCAGTGGCTAAGACTCCACACTCCCAATGCAGGGGGCCCATGTTTGATCCCTGGTCAGGGAACTAGATCCCACATGCCTCAACTGAAGACCCTCTATGGCCCTGAAGGAGGCTGAAGATCTCATGTGCCACAGCTAAGACCCAGTATAGCCAAATAAATAAAAATTTGAAAAAGAAAGAAATATTTATAGCGAAGTAAATTTATCAGAGCTGACCTACAATGGAATTAGTCCTCAGAAATGATTATGGAAGGAAGGATGAATGGATGGAAAGATGGAAAGAAGGAAGGAAGGACCTCTAATATTTCTTAAAGGCTTAGGGATATGCTGATAGAAACATTACTTTAGGTACTCATCCTAAGACTGGTAGGCTCTAGAAGCCCTGAAAAGTATTCCAAGTGTGTAATTACCAAAGCTATAGTGTCCACCAAGGAAAGAACTGAAATTCCTTGGGACCCAAAGCCCAAGAGCTACCCAAGTGGCCCTTCATGAGTAAAGGACCAATGTGAGTTGCTCCTCTTAGGAGAAATAGAAGGAATAAGCAAGACTTTCACCATGAAAGCTACTGTGGGCCTCATGACAAGAGGAAATGTATATTCAGATTCTTTTCCATTATAGGTTATTACAAGATATTGAACATACTTCAGTTTAAAAATCAAATTAATACGACTTTTTAAAAAAAATGTATATTGGTCAATCTGTCTGCAATGCAAGAGACCTGAGTTCAATCCCTGGGTTGGGAAGATCTCTGGAGAAGGGGATCTTCCCTGAAGAATCCCAGTATTCTTGCCTGGCAAATTCCATGAACAGAGGAGCCTGGCAGGCTATATTCCATGGGGTTCCAGAGTCCAACACAAATGAGCGACTAACACATAACGCACACATTGGGGATGACCCCTTCACAACAGCTCAAACAGGCCTAAGACAAAAGAAAAAGTATTGATTCACAAAAAGTTGAAGGCTCACTTGAAGACAGAGGATTTCATCTCTTTTCTTTTTCTTTTCCTCTTCCTCTAGCCCTTCCTTCTTCTTGTCTTCTCTTTTCCTCTCCACTCCCCCTCTATCTCTCTCTTGTCTATCCTTTCATTCCACAAATTCTGCTTCTGTTTTTGTCTCAGACGTTCCTACAGTTTCTAACTGCAAGAAGTCCCAAGAGAAAGTTCTCTCCCAGCAGTCCAAACAGAGTCTCAGTTTGCACCTTATTTGCCTGCCTTGTGTTTCTATATCCATCCTTACAGTAGGACAAGAGCACTGAATTTAACTGACTTGTCAGTAATCTAAAACAATTGTTTTAGGCTTATTGTTCTGAATTTCACTGGGCATTTTATTACAATGCATAGAATGTCTGCTTATAGATTATCATAAATCAATCCATCCAAGGTATCTATCCAAGGTCAATGACAGGTATGTAGGCAGCACTAATCTGCACAAACGTGATTAGGAAAGTTTGTTAAAAGGGTATTGACCTGGTCACCCTGTAGTCTAGCAGGATAGAGGCCAACAAAATACTTTGTGTACACAAGTCACATTGTGCCTTGAAAAAAAGACTTATTTCCTGTTTCATTAAAATTTATTATGTTGGACAATCCTAAGATGTTTACTAGAGTCTGGCCTCTGCAATTTATTAGAACCATGGGGAATAGAAATGCTGTCTTGCAAACTGAAGTATCACAATGGCATTTAACAGCCTTGTTTGACAGCATCAGAGTTTATCATGTCTGGCTCATTTTGAAAATTATTTCACATTAAATGCATTACCTTTTAAAGCGAAAATGGAGGGGGGAAGAATATTCTTCTAATAAGAGAAAATTAAAACTCAGCTAATCAGGGAGAAAATATTTCTAATCCAGCTCTATAAATTTGGCAAAAAAGATTAAAAAAAAAAAAAAAGCAAACAGACCAGCTGGAAGGCAATAAAGCATATATCTATGTCTGATCCACACCACTGCCAGCTGCTGCTTCAAGGGTCTGGCAAAACTAGCTCTTGTACAATAAGTCTACTTCTTTTATTCCTAGAGACATACAGCTTTTTTTGAACTTGGATAGTGATTTTATAGAGTGCTGTTTTATTTACTCTCAATTAATCATGCTCAACTGTAAACAAAGTGTCTGTTTTAGTTCTGCTGACAATTATCCACTTGTCAACATCTCCCTCAAGTACCTTCAGCATCTGGCTACCTCAGGAAACCTCTACATTAAGATGAATGTTTGTCTCTGTAAACTCAGGAATTCACTGGTTTCTTTAGCCCATCAGCAGTCAGGATTATATTCTAACAAATGTCACACAGGCATCTTGATGAAGATACATGTAATCAGGCAATAAAGTGTTTCTCAGGATTTCCTTTCATTCACTGTGTTTGCTTTGGCAAAAAGAAGAAAATGATTACAACTTGGGGATCTCGGGGGGCGGGCGGAGAGCTGGGTCTGTGACTTTGGATACTGTCGTAAACCACCGGGCACAAGATGACAGCTCAGAAGTTGCTGAAAAATCTGTCCCTCCATTAGTAATATTCCATTAGATCAACAGGATCAAACTGTGTTATAATTGGGTGTAATTTATGTAAGGAAGGCATATGAGCTTTGCTGCAGTTTCACTGGGGTTCGGAAGGGGCATGACTTGATCCTCTTCGCAAATAACCCTTTTACCTTAGGACACCTCTTTTTGGTTTACTTAAAATGTGTAGGAAACATAGGGGAAAGTTACTGCCAAAATCATTAGTATTTTCCCAACAATAATCTGTTTTAAGGGCAAATATTCTATTTGGTGGGTTTTGTGGGATAATTAATAGTGTGTCCCCTGGACACACTAGCGCCCCTTGGAGAAAGGAGCCCCAGGAAAATTAAATTCAACATTCATGCTGTATCCATTCTGTTCTTTCACTCATGAGAGAGGAGAGAAGTCACAGACACCACTGGGGTGGGGGGCCAGCAGAGAGAGGGAGGAAGCTAAGGACTCCCACAGACCAGTCCTCTGGGAGAACGAGTGGGTTATTTACCTACATTTTACAACTAGTAGATTAATTTGCACTCACCTCCAAACGGAAGAGATTCAAATCACTTAGCATCTTTCCTTGAAGTTGTATTCCTGGGTGAGGAGTAGTGGTGAGCCTGTAAGAATATGAACCGCCAAGAGAAACCTGGCGTCCAGTTCAGCCCAGCAAGAGAACAGATCGATAGAAAGTGGCCGAGAGCCGACGTTAAGTCCAGAAAAACTGACCTCCTTAGCGAGAGAAACAGTACCAGGATGGTGGGACTCACTCGGCCAGGGCCTGAGATTGCTAAGAACCAGCTAAGGTAGATGGGGGAGAAACGGGTGGCAGGATGGGAACTTGCTGGGGAAGGGAAGTTAGTAAAAGGGTTTGCCTCGCTCCTTTCTGACAAAAGCTGATCAATCTAACTGCATGTAATTGATTTTAATGAGTGGGGGAGTTTCCTTCACATTAACGATTGCCCGGAGTCATCAGCCTGCGCGGGCTGTGATTCCCGGCGCAGACTCGGTCTCTCCTCCACCGCCAGCCAGTCTCGACCTGGGCGCCTGCCACGCCGCCTAGCTTTGGGACCCTAAATAGTAGAGAGTTCGGGAACCCGGATCCTGGCCGGACTCCCGCCCGGTTTCACCTGGTAATTTATGCACAATTAATTGAGATATCTTTTATACTTGATGTGTTGCAAAATTAATGCCTAATTTATGTAATTAGTCAATTAACTCTAATTCCAGCATATGTTCCCAATGCCCAGAAGGTGCTCTGTTTCCCAGGTACTTATTTTGATGTCATAAAATGCAACTAATTAATTTTACATGCATATTAATTTGGGATCTCTTTAGCAGTTCCCTTTGTGAAAGTAATTTTAATATTTGTCTTTCTAACCTTTGGGGGCAGGATGGGTGGGGAGGTGCAGGTGAGCATAAACGGCACATGGGTGCGAACCCAGACGATGCCTAGCCTGAGGGGTGGCCCGGGTTGAGGGCAGTGTGCTCAAGAAGAGGCCTTAGGCAGCCACGGGTGTGGGTGTTGTGCTTTGCAGGCCTGTAGGGGGCGTCGCGGGTGTTGCCATCACAAAGTGCATTTTGCTCAAGCCTTTGGGAAACAGCGCGCCTTAGGGGCCGGAGGCTGAGAAGCCTGGGAGCGCTGATCGTGGTCATCAGCACGCTTCCTGTGTCCCTGGAAAATTGGCTCCGTGGCCAGTCCACCCGCACTCTCCGGAGCCGGTGAAAGGCTTTTTTCTTTTGCTTGAGTAAGAAGAAGACTATTTCTAAGGCAGTCCCGGAGCCAAAAAGCGAATAAGTTGCTCTGCGGTGGCGGGCCTTCCCCCCCAGACATGCAGGCTGCTGTCCGAGTGTGGGGAGCCGGAGAACCTGCTCTCCCCGAAGCTGCCGGATGCAGGGAGAGAGGAACCGCGCCTCCATCCCGGACTGTGCAAGCAGCCATCTGTCCTCTTCTGACCCAGAGCGAAGATCAAGCGGGGCCAAAGTTTACTGTCCAAGTTATTGGGTGGCACATTAAGACTTCTATCCTTTTTGGGCAAATTAACGAGCAATTTAATTAATAAAATCAGAGAGTAGTGTAAGTGCTATGATAATGAAGTTAAATGAGTGCACAATAAAATATTCACTAATCCAGCGCATTGCCAAATACCCCCTTAATTCTGCTTAACACTAAAAGGGTTTTGAGCACCATAATGAGATTCCTCTGTCTGCTAATTAATTGACACGCTCCTGAATATTCATATGAGCCAGCACCAATACGTTCCTAATTGCACCGTGGAATAGATCTCAGAGGAAAGTAAATCGCCATAGACTTAATTAAAATAATGTATTCCAGATCTAGGACGGGAAAAGATGAGACATTTGCCTTCGAGCGCGCTAAGAAAGTGGCACCTGGTTGGTGGAGGGGAGAGATATCAAACGTCGGCGCCCAGCCTGAAATAAGCGGCGTGGGACGCGCTGGGAGGGAGTTCGACTTCTGAAAACAGCAGCTATGCTGCGTCCAAACCCGGCGGCTCGGAGGCACTGGCTCCCAGGAGCGTCCGTGTTCCTGCCCTGCTAGAGGAAGAGGCTGATGAAGTAGAGTCTAGTACCCCGACCCGGATCAGCGCCCTTTCTTTTCTCCCTGCTGTCTGTCGCTCAGGCTTGTCCGCAAAGTGGTCTACAAAGGCGCGTCGGGGAAGGTTGTAGCGAAATTGGCGGAAACTTTTCCTTGAGGTTGCCGAAGCCACAGCAGACCCAGCTCTCCCAACCTAAATAGCGATCTATGAGAAGTCTTTGGCACTTATCTTTGGGGGAGGGCGATAGCTCGGGGGAGAATACCGAATCCTGTGGATGCTGTCCTTTCTCCCGGCTCCTATTCCCACAGAAAGCGCCACTGTCCCCAAACCGCGCGGCTAAGTTCCTGGGCACATTGTCCCTTCCTTGTCGAGTCCAGTGCGAGGGCCCAACCCAGCCGAGATTTCCTCGGCAGGTAGGAGGGACTCTACTCTCAGCTAGACGGCAGAGCCATTTTTAACCAGAGCCACACAAGTGAGATTCCTTGGAAAGAGGAGATTCCCTCCACCCTCCGTCTTCTTGGGGGAAAAAAAAAATCACCACAGGTTAGAAACTAAAAAGAGTTTATTTGAAGACATACAAATGCATATTTATTATACACATGTAGGCATTAACAATGTAAATTACACCGCCAGCAGTTGCTGGTTGTTTATTCATTAGATCTTTAGAAAATCTACATTGCCTCCAGACAGCGCGATGATAATGTGAAATACACAAGCAGTTTACATAACCAACTTTGGCGCGGAGCTCTGTGCGCTCCGCGACTCACTCATCAACAGGTCGCGGGGATCCGGACGCGAAGGAAAACCTAAGTTGCTAATCGTTATCAAAGATGAGGGGAACCTAGGAAGCCCGCGGCTCCCTCTGTCCTTTTGAAAAGGGTAACAAATGTGGAGAAAAAAGAAGGATCTGATCCACTCTCTACGGTTCTCTATTTTACCCTATTTATGTACAGCTTTTTTTTGCAATTAAAGAAAAATAAATGAAGAATGGACAGAACTGAAGACCGACTTCCCCCAAACTTTGGGTATTCGGGAGAACCAGCTAAAGACTTTGAACCCAAAATGCTGGGGGCGGCGGTGAAGTGAGAGGTTTTCTTAACTGTCTGCACGGGAAGAAAAGGCAGCCTACTTTAGTTAAAGGAAGCCATCCACTCCACCAATCAAATCACTATGGCCACCATAAACAAATGGTTGTCACGCCGAAAAAAATCACCTGCATATCAGCCTTTTGGAATTAAATCCTTCTGATTCAGGATTCACCCAAAAGATGCAGGGGGGGAGGTACTTTAAGAGATAAATAGCAGTGCAGATTTATTGCTTATTTTAAATATATTTTTCTTAGTAAAAATATTAAATATGGGGGAGTGAGGGGTTGTTTACTAGGGTGGCTGTGGGGATGCGGGGGGGGGGGGTGAATGATGTCAACCACAGTTGTAAGAGCGGAAGTTTCCTAAAAGCCACACGGATGCTATGATCGGTCAAGTTAATGATTTACCCCCCTCTCCGCAGTCCATCACTTCTGATAGCCCACCACTCACCGCTAAGGCGTGCGGGTCCTGCGTGAGGGTGAGGGTGTTTGAATGCTTTGTTACCCGTATCCCTTCCTTCCTTTCTTTTGGTTGTGCCGGCAGGGTACATGAGGAAATGCCCTGTGGATCCCAGACACTGTGCAGTGATGGGAAGGCAGCTAGTTTGTTTGCAGACCTAAAATCTGATGTCCCTACTGCTGTGGAAATTGAAACCTGAGTTTGATAAAGAAGGGATGACGGTAGAAAGGGAGAGGAAAGAGGGAAGGAAAGAGATGAAGAGATAGAGGAACGCTGAGGGCGGTGCATCCATTTCTGCGGCGTTGGTAAACTCGGGGCAACCGGGTATCTCCTACAGCTAGTCTGTTCGCAGCGACCCACCAGGAGTGAGCAAAGTGAGAGCCTAGAGCAGAGTCGGTGCTGATGAGAAGGGCATATGGCAGGGGGTGGGCACCCAGCGCTGGGACTCGAGAAGCAAAGTCCTGGTCCCAGGTGAGACCCGCCTAAGTGGAAGGACCCCGCCGCCCAGGGACCCCACCGCCCAGGGCAGGCGAGCTCCTGGCCGCTGCTGCTGGCCCCGCCAGGGCCCGCCTCCCAGCCATTCTTAGTTGGGGGAGGCCAGTAAGGATCAGCCGCTTTCTTTCTTTGGTGTCTTTCTTTTTCAAACCCTCTTTGTGGGTGGCAGCTCAGCGGGGGACGAATGGAGACCAAAGGGAAAAAAAGCCCAAACGAGGTGTGTGTTGGGGGGATTGGCGGGTTGAGGGGCTGGGGGGAAGGGGGGGGAAGAGAGAAAGAAATCAAATAGTTTTAACCATCCCAGGAACACAGTGAGTTATTATATCTAAAGGCTGTTGTGGACTTCAGCGAGACCTGCTTCTGCCATTAAGAAAACACATACTGCATATGTCTACCGGGTTAAGCTCTCCTCCTCCTCTCTGAACAAACAAAGCAGAAGCCCAGGGTTTTAAGCCTGGAGACCTACAGGTTATCCGGTTTCAAAACAAATTAAAACGAGCGAATGCACCAACAACTATTATGGATGCAAGATATTTTTCATTTCAGAGCTCTGCAGTTTCCCCTCTCCACAGAATTGATTTTATTCAAATTTCTAAGCAAAGGACATTTAACCTACTGTACAGGATTTAACTTAATATTCTCTTGCAATCACTATCTTAATTTTTCCAGATAATGCAGTCAAAGGAAACGAAACACTCTTCCCACTTATTGGAAGCTTTGAAACACCTCATAAAGCTAAAAACCTTTCCAATTCGGCGTTCCCTAAATCCTTCTCCCAAAATAACATTTAAAAAGTGGCTGCCTAACCAGAGATACTGACCTCCCCCCACCCCCTGCCCAAATCTGAGCAAACAAGTAATTCTTGACAAAGAAAATTAATATGAAAAGTATAGGGTGATTTTCTCCCCCTCCCCCCTTAAAAAAAAAAAAAAAGACCCTTTGCTCCACCCCGCTATTAAACAAAACACAATACCTTTTTCTGGGTGGTACTGCACAGAAGTTGATTCAGTTTTGACAATGTTGTTTAGCTATCATTTGCTATTTTGAATGAATGGGAGCAATCCCCCCTTTTACAACATTTGTTTCCTATTATGGAGAGGTGCAGCAGTTGAGGGCAGACATGTGAAAGTGGCTGTTTGATTCTCTTTTTCATCCCCCTGACCCTGCTTTTGTCCCTCCTCACCCTGGGAATGTCACGCCTCGCTACTTCACTTTGAGATGCTCGAGAAAGTGGCTTTGTTATTCCCTTTTAGACATACACGAAATTGTTCTCATTCCCCCCGCTGTAAAAGATACTTCACATCGGGCCTCGGTTCACAAGTGCAATGCAATTTGGCTTAGTCCAACCTTTGTTCTGCTTGTACAAATGAGCGAACAGTGCACACATTATACAGTTGATCTACTGCTGTCTTAACCCCAGAGTTAGGGGCTGGGAGAAAAGCAAGTTAATCCCTTCAATACCAAGGTGGTTTTAGCAATATTTCCTCCAATAATAATAATAATAGATTTGAATTGCTGCTTCTACTTCACACAGTGCAGGGCAAAACTTCTGGGGAGGGTTTAGTAACAACAAAAATCCTTCCACCAACCGTTGGCAAATAACTTTGGGACAAGCACATATGTAGGTTTGGTAATGCCCAATTTAAAGCGATGCAATTATTAGTACAAAGAAGGGACTGGATTTGGAAAGTTGGGCTTTAAAGCCTTGAAATCTCAGAGCAAACCACTTCCAGCAAAGACCAAATGGTATTTAGCAAACAGAATCCAAAGAGAGGGCATTATGGGGAGCCGGCAAGAGTTGTTTTCAGGGGCATTGAAACTGCCTGTTTACTATGGGTGGGGTTGGCACTTCTTGGGGATGGATGCCAAGCAGACCAGCCTCTATCTCTGGCTACTGTTTTTTCCTGCTTGAGATGGAGGGAAAACTGAGCCTTCCACATTCTCCAAGCTGGAGCAGCTGCTGGGGAAATAATTGTATAATGTGTGAGATGTTGCCTTTCCCTTTCTCACAACCCCAAGGAAAAGAGATTTTAACTTCAGGTGCCCCAGCCATAGCCAGAGGCCATATCCAGGGCCAGGCAGCAGAGAATGGGGAGGAGACACCTCTGAATATCACCCCCCACACACACACACACACCCACACCCTCCTGGTTTGGATGGGAGTAAAGAGTGATCAGGAGGTGGAGGCTCTTGCCTCCCTCAGAATCCAGCAAGATTGGGGGGGGGGGTATTGATTTTAGGCAGTATGCTCCTCATCAAAAGTTCCTCCTCAATCTCTCTGATGTGAATTAAGGTCCAAACCCTGTGTAGGCCAGTCACCAACCAATGAAATGCATGGATCCAAAGTCCCCTGTGAGAGGTTCCTTCCTTCTGGTTTGAAAAATAACTGTGCTACTCGGGCTGCCTGGTGCTTGGGGTGGCATTGGGGAGCACTGGTGAAGAGGGTGCCAAGTCCTGCTGCTGCCGGTTGGCCCTTGGCACCAGAGTGCCATGTGTCCCCTCCCCCACCTCTCTTCCTCAAATACTCTGATTTCCCACCAGACTTCATCAAACTGGCCTGGCAGGATGAGCCCAGGCTCCTGGGAGCATGGGACAGCCACGGCCAAAAGGTTTCCCTGATGCAGCGCTCAACTGGGTGTGGGCCCAGGACCTGCAAGACCCTGTTGTCCAGTGCTGCCAGGCTGAGAGAACTTCCTGAGCAGGGTCCCTCTGGTCCCCAGATCCCCAAGGTTAGAGCCAGGCTGTGCCATGCTGGGCTGCTGGGGCTACAGGTGCACCTGTTCTGAGGACGGTCTCCGGGGCACTCAGGAGAACGATTTTTTTTTTTAATTTTTTACAAAAATTGACCACTGACAGGCTGAGGGAGTTTGTTTTAGTGCTGAATACCCCAGGAACAAAATCCTTTTTAAAGGAAAGCTAAGTCATTTCATGCCATCAAAGTACAGATTTGGTGAAGACTGACAAAGCGACACAGTGCCTTAGCGTGGGTTCTCAGACCAGAGGACTTGGGCACCTGCGGGAGGCAGCCTGAAAAGTTGGGGCGGGTCAGAGGGAGCACAAGCCCTCGACCTTCACCCCCACTTCCTAGCACTTTTACTGCCCATTTTACAAAGATGCTGGAAAATGGAGAGAGGGAGAAAAAGTAAAGTGAAGAAAACTGAGGGACAAGAGTGCGCTAGAAAGAGGAAAAGAGGGGGGATGGGGGAGAGGGAGGGGAGGACTCCCAGAGTGAAAGGAGGAGGAGGAGAAGGGGGCCTAGGAAGGCTTAGCCAAAGCGCTCCAGGCAGCACGGAGTTCACTTTCCAAGTCGGGAAGGCGGGTATTGTTTTTGGCGCCTAGGAAACCCTCGGAAGCTGCCGGGTACTCTCCTCCACCTCCCGTTGGTGTTTGGTAAATATTAACAAACCAGGGCGCGTTACTTTCTGGAGTGTGGATGGAGCCGCTGGCTTGGGCTCTGTATAGTTTTCCTCTCCTCAAACCCCCGCCCCCAAACCCCAGCCCCACCGTTCACGCACACACACCTGCTTGACAACAGAAGGAATCAAAATCAATATTGTATTTGTCACCCCTCTGTCTCCTTTTTACTCCCTCAGCAGCCCGGGTGCCACTGAAGCGAATTGTGGATTTATGGAGGGAAATTAGCATAAATTATTACGAAATCTGTAGCCGTGTGTGGTCCAGCTTGTGAGAAAAGAGGCTATTGCGAACTCTCCAAGCAGAAAGGTGGTCGGTGGTGGGCTCCGGAGGTGATGAATGGCTATTGCACGAAAGAGATTTCCAGTTGGTTTGCACATGGGTATAATTGACTTATGTGTATTTTATACAGTTTTCCCAACAACTCCCTAAGCCTCCAGGTCGGATGTGCTCCCTCCCCAAAGCTTCTGTTTGCTTTGGGTTCTATACAATAGACTGATGCACTTTTCAAGATTTCTGGAAAGTGCTCCTTCCCTCTCTTCTTCATAATACCAGTCTTAAAACACTCTTTAAAGAGCATGCAAATCTGTCCCTTCCCCTGGGCTTTGTAGATCTTCAGGAGGAAATTAAGGTTCAATTTTACAGCAAAGTACACTTTTTAAATGTGCATCTCACAACTACTCACTCCTCACAGAAGACAAACTTGCGCCATCAGGTGCAATTTCTTTAATTAGCCCTGAGCATGGGTAATGTGCCTCACTTCCCATTTTCACTGGAGCCAAACTTTGAGGATCCCTACTTATATCCTCCCATGTCCCCAACTTGGTGGTGACAACTTTCCCAGGGAGACAGACAGAGATTTATTCCAACTTGGATTTTTTTTTTTCACCCAAACGTTTTTACTCTTAGAATTTAGTTAATCTTCTGTTTACTCGGAGCAATGATTTCGACAGCCACACAAAGACCCTTTGCAAGGCAACAAAATGCCAATTGTTAAAACAAAAACATTCCCTTTCCCCATCCCCCACCCTTAATACGAGGGAACTACTGGGGAGGGGGTGTGTGTGTGTATGCGCGCGCGCGCGCATACACACACATACACACACACACACACACACACACACACACAGTAGAAAAGAATCGAAAAGAATCTTCCTGGCTGTTGCAGGGTGAACAGAGATCTTTCACATCCCAAATCCAATCCTTCTTAAAACACTATGAGCATATGTGTGTGTGTGTGTGTGTGTGTGTGTGTGTGTACATATTTTCTTAGAGGATCCTAAAAATTCTTAGGCGCTTCGATGCTAGTACCTCTCCCTCCCAGAAGGGCTTCTGCCTTGCCCTCCTTGTACCTCGGATTCCAGTTGCCTTCTGAAGCAGGAAAACTGGATCAAAGCCTTTCAGTCTGGAAAATACAAGCCCTCACTACTAGTTATCAGTGGGTCCCTCAATCTCCTGAGCTTCCTAGGCTCCTATCTCGGGACCCTGGAGCCTATCCTGGCCTCGCCAAGAAACCCCCCAAATGCTGCACCTCCTTAGAAGCTGAAGCGTGCTGCAATTCCAGCAAGTACCACTGCCTCCAGCCCAACCTCCGCAGAGGTTCCTCTGGGGTCCAACTGGTTTATCTGTAGAGGGTTTGTCAGCCTTTCTCCAGTAATGCCCCAGAGACAGGTCAGCATCCCTCCTCCACCCTGAGCACCCACCTCCTCCTCTTGGTTATTTTTTCTGAATTAAGAAGGTGACATTATTCTTTTCTTCAAGCACTTCTGTTAATATTGAAAAACGTGTGCTTGCATCTCAAGCAAGGCAGCCTAGACGCGAGGGCCATTTCAATATTAATGAAATTGTTTAATCTCCTAAATTCACCGTGTTTAAGTTACGTTTTGGTGAGTTATTGACCACCTCTGAAACTATGGTTAATGGAGGGTGTGTGCGTGTGTATGTGTGTCCGCATGTACAGTGCACACACGTGCATGCATGTTTAAAGATCTTTTTTATGCTAACCCCAAACAGCTATACTAATAATGCTCTAATATCACTAAGTGTCAAAATGTCACACCCAGAAATCTCCTACCACCACCTCAGCCTCCTCCTGCCAAAAGAAAAGTTCTTACATTTTCAGACTGAAGACGATTTATTGTGGGCTACAGGTACTGGGTTTTTAAAAACGAGATAGTAGAAATTTCTTTTGAAAAGCATAAAGGTTAGAGAATGTGCAGAAACGAGTGGGAATGCCTACCATCTACATTTGTAGACAGCGTGCAAGCGGGTAGGGTTAACTCACTATTTCATAGCAGTTTGATGATGATGGTGACGATGATAATGATAATAATTCATTGAATCTCCAGAGATGAATCCAAACTGAAGGAAACCAGTTACCCACACTGGGCAGGGTGATCCTAGGCACATCCCCATCCTCTCTTCTCTCCAAAATAAGGAAAATCCTTTGGTTCTT
This sequence comes from Odocoileus virginianus, assembly GCF_023699985.2. NCBI lineage: Eukaryota > Metazoa > Chordata > Mammalia > Artiodactyla > Cervidae > Odocoileus > Odocoileus virginianus. The sequence goes on along the minus strand of NC_069679.1, from coordinate 39,172,707 downwards.
TGCAAATCTAGAAGGTACTGCAGTTTTAGTGGGGCCGCAGGCAGCCTTTGGTGTGCCCTCTAAACCCTACATAACTTTTTTCTATGTAAAAAAGGGGGGGTGGGGAGAAAGTTTCGGCTGTAAAATGCAAACTTTCAGCCCACCCCTTACTCCTGTTTTAAACCACCTGCGGAAAGCGAGAGACAACTGTGTCAACCAAACTCAGGCTCTCCCCAGGTCCCCACACCAGCTTCCCCAACAGCCCCAGAGCCTCCATCCTGTGTCTAACCAGAGTCCTGGAGGGCTTACAAAGTGAAGACCTTGCTTATTTGCCCAGATACACTATTTTAATTTTTTTAATTTGGCCAATACACTTAGATTCAAAATGGGCTCTTACACGTGGCTGTCCGATAGTATTTTTTTGTTGTTGTATTTTAAAACCCTTGCTTAAGGCTACACACCCACTGTGCCGCGTCAAGGAAGCAGTCTTGGAAGGCCAAATCAAACTTTGACCTGCCTCTCGGAGGACTAGGGGAAGGTGTATTTTCATTACAATAACCCGTGTAACCATTCCCGGGTAATGCCAAGCGCAGGGAAAGGGTCTGCTTCAGGGGAAAGCCGTGCCTGAAGTTAGCCAACAACACAAACCCGATACACTGCAAAGGAAACAAAATACCCCAATAGCCAAGCAATTTCCATGTCAAATACCATCTGCGCAGCAGCTCGGTCTGTGAATGTGAGTGGTCGCCTGTAGCCTGTATCCCTGCTCCCGCCGCTACCACCCCATACCTTCACACCGCGCACCCTGGCCGGCGCGTCCTGCTCCCACCGGTGGCAGAGGCTCTTCCCCCTCGCCCAGTCTTGAGCTGGAAGTGATTCCTATTGGCCAAGGTGTCCATGTAAATAGGTGTGAAAGAAACCAGAGCTGGCCAGGCTCTCTCCCTCTCGCTCAGTCCCCTCCCTCTGCATCCCCCGCTCCCCCTCCTCTTCCTCCTCCTCCCAAGGCGATTGTCATATGATAGCTAAGAAGTGGCACATTAATGAAGCACCGCTACAGGGGTCTTTTCTGCTCCTGTCACCGCTTAAAACTATCAGATGGTTCCAGGGAGGACATGGAGGCAGCCACCTAGCTCAGCGGAGCTGCGGAGCCCAGAGCAGCGCCCTCCGGAGCCCCGAGGCCGCTGCCACCAGCGTCCGCGCCGGAACTCCGCAGCCGAGCTCGGCCGCCCGCGGAGCGCACGGCCAGAAGCGCCAGGGACCAGGCGACGCGGGGCGCTGCGGGGCTGAGCTCAGAGTCGTACGGAGCCCAGCCGAACCCGGACACTGCGCCCTGGCTGCGCGCTGGGAGGGACAAGGCGAGCAGCAGCCCCATCCCGGATGCGGACGCGCAACTTGAGGCAACTTTAAGGTGAGCGGCTCACGGTTGCATCTCTACCCCCAGTTCCCGCTCCAGGTCCGGGCTTACTTCCAGGCTACCCTCACGCCGCTCGCCGGCTTCCCTTCCCGCGCCCCCTGGCTGCGTCCCACTCGACACATAAAGTTGCTGGCTAGAGAGCTTAGGCGCTGGCTGATCTAGCGCCAAAGCCCCCTACTTGCGCCACCCCGAAGTCTGTTCTTGGCCTGGTTGACCTCGTCTGTGCATCCACATCCTCCTCCCTCCCCCGCTTATCTTTACCCCCTTCCCAGATCCGAGCAGGCCCGCGCGGACCCAGAGCTAGGAGGGGGCAAAGAAGAAGATGCCTCGGCCGGGCCGCAACACGTATAGCGACCAGAAGCCGCCCTACTCATACATATCGCTAACCGCCATGGCCATCCAGAGCTCGCCAGAGAAGATGCTGCCGTTGAGCGAAATCTACAAGTTCATCATGGACCGCTTCCCCTACTATCGGGAGAACACGCAGCGCTGGCAGAACAGCCTGCGCCACAACCTCTCCTTCAACGACTGCTTCATTAAGATCCCGCGGCGGCCAGACCAGCCTGGCAAGGGCAGCTTCTGGGCGCTGCACCCCAGCTGTGGGGACATGTTCGAGAACGGCAGCTTCCTGAGGCGCCGCAAGCGCTTCAAGGTGCTCAAGTCGGACCACCTGGCGCCCAGCAAGCCCGCTGACGCCGCGCAGTACCTGCAGCAGCAGGCCAAGCTGCGCCTGAGCGCGCTGGCCGCCTCGGGCACGCACCTGCCGCAGATGCCCACGGCCGCCTACAACCTGGGCGGCGTAGCGCAGCCCTCAGGCTTCAAGCATCCCTTCGCCATTGAGAATATCATCGCACGCGAGTACAAGATGCCTGGGGGGCTGGCCTTCTCCGCCATGCAGCCCGTGCCCGCCGCCTACCCGCTCCCCAACCAGTTGACTACCATGGGCAGCTCGCTGGGCACTGGCTGGCCACACGTGTACGGTTCCGCAGGCATGATCGATTCAGCCACCCCCATCTCCATGGCAAGTGGCGATTACAGCGCCTACGGCGTGCCACTGAAGCCTCTGTGTCACGCAGCGGGCCAGACACTGCCCGCCATCCCCGTGCCCATCAAGCCCACACCGGCCGCAGTGCCTGCCCTGCCCGCGCTGCCTGCGCCCATCCCCACCTTGCTCTCGAACTCGCCGCCCTCGCTGAGCCCCACGTCCTCTCAAACAGCCACCAGCCAAAGCAGCCCCGCTACTCCCAGCGAAACGCTCACCAGCCCGGCCTCCGCCTTGCACTCAGTGGCGGTGCACTGACCCGCAGAGGCCGGCGCCCCCTCTTCTTCCCCTCCCCGCCAGCTCACTCGCCTCCCCCGGCTCCCAGTCCTGCCCTCCTCGACCTGGGACACCCTAATTTGTCCATTTCACATTCGGCCAACCCTCTCTTCCCCGTGAGAACTTTTGTTTTGGACCCAGGAAACGAAACACAAACTTGCAGATGGGCCAGGATGCGCGCGTGGGAGTTGTCCTCGCCCCCAGGAGGGAAAGGCAGGGAACGCCTGAGCCAAGTCGTCCCACGCCCGGGGCCCCGAAACCCTCTCCCACAGAAGAGGCAGGGGAGTTCCTGCCTCCTGCCGCCTCGGAGAGGAGCGCGTCTTCGCTCTGCCCGGATCCTCGAGGCTCTGGACGCGGCGCCGTTAGCTCCAAGCCCAGAGAAACCGTCTCCGAGGTTTCCTGGAACATATCTCCCCTGAGGGCTGCAACCACCCAGCGGAGAGCCAGATCTCTATTTACCGTCTTGGAAATCTGCCGCGAAAAGGGACCACTAACTTCCTACCCTACTCGCCTCCGCCCATCCGGCAGGGGCCGGGCGGACCACAGCTTCCCTGAGAAGCGGCCCTGCCTCCACGGCTTCTGCGGGGTTTTTTTGTTTTGAATTTTGTTTTCTGCCAGAGGCTCCTGGTGCTGGGAGTTTAGGGGAGAGGCTACCAAGCTGGGAAGGAGACGTTTGTCCTCAACACAAACAAAATAAAAGTAAAAGTAACCTTGTATGTTTACAAAGCGCCCGGTAAAACGTAAACAGTGAACTTGAATCCGTATTGCTTTGGCGGGCGAGCGGGCAAAGCCCACTTTACAAGTACCTGTTGTAATGTGAATGTTTACTCTGCATTTCTGGCCAGGTTTAGGGGAGGGAAGGGGTGGGTATGGGAAAGTTAATTAGGATGTTAACTTTCCGATTACTTAGAGACCTTTTAAACTATTTATTTTATTGCTGGAAGGAAAAAAGAAAGAAAATGAAAAAAGTCCAAACTAAGAAACCATCAAGGGCAACCCTAGAAGAACTGAGATAAGCTGACTGGTAACATGAAGGAGGTGTCACCGGATAGGTCTCCCACGGACAAGTCTTTCTGTTTGCTACAGGAACTTTTCCAAGAAGCTCAAGGGCTGCAAAGAGATGTAAATGATTGTGAATAGGAATGATTATACACTGTGTAAAATGCACTTTTGTTTGCTATATTCCTTTAGAATCTTAGGTAATTTGCTGGAAAACAAACTGTTGTTCTGGTGTGACCTGCTTAAGTTAAAAAAAAAAGTTGTAGTGTCATCAGAGCTGTACCATTTTTACCTTTCATTTTTTCTCCCTCCCTGTACAAAATTAGCATGGCGTTTTAAATATTGATGTTCTTGTTCCCAGCATGCCTGTTTTAAGACAAAGAATTTTAAAAAGGTGTCTACATTAAATTATGAACCTAGTCCAAATAATATTTTCTCATTAAAATATGTAAATTCAAATTTTACTTGTGTGTGTTTTTGAAGAGTTGCTACAAACAATAACTCTACCCAAGATAGATGTAGTGCTTCTTTAAGCATGTTTTCTGCAATTCATTGTCTGAGTAGTTTGTCTTTTTCATAACTTATTTTTAAAACAAACCTCCTCTTATACACTTGCAGACTAGGGGAGAAATTATTCAGAGGGACTCTTGAAGACATTTTCCCAGAGAGAGAGAGGAAATAATCTATTCCCTAGTATAGATCAGGGGCACATGTGTAGTGCTGAAAGAGAAACTGTTAGTGGAAAAAAAATAGTACTTTATATTTAATTTGTCTATCTTAAAACATGCATTTTACAAAATAGACAGTAGTTGTATGAATATAAGGCTTCTATAGAAACCAGGTAGAGGTGATATGGAGATACAGAACTTGAAAGCAAACTTGCCTACTCAATATTTATATTCTGATAAACCTATTTGCAGTGACCCTTCATTTCCTTGGTCCTTTAAATTATTGCAGTCGTTGAAATTTTCTTTTTCAGAAGTTACTTAAAAGTAGCTTGTCAAGAAACCTGTTCACTTTTAACTGAGTAGATTTCTCTTTAATCCTTCATCTGGGAAAATAATGCTTGCTGCATTTATTTTAAAGAAATGAAGGAAGTTAAATACCTGCCTGTAAGTATTTGCTTTTCTTAAGATTTTTGCAGAGAATTAAAGTTTGCCAAGAATGTATGGCTCAAGGCCAATTAAAACTTAATTGAAGGGGTCACCATATTTCCAGAGTGAGGTGTGTATTCAACTAATGAAGTTACAAGACAAAGACAAACTTAAATGGTGATTAACACTTTACTGTGTAAAATGATTAAACAAGAGACCTTGTGCAACACAGAGAAACCCACTCAGAAATCATCATGACTATACTCCACTAGGAGAACCCTCAGCACCTGCGACCTTTATATATTCAGAGGGCTATCTGAAAAAAAATTAGGATTAATGCAAAGGATAATTAATCCTGTTGTGACTTTTTTTTTAAAGGAAGGATCCCACACACAGCCAAAAAAAAAAAAAAAAGGTAGAAAATAAATGAATCATTGGACTGATTAAAATGCATGAAGCCACTAAAGCTCGTCAGACAGGGGACAACTAAACTCATTCATCAAGCCCAATTCACAATTATATCAACATGATCAGCTAAAGAAAGCCTGGAAAACTTATCCACCCTGGGCCAGGAAACTCTTGAAACTTTGTTCCCAAGCAGAAATCATCTACAGTTAAAAAAATGAAATACGATTTTCACTACTTCCTGCAAAATAAAATTAAAAGCCACCTCTGGAGTATTCTAATCTGGAATTCACTAACACTGCATTTGAACTGAGAATGAAGGGAGCATAAAGGGCTAACATGGGCCTCAAACGTTTTATAAATTTTCAGCTTACATAGGTAAAATGCTCTTCCTAGTAGCAGCAATAGAATTTAGAGGCAAGTGTGTACATACACACATTTAATAAAGAGGCAAATAAGATGCAGGTCCTATTTCTGATTTTTAGCAAAGGACTGATTTCAAGTCAGCATTTGAAAATGTGCTTTTCAGCTGTTAAGTTCGTCATGGTGTATTGCAAAGAATGAAATAACTACGGCATTGTGAGTCCTCCTTTCACCACTGCAGGCATCTTTTCTCAGACGAAGTTGAATGAGTAAAGTAAAAAATCCATTGATGATATTTTGACCTTCATCAGGAATCCAAAGGCAGCCCAAACACACACGCCTCCACCCCACTTCAACTCCAGCTTTGAGACTTGCACCCAGTTCAGCTGAAGTACCCCACAAATAAGGAAGTTTATAACTTCCATACTTTCAATGGCTCTCTTTGTCATGTTAAATCTTTTCACCTGGCTCAAGTCCAAAGTCAATACACATAGCTTTAAAATAAAACTGGAAGAGACAACCCCATACAGTAAGGTGTATATGTTAGGGATCTCACCCTGAGAATGGAGTTAAGCTATATTATTTTCTAGTTTGTAAATTTGGACAATATTGATTTTTTTTAATTTAGGTTTTTGATTTGAAAACTGGACTCTTCTGTTACTTTTGGTGTTTAACATGCTTCTGTGCTCAACTGTGTTTTTAAGTGGCTTTCTCTGTGATTTGGGGAAATGCTTACACAATGGATGAGTTTTGTGTGTGTGTGTGTGTGTGTGTGTGTGTGTGTGTGTGTGTGTGTGAGAGAGAGAGAGAGAGAGAGAGAGAGAAGCTGTTGAAGTTCTCACTGTTCCTATTGCCTGGGCTGGGGGTTTTGAGAAGCCTGAAGACTAGCAGGAGCGGTGCTAGTAAATGATCCTTGGAATGGCTTAAATATTACAGCAGCGAGCTTAATTCCTTTAAAATAGATGAGAACATTGAGTGTCTTGGAAGCATAAATCTGGCCAGGTGCTCAAGTGGTAGGTGGGAGGGAGAAAGAATCCAAGGGAAGTGCTTCTAACAGAAGGTTTTACATTAGTTTATGCCAGATTGGGGGGGTGGTTCAGGAAGGGTTTATACTTTTGCAAATGGAAACTCCCTTTGTAAAAAGATATCCATTTAAGTAACAACAGGATCAGAATCTGTTCTTCAATTCTTAATATAAATGTCAATTAATTTTTTTTCTCCTAAAGCCACATATACACAGAGACACCCAAACAAAAACAAAACAAAAACAATCCAACCCACCAGCTGTGAAGCCTCAAAAGGGATGCATTTGTTTCGTTTAAACTAACAACAAATTATCTAATTAATATGTTTCAATTACAGCATGAAAGGCACAGCCCTTGGACCGCCCGCCGTGGGGGCACAATAGCCCCAGAGCCCACTCTAGGAATTTACAATAACTTCACATCTGTTTCTTTATTTCCCACTTTTTGAATCTAAAACTCCTCTCAAGATCACTTCAAACCACGGCCTGAGTTATGAAATATGTCCCGGTGTTAAAGGGGGATGAAACTTTGCTTCATTTGCAAGCAAAAAAGTGAAAGCCCATTGAAGAGCATTAAACAAATATATTAGAATTCTGTCACTTTATGCAATTGAGTAGATCAAATGAAGGGTCCCGGCCACTTCATTCACTCTCATTCACTCGAATAGAAAATGCAAAGAATAGCAACCCGAGACTGGGCCACCGATGTAGATTTAGCTCCTTTTTACTGGGAGACAAAAAGGCTGAATTTTCACAAACACATTGCTGACTCGGGGACTAGGAAACCGGCACTGGAACCCCTTTGGAATTTAAATTCATTTTATCTTCCTCTCTCTTTGCGGGGATCTGTTTGCACTACAGTGCAAGATGCAGCAGGCATCCTCTGGCTTCTCAAAAATGGGGGAGGGGAAGACCATGAGTGGGGGGGTCATTATGTGGGCCTCAGGAGTCTCAAGGAGCTCCTGGTGGTCAACTGACACTCGGGTCTAAGATAATAACTTTGATTTAAACAAACCTTTATCTACACCATTATAAACATCAGTATATCACACACATCTCCTAGCCTCTTACCTCCCTGCTTGGCACGGATTATATAAATAGCTTGTTTTCAAAGTGCAGAATCACATCTGGGTCATCCAGTTTTCTTCTTTGAACTAATATCTGGTCAGTGGTGTCACAACAGACTTGAAAGCTCAGCTTTCAACCTCACCTGCTCAGTACTGTTCTTTCTCTGTCTCTCCCACGTATGTACGTGCATACATACACGCTTTCTGATAGCTACCCTATCTGAGCACTGTGACTGTAAATTTGTTAAGTAAAAATCAAGAGATGAGATATTCTTTGGTTAGATTTTTCAAGTTAGATCTTCTTACATTTTCATATCCCATTCCCGGGTGAGGTGAGGTGGGGAAAAGCCACATGTGTCTGTGTTAACTGAGACAATCTTGTGGAGATACTTCTGTCCTGCATCTTCAATGGCTGATATTTTTGTTTTGATGAACTTTATAGATTATGTTGTCAACACCTTAGAAAGCTTACAGTGGCTGTTTGAGCTGCTTCCAGAGACAGAGCAGGGAAAAATAAAGCAGCAGATTTCTCAGCTTTTGAGATGTGACTGCAGAGGAATGAACCAATTTTCCTAAAACTTGTAGTCTAAATGAGATCTGATCTGAAGGAGGAAGTATAGGGAGGGCTTTTTATTGGATTTTTTTAATGTGTCTGGCACTTTTTTCCAGATACATCCAAACTTTGAACGCTTTTCATTTTAGCTTAGAGATTTGTTAGGTCATATTCAACACTATTTTTCATTTAATTTGTGGAACTGCTTTCTGGAGCAGGGGACAGGAGGTAGCCCAGACCTACAGCTACATAAAAGATACTGAGGAAATAGCTGGCTGTTTCATAACCATAAGCTATCAAACTCACCGTAAGTGATAATAAGAAATAAACTGATCAGAATGGTAAAATAAGAAAGGTATCAGGAAACATTCATGAAAAAATTATAATTGGCTAAATAAAACCTTCCTTAGAAGACTTTCCTCCCAGAAATTTTCAGTAATATATGGACAAAAGGTTCTTTGGAGGCAGCCTCCTTTTGCCTGTGTCTGCAAATAACCGATGTCAAATCGGTTGCAAGCTTTTGAAGGAACAAACTCAGAGCATTAATTAGAGCAGATGAAGCTCACAGATAAAAAGCATTCTTTAAATATCTGTTGTTTGGAGACACTGTGATTCTGATTCATGTTTTGCAGCCTGTATATTTTTATTTACTCAAATAATTTCTTCCCCAGAGTGTTCCCTGTTGACTGGGCTTACTAAGGTACACTGTAAGTGCAGAAAGAACTGTTGGTTTGCAGAAGTAAGTGTCTCCAAACTGCTTTTACTACTGATTTCTCTCCCCTCCTTTCTGAAATACAATGCATTGGTCCATGATTCCAGCACACAGGAGCATATAGAGAAACTGTTCAATAGAGGATCTTAATTTTGTGCCACTTAGAGGAAGCTTAGTATTTATGAAGTAGTATCTAGAGTGTTTTACATTAATTAGAGCAGCTCCTTGGAGAGACATTACAGCCAAGAATGGTTTCACACAACAGGAAAACACCGAGCATCCAACTCCCCTGCTAGATTTGCCATAGCAAAAGACAGAGCTGCAAGGGTCTGCTCACTCGGAAATGTCAACATATATATTATTTATTTACATATGTTTGATAGACTGAAGGTCTATCTATAACTGTTTCAATAAATCGATCATTGAAAATTTCCCTATCACCCTGGTTGCTGTGATATTTTATGTCAGCTACAAAACAGCCACAACAATAAGCCGAAATAATGGTCTGTCTCAAGATTCCTGATGTGATTTCATATTGGATGAAAAAAACTGACAAATGACTACCCAACACTCCATGTTCAATGGATGAGTCAGTCTGCATCTTATATTTCTGTGACTTCCTGGAAGATGTTAAGAGTTCTCATCCTCATGTGTGTGGGTGTGTGTATGTGTGTGGGTGTGTGTTTGTTGGTGGGGAGGGAGACAACAGGGTAGCCTAAGGAACAACAGACAAGGATGAAATCTGATGACTATCCGATTAGTCCAGATGGTATATATGCCATGATTCCTGTCCCTAACACAGAGGAATAACTGGCTGCATGAATGGGAGTTATGAGTGCAGTCTCTTTAGTTTAAGTCAAAATGCTTTGCCTTTGTTCCAGGTGTCAGTAAGTGAGAGTACTGACTGTACATTTCAGCTGCGATACTAAGTTTGTACAATTTTAACCTTTGAAATGCATTTGCAATACTTTGGATGCTATTAGCTTTAATAAAAGGCAAACTCCTCCCACAAAATAAGAAAATGTAAGTGATTAACTTTGACACAGAAATATAAACACCAATTTGATTAATTCTACAACTAATTATTCTTTGCTTTGGAGCCAAACATTATCCAATTCTTATAATGACAGATGCTGAATAAATCACATAAAATAATTACTTGGAATCTAACTGCACTGAGAAATGGGGTGCTTATGAAGAGATTTATATTGATTTCTCATTGTATATTTGCTTTTGTTCTATTTCATTTAGAAATCTAGACTTTACTGTAAAAATACTACAACTCTGTAATACAAGTGTTTTTTCTATATGTTCCTATTCATATATTAAAATAACCAGTTTCTCTTGTCAATATTTTCCATAATTATAACCAGTATATATAGCTTTGTATATCTCACTTTTCCTTGTGTCTTCATAACATGAGAATATATAATATTCATAACCATCAGCTTTAATGGTTGTATAGCCTGCCAACTAAATGAATTCTCCTGATTGGGGCATTTTTAATGTTTTTAGGTTTGCTTTTTTGTTTGTCTGTCTGTTTGATTTGCTAGTTTTACAAAGACCATTGCAGTGAGTTTTTATACCTAACTATGATGTAAAATACATTAACATTGACATGTGGAATTTCCTAACAGCTCCTTGCAAATTCAATAATGTGATTTAATTTAGGATTCTGCTTCAGTTCTTACATTTCCATTGCTCTCTGCCCTCGACCCAGAGCAATACTGCTGGACTTAGAATCATGGAGACACTGAAAGAATCATGAAGACACTGAATGTTAGAGTTGGAAAGTCCAGAGAGATTCCAGGTAAGTCGGTTATTTTATTCATTTGATGATTCCCACTGATACATTCCTTTATCTACATCCAAATAATTTAACAATATCAAAACCATGTTCTGAAAGTAAAAAAAAAAAAAAATTCAGTCCTACCACCAATGCCAGATCAACGCAACAAAAAATTAGAAATCACAGAAGTACTGACATTATCAAAATGAAGGCTTTATCTGATAACGTAAGCTCACCTCATTGTAAGGCAGTTTAGAAAGAATGACAAGCTGTAGCTCTTGAAGTGGGGCTGAGGAATACTTTGAGTAACTAAAAGGAATGGTCACTGTTTAGTCCCAGGTCTGAGGAGAAAGGGATCCACCCTCAAGTCTGAACCATTCCATAACTCTGTGATACCCTCTAGACATTGTAAACAAGTGGTCCTCCAGCAGACTGCCAGGAGGCCAGAGCAGCAGTCCCCAACCTCTTTGGCATCAGGAACCAGTTTCATGGAAGACAATTTTCCACAGACTGGGGTGGAGGAGATGGTTTCAGAATGATTCAAGTGCATTCCATTTACTGTGCACTTTAATTTCTATTATCACGTCAGTACCACCTCAAATCATCAGGATTAGATCCCAGGGGTTGGGGACTCCTGGTTTAGAGGGTCCAGGCTCACAGCAGGTGTTACTATATCATTTTTTCAGCAGCTATGAGATGTTAACTCTCAAGGTGGGAAATGGCAGGAAGGGTCCCCTGGGGTGGTGATGGCCAAGGAATCTGAGCTTCTGATTTTGTCTTGTTAATGCAGCATTTCATTTCCACCTTTCTTATAAGACACTTTCATGTCTGATTTCCCCACTCTAGGTTCTCCAGCTCTTATTTGTTTTTAGTCAAGTGGCTTCATGCTCTGTGAGACATGACACAGGTGCCGATGGGGTGCTTGTCAGTTGAAGAACATCCAGGCAGCCTGGAGTGGACCCGGGCAGAAAAACAAGCAGAGAGTGCCATAGCTCGTGACTAAGGTGGAGATCACCTCTTGAACTAGAATCAACGCTTTTTGGTGGGAAAAAACCATGGAACCAAATGAATTTGTTCACAATTACTTGTCTGTAGTTCCCAAACCATGCCAACTATGCCAGCTACCATCCCCTGAGTGGATCACTCCTACCTTCAGCTTGGCTCACTTAACAATGGGAGGAGACACATTGTTAACACAATTGTCCCAGAGGAGGGGCAGAGGAAGGCTGGGAGGAAGAGAAGCTGGATGAAAATCTGATGATTCTGCTAGCACGGACCTTTCAAAGGGTCCCCCAACACATCTCTTTTTAATTTAGTTCCAGCCAATTCAACTCAGTGTCATTTAATCCAATTCAACAAATATCACTAAGCATCACATGTATAAACAAGATGTTTCCAGAAGATTATTTTGCTCAGAAGACCTTAATTTGAGTCCTACTTGTACCTAAATAGTCCTGAGCAAGTCTCCTGAGCTCTCTCTCAGTTACCCTTCTCTCAGAAGAGAATAAGGTGGCCTCAAAGGCTTGTTTCAGTGATCAAGTGGAGCAAAACAGATGAAAGCACTTTGAAGGGCCATGCAAACTCCAGTTACCATTATTGTTAATGATGCGTAAATAGTAAAGTAAAAATCATTATTAAAAATTGTCCTGAGAACCCACAGAACGGGAGAAAACATCTGCAAACAAAGCAACTGACAAAGGATTAATCTCTAAAATATACGAAAAGCTCATGCAGCTCAACATAAAACAAAACAATAAAAAATGGGTGGAAGATCTAAATAGACATTTCTCCAAAGAAGACATACAGATAGTTAAAAGCACATGAAAAGATGCTTGATATTACTCATTATTAGAGAAATGAAATAAAAACTACAATGTGGTATCACCTCACACTGATCAGAACAGCCATCATCAAAATATCTACAAGCAAAAAATACTAGAGAGGGTGTGAAGTAAAGGGAACCCTCTTACAATGTTAGTGGGAACATATATTGACACAGAGCCACTGTGGAGAACACAGTATGAAGTTTCTTTAAAAAACTAAAAATAGACCTACCATATGACCCCACAGTTCCATTCCTGGACATATACACAGAGAAAATGTAATTTGAAACAACACATGCATCCCAGTGTTCAGTTCAGCACTATTTAACAGTAACCAGGACATGGAAGCAATCTAAGTATCCATTGCCAGAGGAATGAATAAAGACGCTGTGGTACACATACACAACGGAATGTTACTCAGCCAAAAAAAAGAACAAAATAATGCCATTTGCTACAACTGTTTTATACACGGTAGTGTGTATATATGTCGATCCTACTCTCTCAATTCATCTCACCCTCCCCTTCCCCTGTATCCACAAGTTGATTTTCTATATCTGTATCTCTACTCCTGCCCTACAAACAAGCACATCTGTACCATCTTTCTAGACTCTATAAATGTGTTAATAGATGATATTTATTTTTCTCTTTCTGACTTACTTCATTCTGTATGACAGGCTCTAGGTCCATCCACATCACTACAAATGACCCAATTTCATTCCTTTTTATGGCCAAGTATTATTCCATTGTAACAGGTTTTACTATGTCCATTTTACATAAAATATTGAAGCATGAGGCATTTAACTAATTCGTCTAAGGTTACTCAGCTAGGAAACAATATCAATACACAAGGGACTCTCAATAAAAGCTGCTTTAAAATAAGGATACTTTTGTTACTGAAGGCAGCAGAACACACACAAGCCCTCAGACCCAAGAGCTATAGCAAGTTCATTAAGGTCTGCAGAGAGAGAAGAGGGGTTACCTTCTGCTGGCTTTAAGCCGACTAGCTCAGACACAAGATGGATTTTTGCAGCTGCCAATCTAATCATTCTTTTGTCACTTCTCTTACTCCTCTCAGGTTTACTGTGAGTTATGACTCACTAAATTGCATTTTCTTCCTAAGCAAACTTCTATTTAACTTATGAGGGGCTGGGAGTGGGTGGGGGGTAAGGCTGGGGAAGAGATCACCTTCAGTAGAACCAAAAAACCAAAAACAACCCTTGGACGTCCCTGGTGGTGCACTGGATAAGAATCTGCTTGCCAATGCAAGAGATACAGTTTGACCCCTGGATGAGAAGATTCCACATGCTGGGGAGCAACTAAGCCCAAGTGCCACAACGACTGAGACTGTGCTCTGAAGTCTGAGAGTCACAACTGTGGAGCCCACACGCCTCAAACTACTGAAGCTCGCTTGTGCACAACCTGTACTCTGCAACAAGAGAAACCACTGCAAAGAGAAGCCCACGCGATGCAACAAAGAGTGGCCCCAGCTCCCTGCAACTAGATAATACCTGCGTGCAGCAACGAAGACCCAGAGCAGCTAAAAAACAAAACCCTCTATGCTAACTCACAACAACTTTTGCTTTCGATCTCAGTCAGATCAGACACCAAAAAGTCACAGTGGAACACTGCCACGTGCCTCTCCTCACCCCCTTAAAAAAATGAACTTCAAGGTATAACGAACCAACCTGGATTCATCCACAAAATCAATTGTGGATGCCACAATTCAGATCTGGGAATAAGAGCAACTGATCCAATACAAACTCTAAGCAAGAACGTGTTCTTATAGTTAGAAGAAAACTGCCAACCTTTGTGTCTTTTTCTACCCTTGCAGTCTCTGTCAGATTGAAACATAACTCAGAAGGGGTTTAGTAATTTCAGTGTGACTTTAGAAAGAATGGGATAAACAGAAGGAAAGGAGCAAGAGAGGGAAGGAGGGGAAGGGAAGAAAGAAGGCTGACTTACCTTTCTCAGTAAATTTGATTTTATTGATTCTCAATAAATTTGAAATTTATTGCTGATGGAACCAAATAATGAAGGGATCATTTTGTGAGCTTTTAATGCTCAAACTTTAGTGATACTTTATAAAAATATGCTTGGGTACTCACATATCTTTTACAATCTAACTACCAGGGGACTAGTGTTTATATACTTATAAACAAGCTTTTTAAGAAGATTGCATGTCTTGGTGTTTGCATCCAACTCGGTGGCCTCCTCTGACTACCAGCTTGTTACAACTGCCTCCTAAGAAAGATATTTATGTAGTGGGCTCTGCGCTGGCTGTGTGTTAGGAGTCTCTCAGCCTTGTACTAACTGAGTTGTGTTTGCTGGATGTGATTGGGTTGAGAACACTGGTAAAGTTCACTCAAGCTTCTTGGTCACCTCATCCTTGTTTGGTGGTTCATCTTGTTAATTCAGGTAACAGTGTCATATATCCTGTGTTTCTGGCCTCTCTGTTCTGCATAATCTCCCCATGCCCCAACCACAAGAGGTCCCGGGGCTACTACTCCAGTGACCACGCTTCATCCTAGAGTTTTTCCAGCCCACCTCATTTTTTTAAAAAATTGGGATATTGTTGCTTTTCATGTTGTATTAGTTTCTGCTGTACAATGAAGTGAATTAGCTATATGTATACATATATCCCCTTCCTCTTGGACTCCCTCCTACCCTGCCCAATCCCACCATTGTGGTCATCACAGAGCCCTGAGCTGAGCCCTTAGCTATACAGCAGGTTCCCACTAGCTATCTGGTTTATACATATGTCAATCCCAACCTCCCAAATCGTTCCCACTCTGTGTCCACTGGTCCATTCTCTACATCTGCTCTCTATTCCTGCCCTGCAAACAGGTTCATCTGTATTTTTCTTCTAGATTCCACAAATATGCATTAATAAACAATATTTATTTTTCTTCTGATTTACTTCACACTCTCTGACAGATTCTGGGTAGTCCATTCATATCTCTACAAATGACCCAATATCATTCCTTTTTATAGCTAAGTAATATTCCATTGCATAGCAACCTAAATGTTCAGTGACAGATGAATGGATAAAGATGTGGTACATATATACAGCCAACCTCACCTCTAAAGATGGATCTAATCACAAAGATCAGGGTCCTTTTTGCAACTTTCTCCCTTCTTCTGTTCTATTTCCATCTGACTTTTGAAATGGCCATCCACGCAGGGCTCAGCCAGTCAACTGCCAGTCCTCTGGGATTGATGTCTGTGCCATGTTCCTTGGCACAGGGCACAGAAATAGCAAAGGAAAAGGGACACAGGTAGAAGATGTTTTTAGGTGCTAAAGTCTTTGCCTGTGTGAATCACAATAAACTATGGGAAATTCTTAAACAGATGAGAATACTAGACCACCTTACCTTCCTCCTGAGAAACCTGTATGCAGGACAAGAAGCAACACAACTGGACATGGAACAATGTATTGGTTTAAAACTGAGAAAGGAGTACATCAAGGCTGCGTATTGTCACCCTGCTTATTTAACTAATATGCAGCGTAAATATCATACAAAATGCCAGGCAGGACGAATCACAAGCTGGAATCAAGATTGCCAGGAGAAATAGCAACAACCTCAGATATGCAAATGAGATCACTTTAATGGCAGAAAGCAGAGAGGAACTAAAGAGCCTCTTGATGAAGCAGAAAGAGGAGAGTGAAAAAGCTGGCTTAAAACTCAACACTCAAAAAACAAAGATCATGGTATCCAGTCCCATCACTTCATGGCAAATAGATGGGGAAACAATGGAAACAGTGACAGACTTTATTTTCTTAGACTCCAAAATCACTGCAGGTGGTGACCGCAGCCATGAAATTAAAAGACTCTTGCTCTTTGGAAGAAAAGCTATGACAAACCTAGACAGCATATCAAAAAGCAGAGACATTACTTTGCCAACAAAGGTCCATCTAGTCAAAGCTATGGTTTTTCCAGTAGTCATGTATGGATGTGAGAGTTGGACCATAAAGAAGGCTGAATGCCGAAGAACTGTGGTGCTGGGGAAGACTCTTGAGAGTCCCTTACACAATAAGGAGATCAAACCAGTCAATCCTAAAGGAAATCAACTCTGAATATTCATTGGAAGAACTGGTGATGAAGCTGAAGCTCCAGTACTTCAGCCACCTGATGTGAAGAGCCAACTTGTTGGAAAAGACCCTGATGCTGGGAAAAGATTGAGGGCAAGAGGAGAAGGGGGTGGCACAGGATGAGATGACTAGATAGCATTACTGACTCAATAGACATGCGTTTGAACAAATTCCAGGAGATAGTAAAGGACGCGGAAGCCTAATCTACTGCAGTTCATGGGGTCACAAAGAATCAGAGATGACTTAGCAACTGAACAACAACAGCAACAACAACTGACTCCGCATCTAGTGCTCTTGCCAGTCTGCTCTGCCACCACTGAGAAATATGGCTTGTCTGTCAAAACACTACTTATTAATACGATACCATAGAGGCTACAAATAGATAGAGGTGATGGTGAAATGACTAAGAATAGAGAGAAAAGAGTGAATTTGAAAACCGCTTCCAATAAATTAGAGGGCATGGTGACTGACTAGAAGAGGGGGCGGGGGAACATGGGAAGGAGAGTTAAGGATCAAAAGAGTTAATAACAATTCAGTTAGTCAGGATTCCTTGGATTCTTCAGTAACAGAAACTCAGTTCAAGGTGATAATTCTAACCAAAATCCCAGGAAGGAGTAAGATCATTTTTAGGGTCATTGGCCCATCCCTATCCAGTCACTGTAACTGAGAATATAGTACTCTGATAGGCTAATTATAGGTTGTGTCCCATCTCCAGGGCCCAGGGAGGCAGGTTCATTTTACTTGACTTCTACAAAATGCTCTCTGTACAACGATTAAATATTCAAGCCTGGTTAACTAGAAATAGAGTTCCACTGATGAAAACAGGGATGGCTGACAGCAAGTAACTTTGGGAGGAAACTGGTGAGTGTGGTTATGGATTTGCTAAGTTCACACCCAGCTCCAACAAAGATGCAGCCCAATCTTGATTACAGTCATAACCTGAAATCACTCCCTTGTTTCTTAAAAACACTTTAATCTTTTTGACTTTAAAATTAAAAGTGAACTCCAATGATTTGGACAATTTTGGACCATCCCTTGGTATCAAATTCTAGTGAAAGAGGCCAAAAAAAAAAAAAATAGACTAAATTTACAGAACCTATAAACAAAGTAGGGAAATATTTTTTTTTGTAAATGTGCAAATTATTGGACATGTAATGTCATTTTCATCTCCCTTTCATAAATTTGATGGTTTTAAAGCATTCCAAGCTAAAGTGGGGGTTGGCAAGCTGTAATCCATGAGCCAAATCTTGCATGCCACCTGGTTTTGTATAACCCATGAACTAAAAGTGGTTTGTATATTTTAAACACTTGGGAAAAAAATAAAAAGATTACTAATGTTTCATGACACATGAAAATTATATAAAATTAGTGCCTATTTCAGTGCCTACTTATACAGCTTTATTGGAATACAGCCATAGTCATTCACTGACACGTTGTCTACGGCTACTTTTACACTACTATAGGAGAATTAGGTCTCAACAGAGACCACATGCCTTGCAAAACCTCAAATATTCATTATCTGGCTCTTTAAGAAAACCATGTCAACTTTAGGCCTAAAACTGGGAGTGCCAATTGGCCGCTGAGGTTTTTGCTATCACACCTATCTTTAATTGAGTGGTAAATGAGCCACAAATCCGGCAAAAGGTCATGATGAAATCTAGATTTTCATCAATAATCCATTTGATTGTGAATTTGGGGGCAATTAATAAACTTATTCAAAGCTGGTTACAGAACTCGGGTGAAACAGTAAAAGTCTGTCACAGTAAAAGTAAAAAGTAAAAGTCTGTCACAATTCTCAGTATGTGCTTATATTCTCTGGTTGCTCACAGGATCACCTCATATATTTTCACAGGCAGTGTAGTTTTTACAAAATATTATCATATATACAATTGGTTTGATCCAAATGGAACATAATATATAGTCAGCATGTGGTAAGGCCTGACTTCTCCTGGATATAACATTTGTTAGGGGTTAAGTAATTAAAATCTTTTCTAATAAGGTAGTAAACAAATGAATCCTTTAAGAACCATGTTATTAATACTTGCTATACCATATAAGCACATTCCAGATGGAATGGAGAGTAGCTGGTTGACTCCCAGAATCTCTCTCCTCTCTCCAAAACCTCCAGTTGCAGTTTGAGAATGCATGAGGTCCTAAGAAGCCTGCTTCTACCAAGTAACGTACACTAAGCCAACCAAGGCATTCTCAGGCACAGTGACTGGTCAGAGACAGGCATGTGATCTTAGTTGGTCCGATCAGAGCGATCCTCAGAATTTTGATGGAATGGATTCCCCAAGAGAGTCATTTGCTCCTCCTGGAATTTAATGAAAAGAGGCTGGAAGTTGCTAAGTACCATCTCGGGCACTGCAGAAGGAAGAGCAGAGAGACAGAAAGAATCAGTTTTCTAGACATTATTGAGTCACTCCATAGAACACAGCCCGATGCTGTCCTACCCCGGACCTTTGAAGTGTCATGAATCAGTTAGCTCCCTGTAGTATTGAAGTCCGTTTGAATCAGGTTTTCGTTTACTTGTGGCTAAAATATACCAAGGTGGCACAGTGGTAATCTGCCTGCTAATGCAAGAGATGCAGGAGACATGAGTACTATCCTTGGATCAGGAAGATCCCCTGGAGCCGGAAATGGCAACCTACTTCAGTATTCTTGCATGGACAATTCCATGGACAAAGGAGCCTGGCAGGCTATAGGCCATAGGGTTGCAAATAGTCGGACACAACTGAACATAAGCATGAAAAAAAAATTATACTAAGTAACAAAGATCCTTTCATTCCTCCATTTACTCATTCATTTATTCATAAAACATTACATATTTTTTCTGTTATCAAATGTCTTTTCTAAACAACCACACCCTAATCCTCAACTCTCCTATACCAACTATATATTCTACAAGGCTTTCAGCCAGAGATTCCCCTCTCTGGGTTCAGGGACCTCAACTACATAACGTGCTCAGTCACTCAGTCATGTCTGACTCTTTGTGACCCCATGGACTATAGCCTGCGAGGCTCCTCTATCCATGGGATTCTCCAGGCAAGAGTACTGGAGTGGGTTGCCATTGCATTCTCCAAGGGATCTTCCCAACCCAGGGATTGAACCTGTGTCTCTTGCATTGGCAGGCAGATTCTTTACCACTGAACCACCTGGGAAGCTCGTGTGTATCCTACAATCCAATTCAATTCTGATACTAGCTGCCCAGAGTTAGTGTAGACCCCAGAGGTCAAGGATTCAATCCCATAAGACTTTCCCCATGACACACCAGCTGGAAAGGGAGCCCCCAGGCTCTCTGCACTTCAGCTTGGCTGATTGCAAATTCAGGGGTTCCCACAGCAATGCACTTTGTGTTCAGCTATTTGCTAGAATAATTCATCAGTTTATTATAAAGGATACAACTCAGCAGAACCAAATGTAAGAGATGCATAGGGCAATGTACTTGGAGTGGGGAGTGGGGCACAGACTTTCCATGCCCTCGATGAGTGCCCCACCATGTCAGCACATCAGTCTTTTCACCAGGCTAGAAACTCCCTGAACCCCATCATTTACAGGTTTTAATGGAGGCCTTATGACATAGGCATGACTGACTGATTAAAACTGGCCATTGGTCACTGAATTCAATCTCCAGCCCCGCTCCCCGAGGTAGGGCTGAAAGTTCTAACCCTGTTAACCACTTGGTAGGTTTTTCCAGTGAAAAGCCCCCATCCAGAAGCTCCCTAGGCCTCTCCTCCATGAGTCATCTCATTAGCATATAAGAGACAATAAATTCCAAGGGTTTTAGGAGCTTTGTGCCAGGAACTTGGGACCAAAACCAAGTATTTATTATTTTATCATACCACAGTTACATATTCTTGTCAGATACTATGATCAGCTCTGGAAGACAGTCAGTGTATACCTTTAAGGATCTCCTTGGGTCAGGAGGGGAAGTGGGGGTGGGGCACAGCGCACAGATACACGGAACTTAAAGTAATGAGTTATAAACAGGGTCTGTCAGAATAACAGGTATTCTAGATATTTTTAGTCATCTTCCAGTCACTTCATAGTGACTAGACTAATACAGGAAAGACATTATCCCTGATCTAGGTTACACCTTGTTATCCTTTTCCTCAGATGATTCTCAAACTGTTATTAATTAATAATAAATTAATCACAACAAATTAGTCCAATAAAAGATTTTTCCCTTGAGGCCCTAGTGATTTCCCTTCCAT
This sequence comes from Odocoileus virginianus, assembly GCF_023699985.2. Classification (NCBI taxonomy): domain Eukaryota; kingdom Metazoa; phylum Chordata; class Mammalia; order Artiodactyla; family Cervidae; genus Odocoileus; species Odocoileus virginianus. The sequence continues at coordinate 39,151,863 of NC_069679.1, read as the reverse complement.
GCTCAACTTATCACACTATTTACGTTACAGATATTGAGACAAGGCCGAATTTTATTTTCCCAGTGCACCCAGGGATTTCTTTACAGGTACATTATTACCTTTAAAAAAAATCCGAGGTTTCCTCCATGCATTTTTCCTTTTACTAGAGTATGCAGCCTTTGACTTCCAGGAAATCTTTAGCTCTGTCATCCCAAGAAGGCTCTCTCTCTCTTTTTTGATGGATTATTTTTTAGTATTTATTTGGTTTTGCTGGGCCCGAGCTGCATAGTGGAGGATCTTCGACTCTGTTGCGGCATGCAAGGTCTTGAGTTGTAAGCATGCAAACTCTTAGTTGCAGCATGAGGGATCTAATTCACTGACCGGGATCAAACCTGGGCCTCTCTTACGGGAGTACGGAGTCTTAGCCAGTGGACCATGAGGTAAGTCCCTCCAAGAAGGCTCTTGAACTCAAACTTGTCAACAGTCTCTGGGAGGTGTGGGATTTCTAGAGATGCCAGTTCCCACTCTCTTGGCTGGGGTGACTTACATGCCAACCCGGAAAGCACTCAAATGTCAGGGCACGTGTCTCAGTTGAGTGGCTGACTAGGATATCCAGGACACAAAAGAGACTGGCATAATATAATTTCAATAATGACAGTGACAAAGAACATGTGCCTTAGTTTAAGGAATCTGGGAGTCAGATGGATGCAAATGTATTTACTGACTGTGTCACCAGGGCCCAACTACCAAGCACATTGGTGCCTCAGTTTCCTTGAAAAAAAGGGGTCAGGGTTTCCTCTCGGCTGAGACGTACACAGTAAATGAGCTAAGTCTGTATGGTGGTTGGCCCATGGTTGGTACCTGATAAATGACTGTCATATTTATAATAAACACCATCTTATAGTATTTTTTATTACTGTTTTGAAAAAATAATTTTTAGTATTTCTTTCTTTAAAAGTTGTTTTATTATTCTTATGGCTTTTTTTGGTGGGGGGGGGCATGCCGCATGGCATGTGGAATCTTAAGTTCCCCAACTAGGGATCAAATCTGTACCCACTACATTGGCAGCACAGAGTCTTAACCACTGGACCACCAGGAAAGTCCCTATTTTGAATTTTTGAAAGCACAATATATGTTCAGCAATCCTACACTTTCTGAATGCTAGACCAATGCTCTGCTTGACCACCTACTATGTGCAAGCTTCGCAGGGCAGACAAGTCATGCCAAGACGTAACTTCTTACCTCATGAAACTTACTTCTAGGCTGGGCCATGAAACACTTATATTGGAACAAAGAATGAATATGAGAGTTTGACACAGCAATAGGAAAAGTTTAAAAATAAAATCCAGGATGAATTACCACACACATTAAACCACGTGTTACATAACCAAGAAGAAAGAGCAGTGACAAGTCAAAAGACTTCAGGCGATTTTAGTTTTCATCCCAATTTGGAACTTACAAAATTCTTCCTTTTTTTAAGTTAAAAAAAAAAGAGCTATTTGGATTTACTGACACCATGTTCCCTAATGATTGGTCTTTCTGATTCCAAAGTTCTATCAACACTCTGATGTTATGTCTCAGGGATGAAAAATCAAGGGGAGATGCTTCGCACAAAACAAACCTCAGATGTCCTAGAACAACCCTTCTCTTCCAAATTCGATTCTTATTTTCAATTCCAAAAACAACACACAAGGCCTCAGAAGGTATAGACTACCTCATGTTTATGCATGTGACCCTGGAGAAGTGAGGATTTCAGATGCCTTTGATTAACACATTGGCTGAAGAAAACATCTCCCCAAAGTTTCTTACAGAAGAACCAGTTCTCCCTGCCCCCACCTCACCTCAAACCTACAGAAATCTCCATCCTGCATCAATTTACAACAGAGCACTTGACACGACTTTATTGGTATATCTTTCTTATGCATTTGACCAATCAAAATGATAATTTAGACAAACTGGGGATGGCAGAGTGCATTATCCAGCCATATCTCATTATTATGCAAAAAATCAGATATTCACAGCAACTGTCTCATCTATTTATTGTTTGGTTACTCATCTGGAAATTTTAATACTTTCTTCAGGGGCAGGGACTGGCAATAAAAAAATAGACCTATATATCAAACCTTTAACTTCCAGCTATCATTGTGTGCCATAATACAGATGGAGTGGCTATCAGCAAGCTTTACTGTGTTGGTTTATTTCCTTCAACAGAGAATGTGGATTTAAATGGGATAAAGTAACAAAGTCAACTTAAGGCTGGAGGGCCCCTTGGAACCTTCCAGTTACTTTGCAAGTGCAGATAACTGGCTTTAGTCTGCCTCCCAAGGAACTGGTGCCTAGGACTGCCAACAGCTGTCTCAAAGAGGAGAAGAGTGAGTGTGAGAAGGAACGGGAGGTGTTCAGGGTAAGAGAGGAGGGCACCACCTCTCAGAAAGGCTGTCCCCCATCGCTTTTCATACGGCATTGTTTCTATGGGCCACATTCCCCTTCTCACAAAAAGAAATGCCAGCACTATTTTTAATTACTTTACAATCAACAACATTTAATATTCATCACAAGCTTGTGAAGTATGCGATGGTATTACCTCATTTTATAGTTGGGGAATTGAGGCACAGAGGTGTTACATAATTTTCCCAGCTAGTAGGCAATGAAAGCAGGATTTAAATGCAGGCAGCTTGGTTCCAGAATTTGTGTTCTGCATACCAACTGCACAGAAGCGTAATAGCTTTCTGCTTCTGCTTTTCACTGTTTACACAGGAAGAGTAAATTGGTGGGGAACAAACAGTAATTTGCCTCCAAGAGAATTATATGAACTATTGTTTAAAGATCAGATTCTGAAACCTTGATCAACTGATTTAGCAACTTGCATCTTTAAACAAGTTCCCTAGATTCTTAATCACATAAAAGTTCAAGAATCATCAGAATAGATTTTCTGCACTAGGAGTCAGAAGGTAATCTGGATTTGGACCCCAATTCTACTGTTGATGAGTTTTATAACTTTGGAGAAATCATCTGTGCTTTCTCAGCCTAGGTTTCCTCATCTGTATAATGAGGACAAAATATATCTGTCCTACACACTAGGCAGACATCCTGGAATGTGAAGTCAAGTGGGCCTTAGGAAGCATCACTATGAACAAAGCTAGTGGAGGTGATGGAATTCCAGTAGAGCTATTTGAAATACTGAAAGACGATGCTGTGAAAGTGCTGCACTCAATATGCCAGCAAATTTGGAAAACTCAGCAGTGGCCACATGACTGGAAAAGGTCAGTTTTCATTCCAGTCCCAAAGAAAGGCAATGCCAAAGAATGCTCAAACTACAGCACAATAGCACTCATCTCACACGCTAGTAAAGTAATGCTTAAAATTCTCCAAGCCAGGCTTCAGCAATACTTCCAGATGTTCAAGCTGGTTTTAGAAAAGGCAGAGGAACCAGAGATCAAATTACCAACATCTGCTGGATCATCAAAAAGCAAGAGAGTTCCAGAAAAACATCTATTTCTGCTTTATTGACTATGCTGAAGCCTTTGACTGTGTGGATCACAATAAACTGTGGAAAATTCTGAAAGAGATGGGAATACCAGACCACCTGACCTGCCTCTTGAGAAACCTGTATGCGTTCAGGAAGCAACAGTTAGAACTGGACATGGAACAACAGACTGGTTCCAAATAGGAAAAGGAGTACGTCAAGGCAATATACAGCCTGCTTATTTAACTTATATGCAGAGTACATCATGAGAAACGCTGGGCTGGATGAAGCACAAGCTGGAATCAAGATTGCCGAGAGAAATATCAATAACCTCAGATATGTAGATGACACCACCCTTATGGCAGAAAGTGAAGGGGAACTAGAAAGCCTCTTGATGAAAGTGAAGGAGAGTGAAAAAGTTGGCTTAAAGCTCAACATTCAGAAAACTAAGATCAGGGCATCCGGTCCCATTACTTCTTGGCAAATAGATGGGGAAACAGTGGAAACAGTGTCAGACTTTATTTTTCTGGGCTCCAAAATCACTACAGATGGTGATTGCAGCCATGAAATTAAAAGACGCTTACTCCTTGGATGGAAAGTCATGACCAACCTAGACAGCATATTAAAAAGCAGAGACATTAATTTGCCAACAAAAGTCCATCTGGTCAAGCCTATGATTTTCCAGTGGTTATATATGGATGTGAGAGTTGGACTGTGAAGAAAGCTGAGTGCCAAAAAATTGATGCGTTTGAACTGTGGTGTTGGAGAAGACTCTCGAGAGTCCCTTGGACTGCAAGGAGATCCAACCAGTCCATCCTAAAGGAGATCAGTCCTGGGTGTTCACTGGAAGGGCTGATGCTGAAGCTGAAACTCCAATACTTTGGCCACCTGATGCAAAGAGCTGACTCATTGGAAAAGACCCTGATGCTGGGAAAGATTGAGGGCAGGAGGAGAGGGGGACAACAGAGGATGAGATGCTTAGATGGCATCACCGACTCGATGGACATGGGTTTGAGTGGACTCCAGGAGTTGGTGATGGACAGGGAGGCCTGGCGTGCTGCAATTCATGGGGTCGCAAAGAGTCCGACACAACTGAGCGACCGAACTGAACTGAACTGAACACACTAGGCAAAGTTGTCTTCAAAGTTGAAGAATGAGATGAGCAAAGGCATGTGAAAGAAGTCAATAACATGAAAAGATTTCCAAATATGAGCTATTAATATTACTGGTCTCTCATGACTTCATGTGTGGAAGATTTTTGTCCCTGCTAAAATTATAGGCTCTTTGTCAGGGGATAGGTGATGCAGCTATATTTCTTTTCTACCCATAGTAACTTGTTCCATGTCAAGCATATTGTAGCTACCAAAACACATTGACTTAATTCAATACATTTTTAAAATATGTAAGCAGGTACACAGAATCAACACTCTTTACTCTTTGCAATTCTAGTGACCAACATTTGTGCACTGTGCCCCCAGACTCTTCAGAATATTTTTATGTACATTATTACATTTGATTCTCATGAGTCTTGTAGGAAACAGGGCAGTTAATGGCTGCGTTGTACTGGAAAAGATGAAACTCAGGTTCAATAATTTGCCCAAGGTCATCCAGTTAGTAACCAAATGACAATTTCCACAGTTTACTATGATACCACACAACACAATGAAATGAGTGGCTGTTGGAACAACTGTACCAAAAAAGATGGAAAGTGTCAAATTTTAGAAAAGGGAGAGCTGCTACCCACAAGGAATATTATCAGGAGAAAAAATGTTGGTGGTAGGGGGGAAAAGATGTTTAATTTGCATAAGGAACAGCCTGATTTCCAACAGGTAGGAAACTTGGCTCACTTGGCAGGAACAAGGCTCAAAAAGTAGTAAGCTTATCTGGAAAACTATAAAATACACCCGGTGCTGACTTGTGAATAGTGTCCATTTTCTTCATATTTAAAGAATCAGTACAACTCTGGAAAAACCAAGATTCTACAAAAAGAATAAGAGGAAAACACTGTTTATTTTGTAGTCGCATGGTTGCCAATCTAAGAGAGAGGACATGGGATCATATCCTGGTTTTAACATCTTACACTTTTTTCAATTATTATTTTTAAGGATTTTTTAAAATGTGAACCATTTTTTAAGTATTTATTGAATTTGTTACAATATTGCTTCTGTTGTATGTTTTAGTTTTTTTGGTCACGAGGCACATGGGATCTTAACTCCTCGACAAGGGATCAAACCTGTAGCCCCTGCTTTGGAAGGTGAAGTCTCAACCACTGGACCACCAGGGAAGTCCTTAACATCTTCCAGTTTTGAAAGGCATTCCTTTTGGGCTCAGTTAGACTCTGTTTACCATCAGATAGTTTTCCAAAGGCAATTATGAATAAGTTTCATCTGCTGGATTGGTTCAAATGCATTTCACATTATAATACTCTTAAATTTTCTAGACCTACCATTAAGCAACATTAATTAAGACTTTGTGGTATTGCCATAAAGACAGAGACCAGAAACAGAGCCACACATATACAGTCAACAGATTTTATACACACGTCCAGGTAATTCAATGGTTAAAAAATAGGCTTTTCCATAAATGAAGCTTGAACAAACTGAACATTTATATGAAAATAAATCTCAGCCTTTATCTACATCATTCACAAAATTTGACTCAGGTTGGATCATAGACCTAATGTATAGCCAAAAGTATGAAACCTTTGGAAAGAATAAAAAAAATAGGAAAATAAATCTTTGTGACCTTGAGTTAGCCAAAGATTTCTTAAAGAATATCATAAAAGAAAAAACTGATACACTGGAATTTTTTTAAATGAAAATATACAAGATATATATTAGATAAAGGACTTGTATCAAACATATGTAAAGAACTTTCACAACTCAATAATAAGACTAAAAATAATAAGCAAAAATTTGAACAGACATTTCACCAAATGAGAAATATGGATGGTAAATAAGCAATTGGAAAGGTGTGTGCTCAAAAATACTACTTATTAGGAAAATGCAAATTAAAAAACACCTACTAGAGTGACTAAATTTTAGAACTCAACAATGCCAAGTGTTAACAAGGATGTAGGATTAGTGGAGCTTGCATACATTTTTGATAGAAATACAAAAAGGACAATCACTTTGGAAAATAGTTTGGTAATTCCTTATAAACATACCCTTTCCACATCCCAGCAATTCCACTCCTAGGGATTTACCAAGAGAAAAAAATACGCTGCATAAAGTCCTATACATGAGTATTTATAGCATTTATAGATAAGTATTTATCTTATTTACAATGGCCCCAAACTGGAAACAATCCAAATGTTCTTCAATTGGTAAATGGATAAACAAACAGGTATGTCCAAACAACAGAACACTTCTCAGCAATAAAAAAAATGAGCTATTGATATGTGTAACAACTTGAATGAATCTCATAAGCACTATTCTAAGTAAAGAAACCAGATACAAAGATTAGTTTTTATTTTAAATGGATAAACAAACAGGTATGTCCAAACAACAGAACACTTCTCAGCAATAAAAAAAATGAGCTATTGATATGTGTAACAACTTGAATGAATCTCATAAGCACTATTCTAAGTAAAGAAACCAGATACAAAGATTAGTTTTTATTTATATGAATTACCATTTATATGATTTTCTGGGAAAAGCAAAAATATAGGAACAGAAATCAGATCAGTGGTTGCCACGGGCTGGCAGTAAGGACAGGAATTGACTCCAAAGACTTCTTGTGTGAGGAACGTTTGGGCATGATGGAGCAATTTTATATCTTGATTACTGTGGTAGTGTTTATTCAACTGCATACATTTATCGTCACCATATTGTATACTTAAAATTGGGGAATTTTACTCTGTCAGTTATACTTAACTGAAGCTGACTCCTCCAAAGAAAGTCCTTCCAATGGCTCCCCAGTTCCCTTGGAGTGACTGGCTGTAAGCCAACAGCCCCTCTGTGGTCTGACCCTCTCCTCTTCAGACTCCATCTCCTTCCACTCTGCCTCTTGCTCCTCCGCTCCAGCTATAATAGCCTCCTGGCCATTAGCCTTCTACAAACACTCCAGGCCCATGCCCTTTCTAAGGTACTCCACTAATTTCCTCAGCCTCCTCTAAGTCTGTGGTTAAACGTCACTATCTCAGAGAGACTCTAGTCTCTCAACTAATGTTATTTGAATGAGTTTCTCATATGTTTAAATGATTTTTCTCATATGTAAGTGGGTGAAGCTGAATCAAAAAATCTGTGAGTTTTCCGGCCTAACATTCTACAGTGCTGACATTTAGCATTTAGGATGCAAAACTCCCCATAGATGATAATAGGATTATATAATATACAAGGGAATATTACTCAGTCATAAAAAAGAATGAAACAATGTCATTCACAGCAACATGAATGGACCTAGAGAATATCCTACTAAGGGAAGTAAGACAGAGAAAGACAAATATCATGTAATATCACTTATCTATGGAATCTAATAAAAATGAAACAAATGAACTTGTTCACAAAACAGAAACAGACTCATGGATCTCAAAATCAAATGTATAGTTACTGAAGGGGAAGCATGGGGAGAAGTGATAAATTAGGAGACCAGGATTGACATACACATAGTACTATATATAAAATGGGGGCTTCCCAGGCAGCACTACTGGTAAAGAAGCTGCCTGCCAATAAGGAGACTTAAGAGAAGTGGATTCAGCCCCTGGGTGGGGAAGATCCTCTGGAGAAGGGCCTGGCGACCCACTCTAGTACTCTTGCGTGGAGAATCCCATGGACAGAGGAGCCTGGTGGGCTACAATCCATAGGGTTGCAAAGAGTCAGACATGACTGAAGCGACTCAGTATGGCACATATATAAAATAGATAACTAATAAGGATCTACTATACAGTACAGGGAACTCTACTCAATATTCTGTAATAACCTATACGGGAAAAGAATCTGAAAAATTACATATATATATATATATATATATATATATATATTCATAAAACGGATTCGCTTTGCTGTACAGTAGAAACTAATACAACATTGTAAATCAAATATTCTCCAATAAAAACTCTGTACAAAAAAAAATAAAAAATAAAAGAGAGTAAAAAGGCATTAAATGGCAGGTAAGCAGAACAGAGCCCTGGAGTGTTCTGATGGGGAAAGGTCATTGCCAGTTGTCAGAATTGAGAGGTTTAATAGAGGAAAGTGAGAGTGTTAGTCACTCAGTTGTATCTGACTCTTTGCTACCCTATGGACTGTGGTCTCTGTCCATGAAATTCTAGACAAGGATACTGGAGGGGGTAGCCATTCCCTTCTCCAGGTAATAGAGGAAGTGACCCTAAAGATCGAGTAGGATTTCTTTCCTTGAAAACAATTACCTGGACAACCAGAAATATTGTTCTAGCTTCTCTGTAGAGTAACACTGAGGCTCTACTTAGTTTGTACAGTTTGAACATATTTGAACATAGCACTCCAGAATGCTTTGAGAACATTCTAGAAAACTGCCACTCCATTAATTATTCAGGATTTCTTCTCCATGTCCATGGTGCCATTTTCTTACTCACTAGCCTGCTGGCGTTATTAGCAATTAATTGGCTAAGGTATACGTTCCATCAATGCCATGCCAGACATTAGGAAAATTAATAAGATCTCTCCCTTGTAGTGTATCTGTTGACATATCTTTTATACTATATTATATTCTGATCTCCTGGAGGGCAGGGTTTTGAGTCTCCCTCAGCTTTGGATCCACCACAATGAAGCATGGTAGGCTCGAAGAATGCATGTTCCTCAGAATTTTGAGCATTCTGCTTGTATTAATGTGTACATCAGGAAAGAACAATTAGCAAGGTCATTAATCATGACTCTATTTAATTGTAAAAACTAATTGCCTGTTAAGGTAAGGCAAGCCTTATTTCCTTAATCAGAGGGGTTACAACCTGAACATGCTGGAGAAATTTGAGATGCTGATGTGAAAGACAAAATGGATGAAGTTCAAACACAAAGCCAAAATCTCAAGGTCTTCTCATTTATTCTTGTTTATCCATGGTCTTTAATCAAGGTAGAATCTTTTACCTAGACAAGCTTTACAAGGGAAATACAGACAGGATATTAGGCTGTGGTTTGGATTACCCTCTTTCTAAACAGACTTTTATTCTTGTTATGAACTGGATGTCTCTCTCCATCTCTGTCTTACACACACACACACACACACACACACACATGTTGAAGCTCTAACCTCCAATGCATATGAATTTGGAGATGGGGCCTTTAAGGAAGTATTTAAGGTTATAAGAGCCACCGTAAGAGTAGGAACCTGGGACTTCCCTGGTGGTCTAGTGACTAAGACTCCACACTCCCAATGTAGGGGGCCTGGGTTCGATCCCTAGTCAGGGAGCTAGATCGCACATGCTAAAATTAAAAGTTTGCATGCTACAACTAAAAGATTCTGATGAAACCTGATCTGATAGGATTAGTGGCCTTATAAGAAGAAAGACCAGAGAATTTGCTCTTTCAGCCCCTGTCCCCATGCACATACCCTAAAGAAAAGCCAAGTGAGCTCACTGTAAGAAGACAGCTGTCTACAGGCCAGGAGGAGAGGTCTCACCAGAAACTGAATTGGCTGGCACTGTGCTCATGGACTTCTAATGTCCAGAACCGTGAAAAAATAAATGTCTATGGCATAAGTCACCCTGCCTGTGATATTTGGCATAGCAGTGCAAGCAGACCAAGGCAATTCTCTCAGCACTACAGTACACTTGGTTACAAATAAATCTAATCCTAAATTCTCTGCTCTGTGGATTTAGAATCTCCTCTGTCCCAAGGTTTTCCAGAAATCTCTCATTCCCAAACTGACCTGCTCTCTCCAAACACTTTCTCCCTGCTACACTTCAACTAGCACATGAATTTGAAATTCATGAAATTCATGAATGACAAATACCACGGGCAGGGTGACTTACGCCATAGACATTTATTTTTTCACGGTTCTGGACATTAGAAGTCCATGAGCACAGTGCCAGCCAATTCAGTTTCTGGTGAGACCTCTCCCCCTGGCCTGTAGACAGCTGTCTTCTTACAGTGGGCTCACTTGGCCTTTCTTTAGGGCATGTGCATGGGGATGAGGGGAGAAAGAGCAACCACTCTGGTCTTTCTTCTTATAAGGTCACTAGTCCTACCGGATCAGGTTTCCACTCTTTTCATTTTCCATAGTCAACCTTAACCTAGGTTTGAAAATTGTATTTTCTAGCAATTTTTGTATGACGGAACATTTTCAAATAATCCAGTGAAGAGTATAGGCATTACCTTTGTGCGTGTTTCTTTTTGAAGATTTATTTATTTTATTTGTATTATTCTGGCTGCCCTGGGTCTACCCGGCTTCGCTCGGGCTTTCTCTAGTTGAGGCAAGTGGGAGCTATTCGTTGTTGTCGTGCTCAGGCGTCTCATGGTGGTGGCTCCTCCTGTCGTGGATCTCAGGCTCTAAGAACATACGCTTCAGGAGTTGTGGTGCCTGCGCTCAATAGTTGTGGTGCGTGGGCTTAGTTGCTCTGTGGCGTGTTGATCTTCCTGGACCAGGTATCAAACCCATGTCTCCTATACTGGCAGATGGATTCTTAACCACTAGACCACCAACGAAGTCCTGTACATGTGTTTCTAAGGAGAGTGGGATCCAACAAAAAGCATTCAAAAACTCACATTTCTAAACATCACTTAATATTCTCAGTCTTTGGAAATATTTAGGGTATCGTTATAGAAGCCTTTTTGGCACTGTAAAGAATGAATAGAAATTCTTCAGTTCATTATACTGAACATCACATGACTAATTCTCATCTCTACATTCATTCAAAGCAGCTCAGAAAGTTATAAGGCTAGTGTCACCCACCTCCTCAACTCCAGGATGCCCCAGGCATTTTGGTTCTGGATGTTTGCCTTGTATCACAAGGCAAGTGCCATTTAGAGTCTCAGTGCTCTGAATCAGGACCTAGGAGGGCACTCTTCAGTCTATCCTGAAGGCTGGACTTGGAGTTATTAAGACAGTGTGATTTGTACTGTGTTCCTCTCTTACTTTGGAAGCCAATGCAATACAATACAGTATGGGGGAAAGATAAAAGTTTTAGAGTTAGAATTAGAGTTTCAATTTTGTGGCTTACTTTTCTTTGGTCAGCTTTCTCGAAAAATGGAAATACTGATGCTTATGTCTGCTGTGCTCTTAACAATGACAATGCTAAGATGTGTCTCTGAACATTCTGGAGTTATTGCATCAGTCAGAGTTTGTCAGAAGAGTGAATCCTTATAAGAGGTGGAGGATATAGCATTAATGATGCATTGTAGGAGCACATGGGGAAGTCTATGCAAGGCATGGCCTCTATGTCTGATCCAAGTTCGATACCTTCAATTGCTTGGCAACTGGGAAGAAAGACTTGACAATGAAGTACAGAACAAGACAAGAACTCAGAAAGATACGCTGGAATCTGCATCTCTCTCTCCAGGCCTCTGTCCTCAATGACATTGATGACCTGTAGGAGAAGCCTCTTATGTTTTGAAACAGACAAATTTTCACACATTACCTGGTCTAAGACTTAGGAAAGTTGAGAAGAAATCTGCTGGGAGCTATGGGAGCTATGGGGGCTTCCCTGATGGCTCAGTGGGAAAGAATCTGCCTGCAGTGCAAGAGACCCAGGTTTGATCCCTGAGTGGGGAAGATCCCCTGGAGGAGAGCATGGCAACCCACTCCAGTATTCTTGCCTGAAGAATCCCAGGGACAGAGGAGCCTGGCTGTAGTCCATGCGGTCGCAGAGTCGGACACGACTAAGCGACTGAGCAGCAGAAGCAGCAGCATGAGAGCTATGGGCCAGGTGCAACCCGCACCCACGAGGTGAGCTGATGGATCAGTGCCAACCTATCATGCTACTGCCGTGCCTGACATCCTGAACCAAACTTCAAAGCCTAAAGGCTAATTCTCCCGGGAGAACTACCTCCAGTTTAGCAAAACTGACGTAGTACCAAGTCACTTCAGTAAGGATCCCCATAATTTTTTAGAGAAGTAGAAAAGGATTTATTATAAAAACCCCTATGGTTAGATCTGTGTATACTTTGGGAAGAGAGAAAGAGAAAATAAGAAACATAAATATCTTTGGCTCTATTAGTTTGTAAATAGTATATTGCTTATTCCAAGCAGCATCTTGGTCACTTTCCTGATGCTCCTGAGATATTTTGGTAGAAGATTAAAAAATCTTGAATTTCCAGGAACTAACTGCTATTCCTTTTGGACAAATGAGCTAAGGATCTTTCAGAAAAATTCCTGAACCAAACCTATTCCTATTTGGATATAGCATGAATTAGACTATATAAACTTAGTTTCACACAGTGAAAACTGTAGACTACACAACAAATTGTCAAGAGCACATTATACTTATTCAACAAATGTTAGCTAAACGACAGGAAAAAAGGACAAAGTATTCCTGCTTCCTTCCAGTTATTAACACATGACCATCTTCAAATTCTAAATTTGTCAATTAATACAAATTATATTTATTTGGGCACTTTCCTGGTAGCTCAGCTGGTAAAGAATCCACCTGCAATGCAGGAGACCCTGGTTCAATTCCTAGGTTGGGAAGATTCCCTGGAAAAGGGATAGGCTACCCACTCCAGTATTCTTGGGCCCCCCTGGTAGCTCAGATGGTAAAAAATACTCCTGCAATGCCAGAGACCTGAGGTTGATCCCTGGGTTGGGAAGATCCCCTGGAGAAGGAAATGGCAGCTCACTCCAGTATTTTTGCCTGGAGAATTCCATGGGCAGAGGTGCCCAGCAGGTTACAGTCCATGGGGTTGCAAACAGTTGGACACGACTGAGCGACTCTCACTATATTTATCTGGGGTTTTATTCTTGACGAAGAAAATGCTCAGTATAAAATGTGCAATACATACATTGTTCCTTCATATGATAATTGGTTATGGAAGATATTGTTGGAAATCCAACAGACTGATTCCCATAGAAAGATGGGCATAAAGACAACATGTGAAAGTTGCTCGTTTGTGTCCAACTCCTTGCGACCCTATGGAGACTATAGAGTCCATGGAATTCTCCAGGCCGGAATACTAGAGTGGGTAGCATTTCCCTCCTCCAGGGGATCTTCCCAACTCAGGGATCGAATTCAGGTCTCCCGCATTGCAGGTGGATTCTTTACCAGCTGAGCCACAAGGGAAGCCCAAAGACAGCATAATTAAAATTTATTTATAAATCACTAGTATACAAATCTCTAATGGCCTCTCAATATGCTTCATAATGTTACTTTCAAAACTTAAAAATGCATTTATATCTGTTTAATTATTTGAAGGAGTAATGCATTTAAAAATTGGTTACAATAAAATTACAAAGAAATGCCATGTCCTCCCCTAGCACCTCAGGTTCTCCTTGCTTCCCCCAAATAGGTAACTATTGTTATTGGCTTCTTATGCATCCTTTCAGTCACTCTTATGCATATACAAGCAAATACAAACAAACATACCAGCTTCATCCCCAAGCTTTTTACACAAATGGGAGAAGAGTCTACACACATTTTCCATCTTTCTTTTTTTGTTTTTGTTTAATACATCTAAGAGCTCTTTCCATATCAGCACATAAAGAATTTCCCCTTCCTTTCATTTAGCTGCTTACTATTACATTGCACGTACATATAGTAATTTACAGTTTCAATTTTTATGTTCTATTTCCCATTCTCTTGGAGCTAGATTTTGGATTCTCCCTCCGTACCTTCTGGAAATAGCTGCCATTCGGCAACTGGCATTTCTTCAAAGGGAAGCAACACAAATGATGCCGACTTCGGGATCTGAGCAGTTCTGGTATTCTCTCTAATGCATGGAGCCAAAAGACACATTTACTCTCGTCAGCAAGCTGCCTCCTTTCCCCTCAGCCAAATCTGGATGTCAGGGAACATGACTGACAGACCATGCTTCATACACAGAGTCTGAGCTTTAAGCTTGTGAGCCATGGTGCCCAGTTGTAAGCAGGTGAGCCAACGCCCCAACCCGAACACATTCACTCCATTTGCCTATATGCCTGGACCTGGACCGGCCCTGAGGAGTTCCTCGCCATGGTAAACCTCCCTCCATGTCCTCAATGCAATCCTGAATCCATATGCTTGGTTTGGTTCTTCTTAATTACGTCCATTGCTGTTGAAAAACCACTGAGACCAAGAAAGAGGCCAAAGGGACTGTGGGCACTTGTAGCTGCCAAACAGGCAGGTCTTTGTACCCTGGCCACTGGGGAGATGCAGAAAGGCCAGATGGTATGTTGCAGCATATGTTCCCTAAGAGGACAGCATGAACACGCTCTGCATGTGGAAAGCCCGGGGCAGAAAATGCCACCCAGGAAGCCGTGAGAAAACACAAAGCGATCAAAGTGTGAATTCTGGAGTCACTCCAGGGGAGTGGGCAGCCCCAGGTGGCCACCTCCTGGTCACCTCTGCAGCCTGAGTGTGCCTTCCTGGGGGCAAGGGTCTCTCCTGCAGAGTTGGCGCTCTTCCTACCTGGGTACACCCTCTTCTGGAAGGCAAGCACACACTTAGCCTCTGTGTTGGACAAGTCATTTCTGAGGAATCCATGGGTCAGAAAGGACTGACACTTCCCTTTCAGCTTTTACCTAAGTCAGTAAAAGCATCTGAGTGATTAAGAATTCATTTCAGGCCTTCTGAATGGGTTACCTAGACAGCAATTTGATTTCCAAACTGAGATGAATGTGTGTGTGCATGTATTCTGCAACTTCACATGCCCATATGATTACAGTGTTATGATAACTTATATTTTTTTTTATTCAACCAGCTTTGGAAGACTTCTATATTCATTGTGCAAACTTGACAATAAAATCACCTTGCTCAGAGGGCCAAGATGCATTTACCTTACTGTACTAATCATAATAAGTCAGCACTTACTAATTACCTTGTTAAATACTTTACATGCGTCATGTCATTTAATTGCCATCAACAACCCTGTGATGTAGGTCCTACTAATATCTAAGTTTTACAGATGAGGAAACTGAGAGATAAGCTAAGTGACTTGTCCAAGGTCACACAGCACATACAAAGGGGAACTGGGCTGTCTGA
The DNA here is from genome assembly GCF_023699985.2 of Odocoileus virginianus. Taxonomy (NCBI): domain Eukaryota; kingdom Metazoa; phylum Chordata; class Mammalia; order Artiodactyla; family Cervidae; genus Odocoileus; species Odocoileus virginianus. Next base: position 39,136,336 of record NC_069679.1, on the reverse strand, counting down.
CTCCAGAGTCACTGCAGTCATCACAAAAGAATCAGTCTGCAGCCTCATTTTTGTCAGATTTTTTAACCAGCTGTGGGGCTTCCTAAATTTGCTGGGAGGATCAGAGGGAAGAAAATTTTCCCTTTGGGTTTAGCTGTCTAGTGAAGTTGCTCAATTTGTGTCCAACTCTTTGCAAACCATGGAGTGTAGCCTACCAGGTTCCTCCATCCATGGGATTTTCCAGGCAAGAGTACTGGAGTGGGTTGCCATTTCCTTCTCCAGGGGATCTTCCCGACCCAGGGATTGAACCCAGGTCTCCCTCATTTTAGGCAGACACTTTACCTTCTGAGTCACCAGGGAAGCCCTCATTACAGAACTCTCTGCCTTTAAATTACATTCCACCCGTTCATGTTAGCCATCCTCTTGTCCTTCTACCTTTTTGATCTAAAATGGGAAAGAGGAGTTAAGAGTTTCAGAATAACTTCCATTTCAAAAGTATATCTGTATGCAGGTAGGGGTCTTCAGGCTCTCTAGGAAGTCTTCCCAGCTCCACTGGGAAGAGTCCTGATTTCCTGCTCTGAACTTGGCTCCCTACCTAGACAAGCACATTCCACTGCATAACAGGGTTCTGTCTGTGACTCTCTTTTCCCTGTGAGCTATTGGAGAGCAAGAACTGTGTAACATTCATCTTTGTATTCCCGACATCTGGCACATAGCTGAGGCTCAGTAAAAAACTGAAAGTTATTGATCCTCCCAGCCTCAGGGTAGTGATGAGATAAATCTGCTAGCATTCTCCCTGTGGCTGCATATGCAAACGAAGTTCCCTAAGAGGCTGAGAGAGCCCTGCCAAATACTCCTAAATCCCTCTTTATAGGATTTGTTTGTTCTGGTTGGAAGGCAGGGTTTCTCTGTGGGGCTTGGAACAGCCTGGTCCATATCAGGACTCCTTAATGGGCTCAGAACAATGGAATTTGGTGCCCTAACTAACTCTGATGGTAGATTATAAAATCTGAGACCACTACAGCCTTCACTTTTCCTGTCTTTCTTCTATCACAGCTATAAAGTGAAGGTCAAGAGAGAGAGGGAATTCCATCACTAAATGTAATGATATAATAGTAAGGGCTAAGTTCTGTTGATAAAAATATCCTATATTTTTTATCTTTTTCATCAAAAAAAGGTTGGTTGTATCCTACAGATAGGCTGCTTCTGTACAAACTTCAGTTTAAATTCAGTGCAGTTCAGTTACTCAGTCATGTCTGACTCTTTACAAGCCCATGAACAGCAACATGCCAGACTGCCCTGTCCATCACCAACTCGCGAAGCTTAAATTAGGACCTGGTGAAAAATTTACAGGGACTTCTGGAACAAACCTGAAGTCAAAATTTCAGGATTATCTGATTGTTTTCCAGAGTGAGTATCTTTTCTTCAGGATCATTTATAAACTGTCATTCTTAACCAACTTGTCAGAAATGAGAATGATTTCAACATTGTTTACATATGTCATCAGGGAAGTCTTGCAGGAGTTTATCTATTCATAGAACTGCTAAGACAGAACCATCTTAGGGTGGACAGAATCTTAAGCTATTATCCCTTTCCCATTATAGATGCTCAACTTGGAAAACTTTCACACTCATGTTTTAAGACCCAACTGAAATGCCACCTCCCCTAAGGAGCCCTCCTTGATTCCACCAGACAGATCTGGATGATCTCTCCTTTGTGTCTCCAGAACAGTCTGCATGTTCACTTATGAGAACACTTAGTATATTACACTGTGATATGTTTGTCTCCCCAAGAGGACTATGAACTCTCTAGGTATTTTTATTGTTTCTCATTGTTTGAGTTAAAAAGTATTGCATGTTCACGATAAAAGAAGAAAAAGAAAAGCACCAGAAAGAGCAGGAATAAAAAATGTAGAATAATAATAAGTAGTTTTCTCTCCCAACTTAGATCCCTAATATATCCCAGAAGCAAACTCTCACAACAGCTTTATGCCTCTTTCCAATTTTATCTATGTAAGTACAAACATGTATATGCAAATGCTCCTTTTCTTTTTTAAAAAGCACAAATACAGCATTTCTCAATCTCCATGATAGTCTGGCACCAGGCAGAATGCTAGGAATACAGGAGATGCTCAACATGCATCAACTAAGTTGGGGATTAGCAAGGTTTCTGGTTTTAGACAGTCCTTTGGCTGTTTGATTGTTTCCCTTCCTCCCTCTTCCACTCCCCCACTATCAGATATTAAGGAGGTAAAAGTCAAAGCAGTCAGTTTTACTCCTAGAAGCAGAAGCTCAGTAGAAAGACAAGAGAAGATTAATATGCACAGCTAAAATGCACATGAGTTTCAATTTCCTCTACAGCTTCATCCACTAATGCTCCCACATAATAGAGAACTAATTGTATCTTTGAAAACTAGACTCATAATATAGATTATTTACTGTACACTCTGTCATATAAAGATCACAAAGTAAAGAGTGCCCCTGGCTTAGCAGCACATATTAGTAAGGACATTCTTAATATGACTTCTATTATTTATACTTGAAGGACTGTGGTGCTATGCTGATTGATTCTGTCATTTCAGTTTTTTGCTTTGTTTTGCCTTTTTTTCCTCTACCTTAGTAATCCCAGAAGAATCATAACTTTCACAGAGGCATCTAATTTCTTAACCTCGAAGCAGAAGAGAAACATTTTTCAAATTTTCCTCCAAGGGTAGGGGGTGGGTTCCTGAATGTATATACTTAGATGAATTAAACTCAGACCTTCTCTGGCTGGACGTGTGAGTTCCCCAGACAAAGATGAAGGTTAACGTAGTTTAAAGATGAAATATAGACCATCCTGAACAAAACCACTGTGTTGCAGTTTAATTAAAAGAATTCATTAAAGTGGTGCCCCATCCAGGGTAATTAGTATGCGTAATTTATGCGTTGCCTAATACACAAGGGCAGTAGCCTGAATAATAAACTCAAGTTAACCTTAAGTGGGAGAGATTGAATGGTCAGATGTTTATTTAGCTCAGGTTTGCTCACGAGTTAAGGTTAAAGAGGTGAAATTCAGTTACAGTTAATTAATTAATTTTTCAGACTTTCTTCATGAAAATCCTGCCTATTCAACTGAGTAAAAGTTTTGTCAAAGGCAGACAGCACTGTTTTTATTCATCAGCTATTTTCTGACATGTCCTCTAGGAAGTTAACCATTTGAAAGAACAAATTTAAGGCAACTGCAAAAAGAGAGACAATAAGATAAAAAAAAAAAGTGTGAGCCAGTCTGGGGTCTGTGCCCTACAAAAGATAAAATCAGGTCATATTTAAAGAGGAAGTCACTAACATTATCAAAATATTGGGCCTGATTAAGACAAGCGTGTCCAGTTCTTTTTCCAATAACGGGCCACATGTTTAGGAATTCACATACGTATTTGAGCTTTGTGAATTTCTATTGACAGGAGTGGTGAGAGTCCAGGCCTGGTAGGTACATAACATGTCGCATACATGAACCAGTGTTTAGGCAAGTTCTGCTTATTCCTTTTGTTAGAAATACTTCATCATGTCCCAATTCTGTGATGTAATTTTTGTGGAATTAAACTTGAAGAGTTCAAAATTATGCAATTAATTGTATTCAGCTTCAATTACAATGACTTATTAATCAAGTCCTTTGGCAAGACACCTGGCACCCCACCAGTGGTTGTGATGGTAAGTGACTAGGCTTGAGGAATCCATTGGTTCATGTGAGCAAGCTAATTAGGTGAATTGTTATTGATTGATTGCTTTATTTGGTGGCTGCATGTAGGTGGGAACAGTGAGGTTTAAGAGCTGGGATAAGTCAGGAAAGATCTAAATTAATTTGTTTTTTGGACTGGAAAGACCAAGGACTGTAATAAAATCAACAAAATCAATCAATCACCTGGTATTTACCGAGTACCAATTATGTGCAAGGCACTGGGCCAGTTTCTGGCTTCCATATTGAATCAGAGCATAAGACAAAGGTGTCCTCCCCCCAACTCCCAGCCCTGACCTCCCAGGACTAATGGTCTAGTTGGATGTTAAGATAGAAGCATAAGTGAATGTAAGCAGCCACAATCAGCCACACACAATAGTTGGTTTTAGAAATTACGTGAGGACCAATAGCGGGCTTCCTTTACTTGAGAGCATTTCTCCCTTTGCAGGACTGCCTCTCCTCCATTCCATCCTGCTCCTGTGGGCTGCCAACCACATCTGCCTGCCTGCCCACACAGGGGGCACGTGGCCCAAACTAGGTCCATCAGATCTTCTCCCATATAGACTCAGATTCTGAATGGAGAGAAAAAACACAAGGAAGAAAAAGAGGTGGCACTGAGCCATCCAATAACCCTGCCCAGGGACTGCCACGGTTCCATTCCAGAAAGGAATTTATCAGTGCTTCCATCTTGTGACTTTGCCAGGGTCATGGCAAAATTCTACTTGTTCTTTGTCAGCCAGAGTTAGTTTCTGAGGCATGAAAGCAAAGACAAGGGACATTCCTGTGGTTCAGAGATGGAAGAGTTTATTTCTGGTTGGAGCAGTAGTGAGGAACAGTGTAGAGAGACAGTGCAGTGCACAGGATTCTGGTCTGGCTTGCCAAACTAAGAATTGATATATAATACAACATATGTATACTGAAGGATACACAACAAATATCCCCATCTAACAGATAGGGAAACAGGCTCAGGGGGGCTGTATAACTTACCTAAAGTCATACTGCTAGCAAGAGGCTAAGTTGAGACTTAAACCTAGGACTTCCTGACTCCAAAGACTGTTCCTTCTTGCACACCAAGCAGTTCTCCAGGGTGTGGCTTTAGGCAAATCACTTTAGCTTCTATGTACTTTGGGTTCCTTATTAGTAAAGCTTGGATGATAACAGCTGCTCTGTGTCCCCTGCTGGGCTGTTGTGAGGATCAAAGTGGAGAATGCCTGTGAAAGCACTTTGAAGCCTGTCACACTATCCAAATACTTGTAAAGGCTTCCTATTGTTCGGGGAACCCCAACTAGGATGGGCCTGATACTGAGGTGACAAGGAGGAGGCTGGTATAGGGTGATGGAACGGGGCACTGGGGGGAGAACTGGGGAAGTTTAGGGAGACAAAGAGTCCCAGGGGAGCTCAGGGTCAGCAGGTGCAAAGCAGCAGAGGATGATCTGCCAATCTGGGACTCTTAAGGCTGGGGCCTGGGGAGCTCAAAGTTTGAAATGGATGGTTTGAAGATCAATTAAAGGAAGTGATAATTTGAGATAGTGAGTAAACGAAAAATCTTATCTTCAAGAGGTTGAGCCATTTTCACATGCATCAGCTCATCAAATCTTCACCACAACCCCAGGAGGTCTGTGTCATCCCTGTTTCACAGCTGAGATTCTGAAGCCCAGCAGACTTAAGAAACCTGCCTAACATCAGAGTAGAAAGGACAGAAACAGATTTTAAATCCTAGCATTACTGAGCTTGACGCACAATCTTTAGCTTCCTCTGATTCTCCCACCCACCTCCTCCCTTCTTTCCCTCCTTACCCACAACTCATGAGCTGGAAAGAAAATGTAGAGGTCCTAGTTTCACTGAATGAATATGCTGTATGACCTTTGATTAATCACTTAACTTCTTTGAATTTTAGATTCCCTTATTTGCACAATGACCTGGTTGAACTCTAAAATTCTCTAGAAGTGTTATCTTCCCCAAGGCTGTGTTTAAGAAAAACTCTATCATTTGCACGAATCTCTACCCTTGAAGACCCAACCCCCAGTGCTCTTTGGTGGCCTCCTAAAACACAGGTGGTATAGTTTTGGGGGGCTGACTAAACCACTCAAAGGAAATTTCATTTCTTATAGCTTTTGCAATTATCATGTGATACACTGTAAGATCATGGTTTGCTCATCAAATCAGTACCTTAGCACAGGGTGATCCACCTGGGCTTCCCTTGAAGGAACAGAAAAGTCCCCTTGTCAATCTGATGTTCTTCATCTAGGAGAACACTGTCCTTCAAATTTTGCCATGTGCCCCTTGGCCCAGGTGCCCAGTTTTACTGACAGACCAGATAATAGTAGCCCCAAGAATAACAATGGACAAATAGAAATGAACATAATTATCCAGAATTGGAAGTGATTACTGCACATGCAATAACCAGAGCTTCTTAATAAGTGACTGTTGCATGGTCACCCTTGACAAAATCACAGCAGAGATACCATATCCCCATTCTAAAATTACAGAAAGCACCTAGCACTTTGAGAGCTTCATGTTAAGCAAGTCCACAAAGTGTAATTTTTGAGACGATAGGCTCGACTTCACTGAAAGTGTTGGCTTCTGTTTTGTAATTTTCTGTTCCTTTCACATAAGCTTGTTAACTGTATGCAAGTAGGAACACTGTTTTTTCTTCACTAAAATAGTGCCTGGCCCATAGGAAAGAATAGATATTTTTTAATAAATTCACTCATAAAATTTGTTAAAACAATTAGAGGCTTCCAAATTTTACATGGAGGTGGGGAGATAAGAAAAGCATCCTGTTTTTCCTGCTCAGTGGTTTAGACCAATGGCCACATCAGCATGCACACATATGGACTCTGGGTTTAGACTAACAGTTGATCGATCAGGTCTTTCTCTACCTGTCTGACTTTGCACAAATGACTGAATCTCGATGAATTTGTCTCCTTATGTAAAATGTAGACAACATATGGGATTGTTTTGACTTTGAAAGTACCTAACAAAATGCCTGGCCCCTTAATAATAGGTTCTAACTTCCTTGCTGTCCCTATTTGTACTGTCCAAGAAGGCAGCCCCTAGACACCTCTGGCTACTCAGCACTTGAAATGCAGCTACTGTGATGATGAAATCAAAATTTAATTGAATTTAATTTTCATTAACTTAGATTTAAACATAAAAACTGAAGCAGTGTAAAAGTTTTTCACAGTTGAAGCATAATGGTAGGAATACAGTTCACTTTAATTATTGCATTGCAGAAAATACAGCATGTTGTGCACCAGGCACCAGCATCACTTCTTTTTGTTTTTTTAAAATTGCTTTTAAGTTTTTATTTTGTATTGGCGTATAACTGAGTAACAACGCTGTGACAGTCTGAAGTCAGGGAATCTGATTCCCCCAGCTCTGCTTTTCTTTCTCAAGATTGCTTTCGTTATTTGGGGTCTTTTGTGTGTCTCCATACAAATTTGAAGATTTTCTGTAGTTCTGTGAAAAATGCCATTGGTAACCTGATAGGGATTGGATGAATCTGTTTGACAATATTGATTCTTCCAACCCACAAACATGGTATATCTTTCCATATGTTTGTATCTTCTTCAATTTCTTTCATCAGCATCTTAGAGTTTTCAGGGTATATGTCTTTGTCTCCACAGGTAGGTTTATTCCTAGGTTTTTATTCTTTTTGATGTAATGGTAAATGGAATTGTTTCTTGAATTTCTCTTCCTGATCTTTCATTGTTAATGTGTAGAAATGCAACAGAGTTCCATGTGTTAATTTGCAACCTGCAACTTTACCAAATTCACTGAGGAGCTCTAGTAGTTTTACCAGGATCATTTCTAACGCTACACATAAACACTGTCATGGAATCACCCAATGGCCATGCTGATTCATTGAAGTGATTTTTTTGTTGTTGTTTATGCACTAGTGTATCATTATAATGTGTTTATTTGAATATAAAATGCAGACACATAAAGTTATAGTGAAAACTATATAAATCATAATTGGTAATTCAATTGAAATCCTTACTTTATCTATAATTAAATCATTTCCACTTTAAAAAAGTAACTATGAACAAATTTTAAAATTGAAAATGGAACTTCCGTTGCAAAATAAATGAGTCACTAGTATGAAATGTAGTGAGGGGAATATAGTCAATAATTACATAATATGTTCCTATGATAAAATATTGTAACAGACCCTTGATCAATTTGAAATGTAGAGAAATACTGAATCATTATGTTGTATAACAGAAACTAACATAATGTAAGTCAATTAGACTTCAAAAACAAACTCATAGAAAAAGAGATCAAATTTGTGGTTACCAGACATGGGGGTAGGGATGGGGAAAGAGAGAATCGGATGAAGTTATTCAAAAGGTACAGACTTCCAGTTGTAAAAAAGTACTAGGGATGAAATATACAACATGATAAATATAATTAACACTGCTATAGTTATATATGAAAGTTACTAAGAGAATAAATCCTAAGAGTTTTTGTCACAAGAAAAATTATTTTTTGCCATTTTTAAAAATATCTATATGAGATAATGGATGTTCACTAAACTTACTGTGATAATCACTTCATTATATACATAAATCAAACCATTATCTGTACACTTTAACTTACACAGTGCTGTACCTAAACTATATCTCAAGAAAACTGGAAGAAAAATAAATAAAATGGAAAATGAAGGCACACTCCTGATGCAAAAGTGAGTGGAGGTACAGAAATCAGTACTATGCCTAAAACACTGAAGAACAGAAGAGACTTATGTCGGAAGAATACCTGAAAAAGAGGGGATACATATATACATATGACTGATTCATTTTGTTATACAGCAGAAGCTAACAGAACACTGTAAATCAACTATGATACAGTAATAACTAATTTTAAAAAAGAATAGAAGAGACTGGAAGCTCCAAATTTTACATATGGCAACTGCAATTGGATGCTATAGGGAAATATTTAAAAATTTGTTTGTTAAAAACATTTAAAAATGAAATAAAGTGGACAATGCTAAGGGTGTTTTAAAGCAAACACACAATGGTAAAAGGAATTATTTCAGTTATGGTAGTTTTAGAAAATTGGGAAGCAAAGACCAAAGGATACTTTACACAAAGTAAAAAACTTCTACTAAGTCACCAAACAAGCCCTATAGAATTTAAGACCTTCTAACAATGTCAAAGATCAATTGATTCAAAATTTGAAAAATTGCATGTGCTTTTTTTTCAAGCTTTAGATAAGTTAAGAGACACTACCTAGTTAATAGTTTGGATATACTTTTGTCTCAACAAAGTTTCAAATTAAAATATCTATTCATGACCAAAAAAAATTAAACTCAGTGTGGAGGTAGTTTTGGATATTTACAAATGTCAAAGAAGAGTTTCAGACAGATATGAAAAAAAATTAGCTTTATCAAGACAGATGGGGAGTGGGGGAGGGAAGGACTAGGAGTTTGGGATTAGCAGAAGCAAACTATTATATATTGGATGGATAAACAATAAGGTCTTATTGTATAGCACAGGGAACTATATTCAATAGCCTGTGATAAACCATAATGGAAAAGAATATGAAGAAGAATATATATAACTGAGTCACTTTGCTGTACAGCAGAAATTAAACACATTATTAACCAACTATACTTCAGTAAAATTTTTAAAAATTACACTACAAACATACAGTGATCAAAACTGTATTGAACTGGCATAAAAAAGATATGAAGACCAGTGGAATAGAGAGCCCAGAATCAACCTAAGTCAAAAAAACATAAAGAAAAGGCAAGTGATGGCCCAGTTATTAGATAAAAATTTCAGATAACAATTTTAAAACAGGGACTAATTTCTCCCTTTACAATGAAAAGACAATGAAATAGACAATGAATTAAATAATTGTGTCCTTTACCAACAGTCATTACTTGAGTTGTGGATGAATTTTTACAAAGCTATATAGTACTGGTAACAGTTTCTTTTGAAACAAAAGGAATGCTTCCCACAGTCAGTAATTAAATCATTTGCATACAAGTGATCTAAACTTAAGTTCTATGGAAAGCAAAAAGAATCTGTATTGAAATTTTTCATAAAGCAAATTAATAATATTTTATGCATATTAAAAACATGAATCGAGATATTTGTTTTAATTGCAATCAACAGTGTTAGGTAAATTGGCTGCAAAAACTAAGAAAAATGTGATCATCACTTTGTTAACACTGGTACATTTACAGTTGCTTTTCAATTTATTCAATACTTCTTTGAATTCAATGTTAATAATACTGAGTTGATATTACAGTTAGTGAATTTACTTAACTTGGACAGATGTAGTTTTAAAATTGATAAGGTTTGCTTCAAAGTCAAATCAATTCTTTGAAGCAAAAAGATGAACCAGTTTTATAAATATGAATGTGAACATTAAAGGAAAATAATTTTTTGATACTCAGTTCAGTTACTGGAAAAAATTTTAAGTGTGTTTGGGACAACTTGGGTATGGGAATTTTTAAACTGTAAATTTTATGAACTCTAAACATAGATCAAGTATTTCTGATAAAAATTTAGCATCTGAATTGAGATGTGTCAAAGAGTAAAAAACACACTGGCTTTCAAAGACTTCTTATGAAAAAAAATTAAAACATTTCATTAATAATTTCTATATATATCACACATGGAAAAGATCATATTTTGGATATACTGGATTAAAAAATGCATTTTAAAATTATTTTATCATTTCTATTTTACTCATTTTAATGTGGCTCCCAAAAAAGTTAAGTTATATATGTTGTTTGAATTAGATTTAAATTGGACAGAGGTAAAGCCTAGGTATAAACACTATGCCATGTGTATGTGCTATGAACTCTAAGTGGCTTCAGTCGTGTCCAACTCTGTGCAACCCTATGGCCTGCAGCCCACCAGTCTCCTCTGTCCATAGGAATCTCCAGGCAAGAATACTGGAGTGGGCTTCCATACTCTCCTCCAGGAGATCTTCCTGACCTAGGAATTGAACCTGTATCTCTTGCATCTCCTGCATTGGCAGACGAGTTCTTCATACAAGCACCGCCTGCAAAGCCCTAAACACCATGTCATATCTAGGGTTAACTGCTCCTCACCCAAAGACTCCCAGAGTTCTCCTTCCTAGTGTTCATGCAAGTATCCATGTAAAATGGACAGGTCCCATCTCCTCAGTCTGACTCCATTCCCTATTTCCTCATCTGCTTTTTTAAAGATGGGCGTAGCATAATTCTTTCGTTTTCAAATTTTATTATTTTCATCAAAATTAGATTTGTATAATAACTTATAGAATCACACAATTCTGAGACATCACCAAAGACATCATTCTCCTAAAATCCACCTACCACATCTCCTTCTCAAAAACAACCACTTTAAATTATTATAGCTGTTTCTCTCGTTATTTACCTCTGTATATTTAAATAAGGTGCTTATATTTCCTACTTCTTGAATTTTCAGTTGTAGGCATTTTCTACAGAAGATGAGGATTTAGCTCTTACTCGCTCCCATTATTTTACCATACACACGCTATCTCTACAACCACAGACATGCACACAAACCTTGTCCTCAGATCCTCTCGGTGTAATCACAACACATTTTTGTTTAGATCAGTACTCAGTCTTTGCATGGTGATGACAATGGCAATGTTATGCATAGTTGAGCCATGGCTACGTATAGAATACTATCCTTGTTTTTCATTCCTTGCACATTTTTTGGTTTTCCCTAAAGCAATGATTTTCTTTTTTGCTTACTTTTCTGTATATTTCAGCCCAACCTCTCCCTCAGTAGTCTAAACCTGTTGTCTACCGAATCATACACACAGGGGTGTTCCAGTTTTTCCTTTACTTGAATTGATATCTCTTGGCATTTTCTGACCTGCTCCACAAGACCTACTCCACACTCTCTTCCTATGATCGCATTTCATCAAACTATTGAAAATGCCTTTGACCTCTCTTCCTGGATCCTGTGTCTTTATGCTCTTACTTTTGTGAAACACATTATTCAGTGGCCTCCTGGGAAAGTACGCATGGGACATGATTTTTCTGAGCCCCCGAACGTCTGAAAATGTCCTTGGTTTATCCTCCTTCTTCACTGATAGTTTGGTTATGTATAGAAATCTAGATGGGAAAATATATTCTCATAAAAATGTGAAGATATTGTACCACTACCTTTCAGCTTCTGGTGGTGCCGTGAAATCTGATTCTTCACAAGTAACTGTTTCCCCCTCTTTCTGAAAGCTTATAAAACTTTTTTCTTCATCTTCAATATTCTGAAATTTGGTAATGATGTGTCGCATCTTTGCCATCATTTCCTAGAATTCCTATTATTCAAATGAAGATCTAATAAGGGAGTTCATAATTTTCTTGCATTTTCTGATTTCATCTCCATTTTTCTGTATTTCTTTTTTTTCTGTGTTTTTCTTGTTTGCTTTATTTTTATGGACATTTTCTCAACTTTATTTTCCAACTTTATATTGAGTTTTCATTTATATAGCATAATTTTAATTTCCAAGAGGTGCTTCTTATTCTCTAATCATTTTTTAAAAAAATAACACTGTTCTTATTCCTTGAATCCTATTCTACTTCAGAGAATATTAATAATAGGTCTTTGTATTTTCAAGTTTTTTACCTTTCTGGATAATCTCTGTTACTTTGGTTTCTCTCATGCACCTTATAGGTTTTCTCAGATGTTACCCAGTCCTTATCTGTCTCTTCATATTTAATAATGTGATTTTTTTTTAATTGGAAAACCTGTACAGATAGGTGAGACTTGCTGACTGTGATTATCAGAATACCATCAATGATATCCTGCCTGGGCCATCTCTTTGGGAAAATGTTAATGCCAATATCTTTAGGACTTTTCTCCTAGGCTAGTAGGAGTCTTGCAAGTAGACTCTTCTAGTCTCTTGTCTAAAGAATCTAAAGCTTGCTATCAGTATTATAGGAACAGATTTAGTGAAAAGGGTTGAAGAGGTTTCAAAATTCACCACATAAATTTTCACTAAACATCTACCCTCAGTTGTGCCCAGCTTCCCATAGTCTGCAATCTTCTTGCTACAGAGAACAAACCTCAAAACTCCTGCTGCGAGAGCAGTGGGCTGTCACAATAACATATAGAGTTAATGAGGAGATCCAAAGCTTAATTGATTTTCTGACAAACTTTAAATAAGTCTTCTGTTTTTAATCCTATCTTCATTTTCAAAGGCACCTAATATCAATTTCTGAGCCCTTTACAAGGCTAAGCAAGCTGCACTCTATTTATGGCTTTATGAATAAGCTTTGAATTTTGTCAGATGTTTTTTTGCCTCACTTGAGATCATCATATGGTATGTCTCCTTTATTGTGTTAGTGTGGTAAAGCACATTGATTGATTTGATTTGATTATTTTAAAAATATTTATTTATTTGTGCCCACTCTTAGTTTCTGCAGGCAAGATCTTTGATCTCCACTGTGGCATGCAGGATCTTGTTTTTAGTTGCAGCATGAGAACTCTTTTGCGGCATGTAGGATACTGTTCCCCTACCAAGAATTGTACCTGGGCCCCTTGCCTTGGGAGCCTGGAGTCTTAGCCACTGGACCACCAAGGAAGTCCCCACACTGACAGATTTTAAATCTTAAACCAACTTTCCATTCTTGAGACAAACCCCACTTGCTCATGATATACTGTCTTTTAGTATATTGATGGACACAATTTATGAATATTTTGTGAAGATTATTTACATCTAACTTCTTGAGAGATTTAATAAGTTTATCTTTTTATAACATCTGGTATTTCTGTTATTAGGGTTATACTGGTTTCATAAAACAAGTTGAGAAGTTTATGTTCTAAAGGAGTTTGTGCAAGATTGATATTATTCTTTAAATTACTCTTTTATCAATTTCAGTAAACTATTTTCAGTGAATTTTTAAACTTCATCTAAGTTGTCAACTTTATTGGCATAAAGTTGTATAAAATAACCCTTTATCATCATTTTAGTGTCTTTGTGGTGGTGGTTTTGTTGCAGGAAGGAGGACCCGAAACTGGGCTCTTGTCTAACACTTAGAAATGAATTGTCCGAGGAGACACATGTGCTGACAAAGCAAGAGATTTTATGGGAAAGGGCACCCGGGTGGGGAGCAGTCGGGTAAGGAACCCAGGAGAACTGCTCTGCCACATGGCTTGCAGTCTCGGGTTTTATGGTGATGGGATTAGGTTGTCTTTAGCCAATCATTCTGACTCAGAGTCCTTCCTGGCGGTGCATGACTTGTTCAGCCAAGATGGATGCCAGAGAGAAGGATTCTGGGAGGTGGTTGGACATGTGGTGTCTCCTTTTGACCTTTCCAGAACTCTCCCGGTTGGTGGAGGCTTATTAGTTCTGTGTTCCTTACCGACCTCCTGTCATAAAACAACTCATGCAAATGGTTACTATGGTGCCTAGTCAGGATGGGCGGTTTCAATCAGTGTGCTTCCCCTAACAGTTTAGTCACTAAGTTGTGTCCGACTCTTGTGACCCTATGAACTGTAGCCCGCCAGGCTCCTCTGTCCACAGGGATTCTCCAGGCCAGAATACTGGAGTGGGTTGCCACTTCCTTCTGACCCAGGAATCGAACCCAGGCCTTCTGCACTGCAGGCAGACGCTTTGCCGACTGAGCTACAAGGGAAGCCCTTAGTGTCTATTCAGCTCAGTTCAGTTCAGATGTCCGGTGTCACCACTGAATATCTCGTTCAACCCGTTTACTTTCACTTGTCTCTGTCTCCAATTTTAAACTGTTTTTCTTGTAAGCCAAGTGAAGTTAGGTCTTGGTTTCTTTTTTTTTTAATCCAGTCTGATTATCTTGGCTTTTTAATTAGAGTCTTTGTTCCATTCAAATGCAATGTAGTTGTGGATGGGACTGGATTAAGTCTACCACTATGGAGCATTTTCCTTTTGCCTCCATTTTTGTTCTTGCCCTCTTTATTCACCCTTCTACTGGGTGAACTGTGGTTATTTTAGCATGTAATTGTACCTTTTATCTTACTTTGATATATCTTTCCTTTTTTCAGGGATTGCTCTAGAATTTAAAATATGTGTAATTAACCTGTACAGTTACCTTTAAATAAAATACTGAGCAGTACTGCCATATAACAGTTCCATTTTTCCTCTCTTTTGCTTTCTTCTCTTATGTTTTTGACATATACTATAAACTCTTATTGCATTGTTATTAAATAAATTGAATTTATATACAATAGTAAAGGTATTTCACATTTACCCACATATGTATTCTTTCTGATGCTCTTCATTTCTTCCTGAAAAATTGGTCTGATATTGTTTCTCTTCAACATGAATATCCTCTTACAGCATTTCTTTTAGTGAAGGTCTGTTGGAGATAAATTCTCATCTTTTGTCCATTTGAAATATCCTATTTTGCATTAATTTCTGAAGAATATGTTCACTGGTATACAATTTTATATTTTTAAAAAATAATTCTATGTCTTTTTCCTCCAACATTTTAAAGATGCCTTTTCATTTTCCTGGCCCCTATCTATGAAGTCGCCTGTAATTTGTATAGTTGGTTCCTTGTAAATAATGCATCTATTTTTTTTTGTGACTGCTTTTAAGATCTTTTCTTTACCTTTGGTTTCATCAGAATTTGACTTTGTTAACCCTATGAGTAACACTGGGCTGGAAGAAGCACAAGTTGATATCAAAATTGCCAGGAGAAATATCAATAACCTCAGATATGCAAATGACACCACACTTATGGCAGAGAGTGAAGAGGAACTAAAGAGCCTCTTGATGAAAGTGAAAGAGGAGAGTGAAAAAGTTGGCTTAAAGCTCAACATTCAGAAAACTAAGATCATGGCATCTGGTCCCATCACCTCATGGGGAATAGATGGGGAAACAGTGGAAACAGTGTCAGACTTTATTTTTTGGGGCTCCAAAATCACTGCAGATGGTGATTGCAGCCATGAAATTAAAAGACACTTACTCCTTGGAAGGAAAGTTATGACCAACCTAGATAGCATATTTAAAAGCAGAGACATTACTTTGCCAACAAAGGTCCATCTGGTCAAGGCTATGGTTTTTCCAGTGGTCATGTATGGATGTGAGAGTTGGACTGTGAAGAAAGCTGAGTGCCGAAAAATTGATGCTTTTGAACTGTGGTGTTGGAGAAGACTCTTGAGAATCCCTTGGACTGCAAGGAGATCCAACCAATCCATCCTAAAGGAGATCAGTCCTGGGTGTTCATTGGAAGGGCTGATGTTGAAGCTGAAACTCCAGTACTTTGGCCACCTCATGCGAAGAGTTGATTCACTGCAAAAGACCCTGATGCTGGGAGGGATTGGGGGCAGGAGGAGAAGGGGACAACAGAGGATGAAATGGCTGGATGGCATCACCGACTTGATGGACATGAGTTTGAGTAAACTCCGGGGGATGGTGATGGACAGGGAAGCTTGGCGTGCTGTGACTCATGGGGTTGCAAAGAGTCAGACACGACTGAGCGACTGAACTGAACTGAACTGAACCCCTGTGTTTAGATTTTGTTGTATTTATCCTTCTTGGACTTCTCTGAATTTTTTACATCTGTGACTTGAAGTCTTCCATCAATTTTGAAACAGTCTCTAAGATTGCCTATTTATATTTCTTCTGGCCCTTTCTCTTTCTGATCCTGAGATATCATTTAAATGTCTGTTAGGCAATCTGATGTTGTCCTATAGATCTTGGGACCTCTGTTTCATTTTTTCCCCCACTTTTTTCTTTTTACATTTGAATTTGGATAACTACTATTCACCTGCTGTGTCCCGTCTGCTGTTAAACATACTGAATAAAGTCATTTGTGATATCTTTTTTTCATTTGTAAGATTTTCATTTGGCTCATTTTTATAGTTTCAAGCTCTCTATTGATCTCTCCATCTATTCACGGAGATGTTGTTCACCTTTCACTCTAGATCCTGTAATATATTTTTCCTGCTTGTTTTAAAGTCTCTGCCTGAAAATTCCAACATCTGGGACATCTCTGCATCTGCTTCTATTGATTTCACTTAACCATAGTTCATACTTCCTGCTTCTTCCCATATCTCTTCAAGTTTGATTTTATGCCAGTAAGTGTGTGTTAGAGAACAGTGGATAATAACTTAATAATATTTACCTCCAGGCAAGGGTACACCTCTTTTTGTGCCAGTCTATCAGTGTGGGAAGCTGAGTCAGTTTAATCTGTGGTTGGACCTTGCTGCTGCTTTAGCTAGACTCCCTCACCTTGGCTCCAAGTTTTAAGGGAGAGATTAACACTTTCTCTCCAGTAAGGTTTGGGATCTGGGCACTGGGGAGACTCTGAAGATTTTTCTGTGCTGTACTGCCCAGCCACCCATGTGCTGGAAAGAGAAGATCCATCTCTGGTTAAAGCCAGACTGCCAAACTTTTGAAGTGCAGGGCAGTTCTTTTCGTTCCTCAGGAGATTCTTCTCTGTCTTTCTATGTGCAGAGGACCTGCAGAGCCTCTGCAGTGCCCTCAGAAAATCCCAGAGTGCCTTGGATGAGTATCTTTCAGCTCTCCTGCCCTGCCCAAAGCTACGAAGATTTCAAGTGGTGTGCAAAAAAATTTGATACATTGATCACTGTTCTGCTTTTCAGTCTCTCAAACTTTGTTGCAATCATCTCCTTTTACACACTCATTGTCCTTGTAGTTTATTCTTTAAAATATGCATTTTAATATCACTTTAAAGGGATTTCTGGAGGGAGCACATTAAACATATGTTCAATTCATTCTCTTTAATTGAACATCTTTCTATTTGCTTTCTGGGTTTCTTGTTGTTGTTCTTAATGTTACTGTTAAGACTTTGCATGTTTGTTTATAATTTATATTACTCCAAAGGGCAGTCCAATTTCTTTAATTCTTATCAATTTTATTCTACAGAAATAAACCCAAGCTTGTAAGTAGTTGAGTCAGCATTAACTGAACTTCTGTAGCTATTTAAAGGGGTGGAAAAGGTCAGTTTTCATTCCAATCCCTAAGAAAGGCAATCCCAAAGAATGCTCAAATTACCGCACAATTGCACTCATCTCACACGCTAGTAAAGTAATGCTCAAAATTCTCCAAGCCAGGCTTCAGAAATACATGAACCAAGAACTTCCAGATGTTCAGCTGGCTTTAGAAAAGGCAGAGGGACCAGAGATCAAATTGCCAATATCTGCTAGATCATCAAAAAAGCAAGAGAGTTCCAGAAAAAAAAATCTATTTCTGCTTTATTGACTACGCCAAAGCCTTCGACTATGTGGATCACAATTAACTGTGGAAAACTCTGAAGGAGATGGGAATACCAGACTACCTGACCTGCCTCTTGAGAAACCTGTATGCAGGTCAGGAAGCAACAGTTAGAATTGGACATGGAACAACAGACTGGTTCCAAATAGGAAAAGGAGTACGTCAAGGCTATATATTGTCCTGCTTATTTAACTTATATGCAGAGTACATCATGAGAAATGCTGGGCTGGAGGAAGCACAAGCTGGAATCAAGATTGCTGGGAGAAATAGCAATAACCTCAGATATGCAAATGACACCACACTTATGGCAGAGAGTGAAGAGGAACTAAAGAGCTTCTTGATGAAGGTGAAAGAGGAGAGTGAAAAAGTTGGCTTAAAGCTTAATATTCAGAAAACTAAGATCATGGCATCTGATCCCATCACCTCATGGGAAATAGATGGAGAGACAGTGGAAACAGTGTCAGACTATTTCTGGGGGCTCCAAAATCACTGTGGATGGTGACTGCAGCCATGAAATTAAAAGATGCTTACTCCTTGGAAGGAAAGTTATGACCAACCTAGATAGCATATTTTAAAGCAGAGACATTACTTTGCCAACAAAGGTCCATCTGGTCACGGCTATGGTTTTTCCAGTGGTCATGTATGGATGTGAGAGTTGGACTGTGAAGAAAGCTGAGTGCCGAAAAATTGATGCTTTTGAACTGTGGTGTTGGAGAAGACTCTTGAGAGTCCCTTGGATTGCAAGGAGATCCAACCAATCCATCCTAAAGGAGATCAGTCCTGGGTGTTCATTGGAAGGACTCATGCTGAAGCTGAAACTCCAGTACTTTAGCCACCTCATGCGAAGAGTTGACTCACTGCAAAAGACCCTGATGCTGGGAGGGACTGGGAGCAGGAGGAGAAGGGGACGACAGAGGATGAGATGCCTGGATGTTATCACCGACTTGATGGACATGAGTTTGAGTAAACTCCGGGGGTTGGTGATGGACAGGGAGGCCTGGCATGTTGCGATTCATGGGGTCGCAAAGAGTCAGACACGACTGAGTGACTGGACTGAACTGAACTGAACTGAGTTACCAAGGTACTCATTGTCAACAGAATGTCCAGTTGATTGGAGGGATGTATGCCTATACGTAAATGATTTCCTCAGGCAACAAATTTGTATCTCCCACCTTCCCTCGACGCTAACTTAAAAACACAGAACTATTTAAAACTGAGAGGAAACATGTGCATCACCAACTGTTTCTGCAAAAAAACAAAAAACAGATCAGTTCCCTTCCTAAGGAAATGGCAAGCTCTAAATGTTTACCACGGTCCAACATTAGGTTCATTCACCAGTAATACTAGAGTCAAAGGCTAGCAAAACACCATGATGGGTTAGGAAGAAAGCCACGGAAGAGGCTTATTTTTGACTTCTCAGCCTCTAATACCATAATTCCTAGGAACAAATGACTCCTTTTTGTCAGCTAAGTTACAAAGCAGTCAATGTTCAGCGACCTTTGTACTAATAGTAATCAACATATTTCTCCTCCCACCCCCCACTCCCTCACTGCCCCACTATCCTCTCAAACTTGGCAGCCTGGATTTAGACAACAGGAGCTCCTGGGTCACTTGTACAGTATGATCTGTGTGACAATCAACTTTTCCTCCCTTAGATGCTCCATCCTCCATCTCCATGTTAGCCCTGGATTTAACCTAAGCCTCTATCCATCTGAAATTACTGAAACCTTGGAAGGGACAGTGACAGACCAAGAGAACCAAAGTTCAAGCTGTTAACAGAGATGTGCTTGGCTGCCTAACTTTCCAGATGAAGTCTGGTTCCACTTTAAAAGTCAAGGCTGTCATAAAAACGCCACAGAAACTGAAGATTTAGCTTATATCATAGAAGCTCTTCTTCGAATTTAGAATTTGGCCATGAGCAGCTTAAAAAAGTAAAATAGGCCAGGGCACATCAGAGAGGTTACCCATGACTATTTCCCCCCTCACATTCAGTCAAGCCCCCAAAAGAGGTGACCTGTGTCTTACTGTATCAAGTAGAGCATTTTCAATGTCTCCTTTATCTCAGCTTCACTTCAGTGGGAGACTTCAATTACATTTTCCATTTTCTCATCCCCAGCTCTGTGGAAAGTGTGGTCACAACAAACTATCTCAAGGCTGGTTCCCTCAAAATGTGCCTCACAAACCATGGCTTCCAGAAAAACACCCTGATGTACTTTCTGAAGTCTTCTGATCAGTTATTCTACACCAAAGTAGCAACAGATGCTGAAAGACTCACTATTCCCCTTTCCAGAGAATGAATACTAAACCTTTTGCTACAATTTGAAGCCTCAATCAGTGGCTGCCCTTGATCCTGCGCAAGCCTTTTTGTGACCCCTCATATCCCATGGCGAGCTTCTTGGCCCAAACAATTCCAGCTGGTCCTCTGACTCTTCTATTGAACACAGAAACGTAGAGATGAATCCTGCTGCCAATGGAGGCAGGAAAAGAGAAACACAGGTGATTTTTTTCAGGTTTTATGAGATTCTTTGAAGGTTTCTCATGAGGTTACACTCAAGGTGTATAGTCACCTGAAGGTGTAGTTAGGGCTGGAAGAGCTGACACTAAGAAGGCACACTCAACATCATGGCTTTGGTGCTGATGTTGGCAGGAGGCCTCAGTTCTTTGCTAAGTCAGGGGTTCCCAACCTTTTTGGTACCAGGGACCAGTTTTGTGGAAGACAATTTTTCCAGAGACTTGGGAGGGGGGATGGTTTTGGGATGCTTCAAATGCATTACATTTATTGTGTTAATGATAATGTGTATTTGCAGCTGATCCCCAGTGCATCACCACTTCAGCTCCACCTCAGATCACCAGGCATTAGATTCTCATAGGGAGTGCACAACCTAGATCCCTCGCATGCACAGTTCACAGAGTTTCCGTTCCTATGAGAATATAATGCTGCTGCTGATCTGACAGGAGGCAGAGCTCAGGTGGTAACGTCAAGGATAGGGAGCGACTATAAATACAGATGAAGCTTGCTCACCTGCCACTCACCTCCTACTGTACAGTCCGGTTCCTACCAGGCCATCTAGTCTGTGGCCCCAGGGTGAGGGATACCTGTGCTAGGTGAACTTTTCCTGTAGTTGCTTGAGTGCCTTCAATGATGTGGCAGTTGGCTTCTCCTAGAGAGTATGATTCAAGAGCAATTTTTGAAGCTGAAATACTGTGTATACTTTGACTAAGAAGTTATACTCTATATTCAGCTGGTTACACTGGACAGCTCTATCTAATGTTGGGGGGTGGGGGATTACATCAGAGTGTGAATACCAGGAGGAAAAGGTCACGGGGCCATCTTACAGGCTGCCTGCCACAAATATATTGATATGTACCAAAAATTACGTGTGGTGTTGATAACTAGTATTTTTTTCATTTACTAGTTCATCATCATTGTTCCACATCAGTACAGTTTTACATCATCATTTTTAGTGGCTGCATAATATTCTATCATATGGATATGCTAAATTTTAATTAATTATATAATTTTGTACACTTAATCATTTCTAATATTTGCTTATCACATAATTGGTAATATGATAAGCATCTCCCTTGATTTATTCAAAAACTACCTTCAAAGTAAATGTAAAGACAGGAGACAATGATACCCAAGATAATTTATTTTCCCATAAATCAGTCCATAAAAATGATGGCTCTAAGTCCCAGACACTTGGACTCTGTAATTACCATTTTATAAAAGGTCAAAGTGGAACTTAAAAAAAATCAGCTTCTGTTAGAGGTTTAAAATTAATTTTGAAATGTTAACAAGAGCTTAAGGCAGACTAATCTAATCATGCAAAGGCCTCTATTTTCAGTTTTGGGGTGACAATTAATGAATAGCTTTCTGTTAACTATTTACCTGGAGATCTTTTGACATTTCATTTGAAGCTTTTTAATTATTATTACAAATGTACATCTAAGAGGTAGTTTTTCCCAATGCTTTGGCTGTTTGCTGTGACATTCTAATCCTTACATGCTGATTGAGAATACCCAAATACAGAAATCAATGTTCAAAGAAGCGCTCCTTAGGGCTATTGTCAGTTTCCTATCTCACTGATCAGATGGCAGAGCAGTAAGAATTTTTGATTTAGGTAAACTTTGAATTTATTATAGATCTGATGAACTTATTTTCTGTCAATTCAAACAAATGTACATAAGATCTCAAAACTTCAATCATCAAACACATTCTCAAAAAGACTGTTGTCACGTGAACTCAGACAAGAAGAACTCAAGTCTCTATCACTCTGTTGCCATATTTACTCACATATTTAACACTTGCCAAGGGGATTTGGGTCAATTTAAGAAACTGTAAATAGATATTGATATATCATAACAGAAGCTATTACTCACATTTTAAGTAAACCACTGATCCTATTTTACTCACAATTTTGCAGTGGCATCATTCCATGGAGAAAATTAGATTTTTACATATCAGAGCAAATCACAAAGCCCAAATGTCAACTTAATACATCAGGCAATTTCTTGTAGTGTTTATTTTGGGGGGAATGTTCTACACATATTTACTTAGAAAGCTGCACGGGTCCTCCAAAATAAATAAGGGCTATAATTCTTGCCAAAAAACCCACAGTTCCAGAGAGCCACTCATCAATTTCTAGCAACATTAATGAGGAAAGGCGCTGAGATAGTCATTCATACTGTCTTTATGATAAGAGTAACCTACAGGGCAAATCAAGATTAAGGACAAGGGCAAGACAAATGGCTTGGAAGACTCTCTCTCTCTCTCTTTTTTAATCAATCATTTCAAATCTGCATTTACTACCTAAAGTCCCTGTGGAGCATTAGAACCTGGAGGGAAGAGTAAGAATTGGTACTAAAGACATCACTGAAGTATTTTTTTTAGGGTGAGTGTAGCCTCTTAACAAGTACAGAACGATCTTAAGTTCCCACACACGGGGAAGATTCTCTCTGAGCTGGAGAGTTCTTTGCTGTGGGGACTGCACAGTGCACTGTAGGATGTTTAGTAGCATTCCAGGCACTCTCTTGCCAGTTGTGACAGACATAAATGTCTCCAGGTATTGGCAAAGTTCCATGGAGAGGAAACTGCCTCTAGTCGAGAAACCCTGATTTGACAAAAGGATGATCTTCTCTCTTAAAAATACATTTCACTCTTTTTTAAAATTGAAGCATAGTCTATTTATAATATTGTGCTAATTCCTGCTGTATAGTAAAGTGAATCTGTTATACATACACACATTCTTTTTTATTCTCTTTTTCATTATGGTTTATCACAGGATATTCAATATAGTTCCCTGTGCTATACAGTAGGACCTTGTGGTTTTATCCATCCCTTATGTAATGGCTTGTATCTGCTAATCCTAAACTCCTAATCCATCCCTCTTCCACTCCCTGCCCCCTTGGCAACCATAAATCTATTCTCTATGTCTGTGGGCCTGTTTCTGTTTCATAAATAAGTTCATTTGTGTCATACTTTATAATCCACATATAAGTGATATCATATGGTATTTGTCTTTCTCTGTCTGACTTCCTTTAGTATGATAATCTCTCGGTCCATCCATGTTGCTGCAGGTATTTCACTCTTAATGTCTTTAGTTCAGTTCAATTCAGTTGCTCAGTTGTGCCTGACTCTACAACCCCACGGACTGCAGCACTCCAGGCTTCCCTGTCCATCACCATCTCCTGGAGCTTGCTAAAACTCATGTCCATCAAGGCGGTAATCCATCCAACCATCTCATCCTCTGTCGTCCCCTTCTCCTCCTGACTTCAATCTTTCCCAGCATCAGGGTCTTTTCAAATGAGTCAGTTCTTCCCATCAGGTGGCCAAAGTATTAGAGCTTCAGATCAGTCCTTCCAATGAATATTCAGGACTGATTTCCTTTAGGATTTACTGGTTTGATCTCCTTATAGTCCAAGGGACTCTCAAGAGTCTTCTCCAACACCACAGTTCAAAAGCATCAATTCTTCGGTGCTCAGCTTTCTTTACAGTCCAACTCTCACATCCATACATGACTACTGGAAAAACCAAAGCTTTGACTAGACGAACCTTTGTCAGTAAAGTAATGTTTGTGCTTTTTAATATGCTGTCTAGGGTTGTCATAGCTTTTCTTCCAAGGAGCAAGTGTCTTTTAATTTCATGGCTGCAGTCACCATCTACAGTGATTTTGGAGCCCCCCAAAATAAAGTCTGTCACTGTTTCCATTGTTTCCCCGTCTATTTGTCACCCCATGGACTGTAGCCTGCCAGGCTCCTGGTCCATGGGATTCTCCCAAGCAAGAATACTGGAGTGGATTGCCATTTCCTTCTCCAGGGAATCTTCCTGACCCAGGGATCGAACTCACATCTCCTGCATCAGCAGGCAGATTCTTTACTGCTGAGCCATCAGGGAAGTGTCTTAATGTCTTCTCTATATATTATATCTTTTGACAGTTATCAAGGTGGGGTACAGCTCCAAGCCAGAAAACATGTCAAGAACCCATCCGAGGAGTCTGGATCTCCATGGTAGGATTTTCCCAGGATGTGTGGTTTTCATTTGCTGCTACCAAGTTCCACAGGTAGTTGATTTAAAATGGCCAGCTAGTGGGATTGTGCTTAGGCAAGGTGAATTCAATTGGATGTTGATGCTGCTGCTAAGTCGCTTCTGTTGTGTCTGACTCTGTGTGACCCCACAGACAGCAGGCTCCCCCGTCCCTGGGATTTTCCAGGCAAGAACACTGGAGTGGGTTGCCATTTCCTTCTCCAATGCGTGAAAGTGAAAAGTGAAAGTGAAGCTGCTCAGTCCTGTCCGACTCTTAGCGACCCCATGGACTGCAGCCTACCAGGCTCCTCCATCCATGGGATTTTCCAGGCAAGAGTACTGGAGTGGGGTGCCATTGCCTTCTCCCTCATTTTGATGGGTCCCTTTCAATTAGCCACATGTTATGTGGCTCTATGCCTTTGCTCATTTCTCTTATAATTTGAGGCTTCATTTTAAAAAGGTACATTTCAAAATGACAAATTAAGGGGGATAAAATAACCTTAAGTAAAAAGAACTTCTGCTCTTCCCAGCATGCAAGAAATGGCATTTACAAAGTCTAACAGAAGTTAGACTCTTCTAGGGTGCCACTGGTCATGACAGTGGGCAAGAGAACTTAAAACAATGTTAGCAAGATCAAACATCAGTTTTCCTCTTACACAACAGAAAACACTACAAGGGAGACCAAAAGGTTTATTAAAATTTCCTACTTGCAATATAGCTTTCTTCCTTATCTGATCAAACTGTTTTCTCCTCCTTTCCTACTTGTAAGCACAGAAATGGAAGAAAAACTGGCACTAAGTCTTTTAAATGTAACATTCAGCCTTTTAGTTTCTGTTGACCTAGTAGGCGGGCCCAATTTATAACATTTCATAATCCACTTAATGCACATTTGACCCAACTGAGATAAAAATGTTAAAGTAGGAGAGTGAATTTAACTGCATTTAATTTCGAATCTTTGTATCCCCTTGCTGATGCCACAATGTGTTCTTGCCTTTTCTTCACTCCAGACACCTGAGGGCTCCCGCTGACAGCCCGGTTGCCTGAGAAGCTCCATTTGTGCCACTGTGGCAGTCTATCCAAGATGCCACCTCCCCGCAAACCGGACAGGAGAGGGGCAGACAGCCTGAACACATGAGGCTCACCATCACCATAAGCACAAGCCTTCCAAACTGACTGCTAGCCATGCAAGTTGCCTTTGGGTCACCTGCCGTAGCAGGGGAGGGCTGATCTCCTTCCACCTGATCGAGAAACCCTCATCCAGCCCCTGGCTTCTTCCACCCCTCTGCCACATTCTCACTAGCCAGGGGGAAGAAAAGAACTTCCTTCCAGGCTTCATCTTCTGATTTCGCCAGATGGTAGATAAATAAGTAACAACAGAGAGGAAAGACATACTTGTTTTTGCTTAATGATACACTGATAGTGCGTGCTCTTGTCAAAGGAAACAGACAAACATCAAGAGCAGACAAGAACTCACAGCACAGAGGGAGGGAGGTCTGGAGGCAGGAGCTCCTGCTATGCACCTTGGGTTTTCACTGCACAGAAGGCTGGAAGCAGTTAGGAGGGCTTTGAGAGCTCTGAAGTCTTCAGGGAAACTCAGAATAAAAGACTTCTGTCCTCTAGGGATGACACTGTTTGATATTCCCTAGTAAAGTGACCACCTGTAAACAAAACTCAAATGTGAAAGAGTTTTGCTTGAAGGTAATGATTTCATAATGCCAACTAGACGGACGACCTTTTTAGACAGAAGAATTTGTGAGCCACCTTTTCAGAAATTTCTGCTTGGTGAAATTTTTCTGACTGGTGCCAGGAAAAGATATATCTGCTGATGAATCAAAACAAATTCTTTGGTCAGAAAAAAGAAAACTGCATGAAAGTATGTGTTTCCTCTTTTGCCTGAGCTGCCAGGGAACATGAATCCAAATCAGTATCCGTCTGTTTCATGTCCTTATCCCAGATTCTGGGGCTGAGGGTCACCTGCTGTGAGTGCTTCTGTGAAACCATGTCTGTCCAGATATTGATTTTAAGAATGAGACTGGTAAAACCCTAAAATAATATTGGAGAAATTTAACCTCAATAGTAACAAGTAACTGTGACTTCCCTCTCAGATTTCACTTAGGTACAGAGAAGTTCTATAATAGTGATAAATTATTATCACTGATTCCTCTGGGCATGTGACTCCCATTTTGGCAATATTTTGCCATTCTAGTTCCAAGTTATCGAAAATTTATATTTCTATCCCTTCTCTTCCTTCTCTTTCTTGCTTTCTTCAGTAAATAGAGTATGTGTTCTGTGCCCACAAAGTGCTGCCCACTAGGGATACAGGGGTGATAAAAATGCACTGAGGGTCTTATGTGATGAACTGAGAGCTTAGCTGGGTGAGGGACAATCATCAAGTCATCTCACAAGCCAAACAGGAAAAGTTCAACGCTACCACATTCTACAAGTAATAGATACACGACACTATCAGAACATGTAACTGAAGATTTGTCATAAATAGAGTGATCAAGGAAGTGAGGAAGTGATGACTGAGCTGTGTGAAAAGGAAGAGCAGAAGTTTGCTGACAATGAAAACAGAGAGACAGTATGCACATAGCGCAAAATACTTCCACATATATTACTATATTTAAACTCTGCACACTCGTATTGAGCTTCAACTACATGCCAGAGGAGGCTTTGGGTCTCCCTTTGAAAGAGAAAGACTGGTCGCCCAAGGGTAAGGTGCCTGACAGAAAATCATTACTTGTAATTAGTTAGGATTTCAATTTTTACATTTTTACAAATGTCTTGGTGGCATTATAACTAACACTATACATAATGTCACATAAATATAAACAAAACAACCTTTTAGACATTCATTTCTTTCTTCCCTTTTGGAAGGTGGGGTTGCAGTTTGGAGCAATGTTGATTTGTTTATATTATAGTCTCAGGATGACTGAGGGTTAGTACTAGAAGAATACTTCCAACCTCATCATCTTACACATGGGGAATCCTAAAGACTACATTTTAAATATGTTACAATTCAGAGTCATCACCAAGTCAGCCCTCTGTCCCACTTTGACTTCTTTTTGCACATATCATGGATCAAATTTCAAAGATCACCCTCAGCAAATCTTAGGGTAGAATTCCACAATATGGTGGGATCATTGGACTAGTGGAACTTCTCTTCACAAAACCAGCATCTTAGAGGAACCTGGCCATGCCATGTGGTGACAAGGTTCTGTGTCAGAGCATCCATGGCTCCTTCTTTGAGATAAATGGGAATCAGGACCTGCAAGATAGATAGACCATTTTTTCCCTAATATAATCCCAACACCTCTCTCCCAAGAGAGAAATGCATGTCAGGGTCAAAGAATTCAGAGACAAGATGGGTTTTTCTGACTGCAAATGATGGCTGCACTGATCACACCACCTTGATCTACATTTGCCAAACTTGACCTCTAGGTTATGGCCTGTTCTCCTCTCAGCTCCTTTTGGAAAGCACCTGCATCTCCACAGCTTACCAATCTGAGTCTGAATTTCAATCATGCAATGGTAAGGAGGAATCACTCATATTTCAGGCATATTTTTTAGGTCCCTGAACTTTAAATTTATCTTCTTGAGACTGGACCTCTAGAGCAGTTATGTAAAAACATTAAAAAAAAAAAAAAAAAAAAAAAAACAGTGAGGAAAGGATCTAACCACTGGCAAGTGAGACTGTTAACATCAGTCTCAGAATCAATGCCTAGATTCATTCTTCAGTGGTCATTTGTGATCTAAAATTTTAAAATAATGTATGTAGATTCAAATTCAGGACTAATTTTAGGACAAAATGGAGAGCCACCCTTATTAAATGATGATAGAGTCATTTAAACAAGAAAAAAGTAAAACTATTGAGGAATCAATTTCTTAATTTAAAGCCCTTAAGAAATTAGGAAAAGAAAAAAAGAGGACACATTGACTTTGCTAAAACGTCAAAGAAATAGTTAACCCTTCTCATTTTCTGCTGAAGAAATTGAAGCTTAGAGAAATTAAGTAATATAGTTCTTAGACCTTGAACTTCTTAAATGCAAAGGCCATATCTTCTTTATCTACTTATCCATCAGTAGCCCCAAGCCTCCCACACGGCAGTTTCTCAATAAACATTTCATGATTGACAGAGTAAATGAGCAGGGATGGGATTCAGACACAGATCTATCTAACTCAACTTGAGGTACATGCTGATCACCATGCCATTTTGACAGCTGCAATCTTGAGAAAACACTGTTGAAATTCAGCTAGACTACAAATAACTTTTTAAAAATGAACTTTGGATTTTCTCAGTTGAATTTTGTAATTGAGCATCACCATGAACTTGGCCACCCATCATGGGAGACACAAGACATATGGAAGGCACAGTGTTTGGGTTTGGAGACTTTCCATTCTAGTTGACAAAAAACTCCAAGTGATTTATACTGAGGGAAATATGTGAAGGAAGCGTATCAGCATGTGCAAGGCAGCTGAACTACATTAAAGAACACTGGATTAAGTAAAAGAGAGGAAGAAACTTCTGTGGAATTAGGGATAAATGTTCAAGGAGGAGGCAGAGTCTTGAAATCAGACCTTCTGGAAGTGTAGGGAGAAGAGAAGGTACTAAAGCTGGAGAAAGATCTGAGTCATGGTGTGTGAGTAGGATGGGGAGGCCCTGGCCTGATGAGGTCAATTATTTGGTGGAGGCAGGTTAACAATTCTAAATCAGAAAGGGAGAACACAGGCTTGTTGCCTTGAATCACAGCCTGAGATGCTTGGTTTCAGTCAGATAAACACTGTATATTCTCAAGGGAGCATGCAGGCATGCTATAAGACAACAAATAGGGCAGCACCATGCCAATAGGCAATTCGGCACACAGTTTTCAGTAACTAACAGACAAAGGAATACAAAGTTTGGGGTGGTGGACAAGGGAGAACCCATCAGACAAATTTATTCAGAACTTTTCTTACTGCCACTTATATAGGCTAGTATTTTGAGTACCTTTAATTGGCTTCGTCTTAGTAACATGTCTTAGTAACATGAAGATAGTATCATAGCTTGTTATCTCAGAAACATGAAAGAAGATGTGCTTTCCAAGAAATTTAGTCAATCTCCTCTATCTTTAGTGGTTCTTAGGAGTATTACTTGTTTAGCTAGCTCACAGGCCCATAATTATAGAATGTTAGTGCTGGAAGAAATCTTAGCAAGTGAAGTACAATCCCTATACTTAAAAGAGAAGGTGACCGTGACCCAGAAAGGTTATATGCTCCCAAGGTCACACAGCTAACTAGAAGCCATTACGTTTTATTTCCTTGGACCAGGGTAACAAGAGCTTCATATTCTGCTATAGGCCGAGTTCAGTTTAGTAAAGAACTTTCCCCCTTAAACAGATAAACAAGTCGCTACACAATAATTCTGTTGTCACAGACTTTCTTCCTCCCATTAAGTTTGATCTCAATTTTCTCTTTTATTTAGGAATTGAGGATGACATCTTATGCATTTTTGTGGACTCAGCACTTAGCATCATGTATGGCACATACCAAGCATCAGTATGTTCTTGTTGAATTGAACTGAATTTGAATCACTGGTTTTCATTCCCTTGCTCTCAGGGACTTTGATCACAATATTTTGTTAAAATAAAAGAATCATCAGATCATTAAACTGGAAGCAACCAGAGAGATCAGTCCTTTTTCTGTCAGAGATGACATTCCAACTCTTTCTGATCCCATGGACTATCCAGTCCATGGAAATCTCCAGACCAAAATACTGGATTGGGTAGCCTTTCCCTTCTCCAGGGGCTCTTTCCAATCCAGGGATCAAACCCAGGTCTCCTGCATTGTAGGTGGATTCTTTACCAGTTGAGCCACAAGTGAAGCCCAAGAATACTGGGTGGGTAGCTTATCGCTTCTCCAGTGGATATTCCCAACCCAGAATCAAACTGGGGTCTCTTGCATTGCAGGCAGATTCTTTATCAGCTGAGCTATCAGGGAAGCTCCAGGGCCCCAGAAAGGTAAATGATAAGTCCCAAGCTGGGTCCCAAACCACCTTCTCCAGATTACATGAATCATTCTTGGGTGAAAAATATTATGGTATTCAACATTTCTATGTGAAGCAGATCTCAGAGTATCAACTCTTTTAAGGGGGGCAAAGTCTTTGGAGTATTACTGAGCATCCATACAAAACTCAAGGCTAACAAGCACGATGATAAAAATCTTGGATGACCAAATGATTAAGTGACGAATAATCTCCGGGAAAAATTTCCCACCAAGCATGGGCGTGAACTTTTTGGAAATATCCTCTAAATAGGAGAAAATTGATCCAGAGAAAGGTAGTGACATTTAAGCTGGAAAAAGGCAAGACAACTGAGCCACAGACTTAGAGGTGCACGTATCCTTGTACAAGTCAATTGCTCTACTCCAAGGGTCCCCAAAGCCCCATGCTGAAGTCTAGTACTGGCCTGTTAGGAATCAGTCCCACAGTAGGAAATGAGTGACAGGTGAGTGAGTGAAGCTTCATCTGTGTTTACAGCAGTTCCAATGTTCCCATTACCACCATCCATTCCCCCACTCCCTGCCTGCCCTCTTTCCATGGAAAAACTGTCTTCCATGCAACCAGTCCCTCATGTCTAAAAGGTTGGGGATCACTGCTCTACTCCAGGCCTCAGCCAACAGTAACACCCCTACCCCTGACCCTCTGCCCATCCCCACGAGCTCTTGACCTAGAAGAACGAAGTGTGAGCGTGGGACCATCAGGGGCCAACCCTGACACTGGAACTGGAAAACAACACTCCCCCATGTCCAGCATGTGGTCAGAGCATCCTCTCAATACAAAGGGCTGGCCATTAATCCTTCCCCAGTGGAAGGTCAAACTGGGGCTGCCCTGCAACGCTCTGCTGATTTCATTCAAGTTCTTGATGGCTGTGGCCCTAAAACTTCCTTCACACTGCCAATGTCTGGTGGAAGGGCCGTGGGTTGGGGTGGTTCCAGGGGCCAGCTGGTCAATGGGAGAGCAGTCATGGGAAGCCTGGCCCTTGACCAGGCGAGAGTATTAGTTTGGTAGGGCTGCCATAACACACTGTGACAGCCTGGGAAGTTTCAATAGACATTTCCCTGCAGTTCTGCAGGCTGGAAGTATAATATCAAGTATAATATCAGCAGGTTTGGTTTCTCCCATGGCCTCTCTCTCCTTACATTTGCAGCAAGCTACCTTTTCTCCGTGCTCGTGAATGGACGTTTCTCTGTGGGTGAGTGTCCAGTCCCCCGCTCCCCCTTTATGGACACTAGTCTGTTCATTAGGGCTCCACCCTATGACCTCATTTCAACTTGTCTCTTCAAAGAATGTATCTTTAATACAGTCACACTGCTCATTGGGGCTTCAACCTATGAATTTGGGGGCACATAATCCAGAAGGAAACCAGCCTCACTTCTTTCCAGTCATCAGGGCACCTCTGAAAAATTCTACTTATTCGCCTTGGTATTTTCTCAAAGAGACATTTGCTAACTGAGAACTTAAGCAAAGTTCTGAAGACCGCAACATAGATGAGAAAAGAGGGACTTCTTCGGTGGTCCAGCAGTTAAGAATCCTCCTGCCAACGTGGGGCACACAGGCTCGATCCCTGATCTGGGAAAATCCCACAAATATGGACACCTAAAAGGAAGGGAACTAAGCCGGTGAGCTTCGTTGAGCCCATGAGCAGCTACTGAGCCCACGAGCCCTAGAGCTTGTGCTCCACAAGACAAGCCACCTCAATGAGAAGCCTGAACACTGCAACTAGAGAAGCCCTCACTCGCTACAACCAGAGAAGGTCCACGAGCAGCAAGACCCAGCACAGCCAAAAATGAATACAATTTTTTAAAAAAAATGGAGAAAAAGACAAAGAAGGTCACATTACTGACAGGAGTAAAAAAGTATTTGTGTGACACTGCAAGCTGGAAGGCAAACACACATACACACAGAAGAAGCAGGCTCAGAAGTTTTCCCAACAGAGGAGAGCAAACTTGAGCAGCAAGCTGTTGAGAGCACGCCTTGTCGGCCTGATTTACGCAGGTACAGAGAGAATGGTCTGGAGGCTACGAGCCTGCTCAGCCAAACGCCCATGTGTGCATGAAATTAGAATGTCAACATTTGATTCATGCTGCCAAGCTGTGACTGTGAAACAAATTATGTCAGTGGGTGGCAATTGCAATATTAGTCTAAGCAGATAACATTTAACTATAAAGAGGGGCCCCGTCTTCCAGCCTCCTCTCTATTATTATTTTAATATCGACATTGTTAGACGTAGATGGGATGCAATTTTAAGAAAAGGGGAGATGTTTTCTGTGGACTCCTGGGTCCTATGGGAAAGGACTCATGGCTATTCAAGTGATTTTTGCTCCTAACCCTCTTGTGGGAACTTAGGAGTCAGGTAATGCAATGATGATTTTTTACAAACCACCACCACCCACTCAACTGAGTTCAAAGTGACTGTGCTGTTTGTGGGGTAATCTAAACCACAATTAAATAATCTGTCTCTTATAAAGGAAGCCTTTGATTCCTGGGCAGAAGCTAGGAACTTTGTCCTTAAATGCATTTCAATAAAAAGGAAGTGGCAAGTCCCTTGAAAGCATGCCGGTGAGTAAATTCTTCCAACTTTCTTCTGGGTTTCCATACAAAGTAATTTTGCTAGAATGAGATCTGAGCAGATGTTTGAGTTGAAAACTGTTATTTTCTACTCAATTGATTTAAGCTTGTGCATATTTAACATCGATTTTAAATTAATATGTGGTTGGAAATTTGCTGAGGAATTTCATATGAAAGGTAGGGGTTTTGTGCGCATTTTCTAAGACTTTCTCTGGGAAGCTGTAGCCTGCATCTTCCACTTGGCCTCCGAGGTAACAATTTTCCCATGAAATGAGGCGCACATCTATCTCCCTTTGAGGCCCACTTCTTTAACTAGCAATATGGCAAAACATCAATTTTAAGTTTTATTCCATTACAAACACCGACGTAGTTAAAGTTAATGCTGTGAAAAATCCAACTTGCAGCAGTGAAATGTTTATAGAAGCAGCATTCACTTAGCAGTTGGACCAGGCCAAGATGACTAGCCACAGGATTAACATGCAGAGAGAATACTGAGAGGTTTTAGGGGCACAGGGGTGCAGGAGGAGCTGGGTGTCCCTGGAAGCCTTGTATGTTCATTTAAAACATTTTTATTTATAATAATGAAGGCATTCTCACATTTCCTGATGGTTAACATGAATACCCATGAATAACCATTTCCTGCTATAGTCTCATGTCCCTACTTATATGTATCTAATGTCCTAAGTCTGGGATTGTATTTTTCTTTCTTTCAAGGCAGAGAATAAAGTCTGAGGCCTTTATAGAAGGGCAAATGTTAATTGAATTTGATTCTTTTTTATGTATTTTATTTTTGGGGGGGAGATTTTTTAAATCAAATAATGTACTCAATCACATGAACAGGTTAAAGAACAACTGTATAATCACATCAATAGATATGGGGAGAAAAGCGTTTGACAGAATTCAATACTTTAGAATTTGATTTTTTCTAGACAGAGTTCCTATTTGATGAAAGGGCTGTTAGTAGGGGGAAAAAACTTTAAAATTTACTGAAGAATCTTTTGGCCTTATTATTTTATATTATGGTTCTCTTATATCGACAGAAAGTAATGTCAAAGCAATATAATTAGTAGCTTGACTTTGAAATCACTTGCCTTTTTGGAATATTTCTCAAGACATACTGATGGATCACTCTCCTTTTATAGCTGTATGTAGTATGATATAAATTCACAAAGCTCAAAACATTTCTCAAAATCAGACACTGCAAAGCAGGTAGCTGTAACATTTCTACTATGTCACTGCTACGTGGTTTCATGAAGGTGGGCACCAAACCCACCCACCTGGTCTTTGCCTACATATAAAATCCTTTGGCTAAAATGCCCCCATTGTCCAAGAGGGCTGTGAAAAAGGTCTTTGAAAAACATCATTGTATGAGGGGGAGGTCTGAGGTAAAATGCCTGCTTGACCCACCAGTCCAGTCTATAGCTTCAGCCATGGCTACTGATGCAGAAATGTGTCTTTCCCTTGCCTCTCAAGCAAGAATTTCCACTTTGAAATTTCATTCATTCTGAAAACACCCCTTGGTTAGGCCATATTTCCTTTTCATTCAGATGATGTCAGGGCCCACTGTCCACTGAAAGCCCTAACATCTTCACAGCCATATAACATATCTTGCTGCTCATTTCAAAACTATTCACAGACCAAAAAGAATATTTTTGCTTTATGGGGCAACTGCAGGCTTGTGACTTCTGCATCCTCTGAGAACCAAAGAGGCAAGTTGGCATTATTGCCCTGTGGTTAGCTGTCAGATGCATTTAATGCTTTATCAGGAGGAGGGACAGACTGCTTTTATTAGTCACTACATGTCAGAAAAGTTGATGTGGGTTCTCCATCATGTATGGAACTAACTGTATTCCTTCAGCCAGAGATGTAAAAATCCGGAGATCAGAGAACAGAATAAACAATATTTTTGATGTACACAGATTATCAACATGAGAGGAATGACCGTCTGGTCACCCGGGGGGCTTATTCAGTTAACACTTCCACCCCTTAAAGACAATGGTGTGCAATCAATGCATATAGGGTCTTTCAGGCCCGTTGCTAAGTGATACGCAGTGTCAACAGAAAAATGCCGGATGTACAGAGGACAGCTTCAGGCCCAAAAGAGATCAACACCCTCTGATGATATTTTAAACTTAATTCAGTTCCCGATGAAGATTGTGACAGGTTCTGTGGCTAGAGCAGAAAAGATGTTTGCACTTCAAAATCCGACTTCGTAAAGTTGCTCTGCTGTGTGCAAAGAGTGTTTAATTTGGTAACAAGTGAATCATGGCCCAAACAGTAGTTGGTTCAAATAGGAAAAGGCACCCAGCAGGGGCATCTTGAATATTCATTTCTTGCCAGGCACAGCGGTCATCTTACAATCTCAGCGTCAGTATCAGAGCTGATCATTTGTCTCAGATTGTCTATGCATTCTCTCATTTTTTTCATCTCTAAAATCTATTTTAGGGACAGCTCCCGAAAGCCATTTGCAACAGCTTCTTCAGAAATTCTAAAGAAGGGAAAGAAACTTGAATAGGATCACATCACCCCATACAACCATGAAAACCTGTTTTGTGGGGCATTCTTGAAACCAGCCCAAAAGCTCTTAAAAGTTTTTGTATTTATTTATCCATTTCTTTCTCTCCCTTCTCCCTCCCTCAATGGATTTTTATATTCAAATGCAAAAGATTTCCATGTGCACTAAAGATCCATTTATGTATTGGTTTAGAAGATCATGCCATGATGTTGAGAAATGCAACTTTTCATAAACAATGTTTACAAATTCAGTCTTTGTACTAGGAAAAGCACACTCGCCACAAAGGGCCTGTTACCCATATTTGAAGGCAAAACCCCTTTGAAAAAGAAACCCCAGTCCTTAAAATCCAGGAACCATTAACCTCAAACACATCACTCCTCAAAGACACCAAACCTGTGCAACATCTTCCTAAGGAGACACTGGTCAATCCTACATGCCTGGGATTGCTGCTGACAATAAACACTTGGTCACACAGGCCTTGAGAGCTGTGTAGACAGGAGGGTGGGTGGGGGCACAGTGAATTTATTCAATTCAGGACGCTCTATTCGCCTAGCCCAACACAAGCCTTGTAAGAGCCCAAGTCACATAATTTTCAGCAGCCAGGTTTGTCTTCTTTTGTCCTCAAGAGTTTGGTCTGTTTATTAAACCAATAAGAGCCCTGGAGCATTTTGTCTAGAGGGCTAAGACCTCCTAAAGTGGGAGTATATTAACCCAGATGGAGAAGGGAGAGGGGGAGGGGCTGGCTTCTTGACATTTT
Source organism: Odocoileus virginianus (assembly GCF_023699985.2). NCBI lineage: Eukaryota > Metazoa > Chordata > Mammalia > Artiodactyla > Cervidae > Odocoileus > Odocoileus virginianus. The sequence continues at coordinate 39,100,050 of NC_069679.1, read as the reverse complement.
TCTTCCTGCCTCATCCCATGAAGCTAATTTTATAGGGTTTGTTCCTGTCATGTTGAAGCTACAGGTAGTAAGGGGGAGATTGAAGGCAGATAAAACCACACAATAGCATTCCCAGGCCTGGCTTCCTCGCCTCACTGAGGGTGGTTTTCCCTCACACAGGCATTGAAGCATTGTGATGAACTGAAGAAACCAGCATACACGTGATGACAACTGCGGTGACCACCTGCCACCATCCTCCCAGTCGAGGTCTTTCTCCCTACCAGGGTTCTGCAGTAAAACACATACACATTTTTCCGTAGCTTTATGAGATGAAAAGCTAGGATTTTGAGCCCTGGGTTAGCAAAATGAATGGGCCATAGATATTTTGGATTAATGATCAGCTGCCTGTCTCCTTGTTGGAGCAAGAACGAGCAGATGTTGAGTGCTGGACAGAAGGAATTTCACTTCTAAGAAATAAAAGCAGTTGTTTGGAAGCCACAGATAAATCCTTATTCATTGGAAGGCACAAAATGTTTAAATACTGACTTCTAAAAAACATATTTTTCTTTGATGTGGACCATTTTTAAAGTCTTTATTGAATTTGTTACAATATTGCTTCTATTGTTTATATTCTGTTTTTTGACCTTGAGGCATGTGGGATCTTAGTTCTCTGATCAGGGATTGAATCTGTAACCATTGCATTGAAAGGTGGATTCTTAACCACTGGACCACCAGGGGAGTCCCCAAGTATTGAAGTGTTCACCTAGACCTATCACAAATTCTCTGCAAATATGAAAAAGTATGAATGGGCTAATCAAGTTTTCCTTAAATTTCTAATAAAAGGAGTTAGACCCTAAATGTACATTTATTTCAATAAGTTAATGACTTTTCCTGTCTTTTCCAAATAGACCGAACCATCACACAGGAATCGGTGACCACACTCAAGTGCGTCCAGCCCCAGGACAACTGTTGAGCCCTGCAGACTAACTAAGCAGAGACCTTATGATTTGGATAATGCTTCAGATTGGGGCATATTCTGGACTTCCAAATTTCTTTGTAGGTTAAAAAAAAAAGTTTTCCTTACCATCATTTGTGAGAAAGATCCTAGCGACTGCCGTTTGTTTATCCTGCCTGTGTAAAGAGGATGCTGCGCCTCCTAACTTGAGAGATGTGTTTTCTACTTTTCTCCAACAGTGGGGAAGTGTTTGTATTAAGCCATTCTTTTTCCTTGTCCCTCTTGTGGCCAACAGGCTACACTGATAAACAGGCTGTAAAAGCAAAGAAAGACCTCAGCAGCGACAAGCAACTGAACAAAAGTAATGAGGCCAAAATTAAGAGGAGTCTATGATTGTAAAAGCTTTGCTGTTAAGTGTTGGTCAGCTGACATATTTGCTTAAATCCAGCAATTTCTGCAGGTAGAGCTTGAGAGCATGCCATGAAACAACAAAGCCCAAAGGAATATAGTCATGAAACATGCCTAAGATACAACTGTTCTGTGTTTTCTATGTAAGTGTAGAGCCATGAGCACATATTAATTTATTAAACTATGAAACAAAGCTAGATTATCTATTTCCAAAATTTCCCATGGAAACACCTACTATACATTTACCCTTTGATCTACTTTCTCTTACATAAGATCGTTGCTGATCTCTGGAACTCAGCCCTAGCTGTATATTAGAATCACCTGGGGGACTTTTTAAACTCTGCAGATGGCCAGGCCCTAGCCCCAGAAATTTGTTCTAATTGGTAAGGAGTGGAACTCAAGCAGTGATAGTTGCTAATATTCCCCAGATGAGTTCAGCAGCTGTTAATTCCCCTTGGTGAGCTGGAGGTGGAGGGACACAGTCATAGATGATTAAGCAGAGGTAGGTGCTGACAGAATAAGCAAAATTTATGGGCAGAAACCCTAAAATTGAGAAAAGAGCATCCACTGAATGGAAAAACAAAGGATATTATTTTCCTTTTTTTTTTTTAAGTACTGAACATTTTATCTTTTTTTAAAATTGAGATATAGTTGATTTACAATTCTGTGTTAGTTTCTGGTGTAAACCAAAGTGAATCAGGTACACACACACACATGTTACATTTTTTCGGGTTCTTTTCCATTATAGTGTTCACAAGATATTGAGTATAGGTCCCTGTGCTACACAGCAGGACCTTGTTGTTGATCTATTTTACGTATAGTTGTTTGTATCTGCTAATCCTAAACTCCTGATCTACTCCTTACCTCTATGTATTTCTTGTTGGTAACCATGTTTGTTTTCTATGTCTGTAAATCTGTTACTGTTTTGTAAATAAGTTCATTTACACCATTTTTTTTTTTAAGATTCCACATGTAAGTGATACATTATTTATCTTTCTCTGTTATTCACTTTCTCACATACTAAGTGACTAAGTGACTTACTTCACTTAGTATGACAATCCCTAGGGGTCCATTCATGTTGCTACAAATGAATTATTTTACTCTTTTTTTATGGCTGAGTAATATTCAAAGGATATTATTCTGTCTCAGCAGAACATCTTTGTTTAGCTCTAAAATTGACATATTTCATGAGAACCTAGTTGAAACACACTGTTAAAGAGATTGGAAAGAGACCCCCCCAAAAACCAGAAGGCAGTTTCAGGCCCTATTTAGAAAAAGTCCCCAAGATGGGTGTCAAAACACTGCAGAAATGTGGGGGGAGTGAGAAAGTGGGGCAGCAGGAGAGACTTCGTTGGAGAAGTGGTTCTTGATATGGGCCTGGAGTGGAAGGGTTCACAGGGGCCAACTGTGGGGGGAGTGGGGAGGGAAGTTGATGGGTTACAAGCATGGAATATCTTTTCCAAAGTCCAGGACTCTTTTTAGGAAAAGGAGAAAGAGTATATGACTTTTGTTTCTTTCTTACCATTCTTCTGCTTAAATTTACTATGTATTGTGTTCCAGACATTATTCCAAGAGCTTTCTACTTAAATCCTTTGTGCTTAAATCACTTAATAGTCAAAATAACTGTAGGAAGTAGATCTTGAAATGACCCCCTTCTTACAGAGGGGGAAACTGAAGCACAGAGAGGAGAAATAACTCATTCAAGGTCACGCAGTACCTAGATGGTCTCTTTTTGCTCGTTCTGGTTCTTTGTGATAGTGTCATTGACTGAAGCCACCGGTAGCCCAGAGCTCACTGGCAATAGATGCTGCTGTCCAGGAGCTGACCATTTACCAAACAAACCCAGCCACTGTCTGGAGTCAGAAAAGGGTGACCTGCCCATTCCAGTTCAGATGACATGTGAGGAGGCCCAGTGCCCATCCAAGACCCAGAGTCCTGGAGTAGCTAAGCTTGCAGTCAGAGAAAGAGAACCCAGGTCCAGTCACTTTCTCGAGCCACCCCATCTCACCCTGGGTAAGGTCACATAAAGGGGACTTCCCTGTGGTCCAGTGGTTAAGACTCCATGCTCCCAATGCTGGGGACATGGGTTCAATCCTTGGTCAGGGAACTGAGGTCACATATGCTGCAATTAAGAGCCTACACACCGCAGCTCAAGGTCCTGATGCCTCAGTGAAATTCCCATGTGCTGCAACTAAGACCTGGTACAGCCGAAGAAAAAAAGAAAATTTTTAAAAATCGCAGAGAGGCTCCCTCTTGCTTTTTTTTTATTACAGAGATTTAGATTATGCCAGTTTCTT